>NC_089528.1:22731277-23067007 GCF_963924715.1 Thunnus thynnus
ATCTGGCCCAATTATAACAAAGTAAGAGATGGTAAAATGGTAAACATGATTTATGCCATTGTTTGATTTTTTATTTTTGATACATAAAAATCCATAGCACATATTGTAGAGGAGATAATAGCACTCTGCATGTGAAATGTGCTTTATAACAGGTGAAAATTGTTTTATTATTATATTCTACAAGACAAAATATAAGAGCAACGTAAGACAATATAAAAAGACATTTAAAAAGAATTAAAAAGAATTAAATAGAAAATAAAAGTGAGCTAAAATAGAAAAAGACAGATAAATCAGGAGTGTAAAAGTTACAGTGCAATGTAAGCTATTGATCAAAAGACTGAAAAAGGCAGCAGCAAACAGAGGTCTTCAGCCTTGTTTTAAAAGAACTGAGAATTGCAGCTGACCTGCAGTTTTCTTGGGGTTTGTTCCACATATATGGTGCATAAGAACTAAAAGCTGCCTCTCCATGTTTAGTTTTGACTTTGGGGACAGAAAGCAGACCAGTCTCAGATGATCTGAGAGGTCTGGATGGTTCATGACGTGGCAGCAGATCAGAAATGTATTTTGGCCCTAAACCATTCAGTGCTTTATAAGCCAACAGCACTATTTTAAAATCAATTCTTTGACACACTGAAAGCCAGTGTAAAGACTTCAGAACTGGAGTGATATGATTCACGTTCTTGGTCTTAATGAGGACTTGAGCAGCAGTGTTCTAAATAAACTGCAGCTGTCTGATCAGTTTTTAGGAGACCTGTAAAGACACCGTTACTGTAGCACTGAAGATAAATGTATACTTATGTATATGTATGTAAGATAAATTCATGGGCAAGTTTTAACAAATCCTGCTGAGACATAAGTCCTTTAATTCGTGATATATTCTTAAGGTGATAATTGGCATTATCGTAATGTAATGTAATTCAGGTCTGGCTTGGTTTGTAGTTTTTAACATTACCAACTGAAGCTGAGAGCTGGCTTTTAATTGTTCTTCCTTGGCTCCAAAAACAATTACTTCTGTTTTACCTACGTTTAACTGAAGAAAATTCTGGCACATCCAATCGTTGATTTGTTCAATGCACTTACTCAATGCTTGTATGGGATTATAGTCCCCTGGCGATATGGTTATGTAAATTTGTGTGTTGTCTGCATAATTATGGTAACATATTTTGTTGTTTACCATAATCTGAGCTTGTGGGAGCATGTAGATGTTGAGCAGAAGAGGCCTTTGGGAGCCTTGGGGAACTCCACAGGTCATTTTTGTCTGTCTGTGTTTAAGTGGATGTCACTGAAGACTTTAACAAGTGCAGTCTCAGTGCTGTGCTTGAAATCCTGACTGGAAGACATCAAAACAGTTGTTTAGTGCCAAGAAGTTGTTCAACTGTTGAAAGACAGCTTTTTCAATGATTTTACTTAAAAATGGGAGGTTTGATACGAGCCTATAATTGTTCATTAGTGATGTTTCTGTATTGTTTTTTTTAAGAGCATCTTGATGACTCCAGTTTTCGGTCCTGTGGGAAAAACCTGAGAAAAGAGACGTGTTGACAATTTGTAGAAGTTTGGAGGCCATGCAATTAGAAACATTTTTGAAAAAGCCTGTTGGCAGAATATTAAAGTAGCAGGAGGAGGATTACAGCTGTTGTATAATGTCCTCCAAGTTTTTATGATTGATAGGATCAAATTGTGTCATGCCATTTGAATTGAATTTTGATTTTTTTTAAATATTAAGTAGACACAGGGGACAATACATAAGCTGTACCTGGTATGAAAGCATTGACTGTCTGTCTAATTTTCAGAATTTTGTCAGTGAAAAAAGAGGTAAATTCATTGCAGGCCCTGGTAGATAGACATTCATAAGCTACTGACACAGGAGGGTTTGTTAGCTTGTTGATGGTAGCAAACAAGGCATGTGCATCATTATTGTTTTTGGTGATGACGTCAGAGAAGAAGTACCGCCCTGCATTTCTCAGTTCCAAATGTCATAATGAACCTGGAGATTTGTTTTATGTCACCTGCGTTCAGCTTTTCGACACACTCTTTCTTCTATTCTGACCAGTATGGCATTTCTCCATGGAGACCTTTTCTTAGCAGAGACCATCTTCACCCTAATGGCTGCAATGGCATCAATAACATTAACAGTTATGGAATTGAAATTATCTACAAGGTCATTGACTGAGACCCAAGAGAAGGCGGGTGTGGAAGAAAAAGCCTGAATATATATTTCACTGGTATTTTCAGTGATATACCGTTATGTGATTACTTCTGTTTGAACATTTGCATGCACAGAGATAGCACTCTCAAAAAAAGCACAGGAATGATCAGAGAGAGCAACATCAGTCACCACAACCTCAGAAATGTTCAGACTCTTGAAGATAATTAAGTCCAGAGTGTGCCCTTTGTTGTGTGTGGGCTCTGTCACATGCTGAGTCAGCCCATAGTTATCATGAGCACAATACAGTTCTTTAATCCCTCTGTCCTGGGGGTTGTCAACATGGATGTTAAAATCACCAACAATAACTACACAGTTAAAGTCAATACAGATTATGGACAGCAGTTCAGCAAAGTCATCAAAAAGTAATCAAAAAGCACACTATTTAGGTGGCCTGTAGATATTTAGGAACATAGCTCGAGAAGAGGAATTCAGCTGAAAAGCCACATATTCAGAAGGAGCAAAATTTCCATAAGATATCTGCTTTCATTGGAGGCAATCATTAAACAAAATGACAACTCCATCTCCTTTCTTATGCACTCTAGGGTCACTTGTAAAACTGAAGTTGGGAGGGGCTGACTCGATAAAAACAGCTGCACTGTTATCTTGGTCTAAGTTTCAGTTAAAAAAATAAAATTAAGATTGTGCTTGATGATAAAATCATTGATTAAAAATGTTTTTCCTGCCAAAGACCTGACGTTCAAAAACACTAAATTTTGTGTGTTAAAAGCATTATCTGCCCAGTTTTTTGCAACAGGCTGTGGCTGACGAGGAATGGAGGCTAAATTTGATAAATTTGCAGAATTGGTTGAGTGCTTCCTGTTTCATGGCAGAATTATGATTCTTTTTCTATTACCTATCAAGACAGGAATTGGGGTGGGGGGGGGGGGGGCATAACTGTGACAAATGTGTTAAAACTGTCTGAGGACTAAAAGCCAATGGTGAGAGTGGATGCCAAGGGAGGTTTAGAGAAGACAAAACGGGAGTACAGTGGGCGAGGTGTATGTATGTAGCAGTGACCAACTCAGGGTGACTGGAGAGGGGGTAACCTGAATGGGGTTTGTGGGGGTGAAGAGGGTGAATCCTCATAGATGGTTGTTGGGGCAGGAGGGTGGGGGGTGAAGACTTATGTTTAAAGCTTTCCTCAGGCAGGGGTTGAGGTGGCTTTCTTTCAAGGTTTCTGCTGCGTTGTGTTATGTCTTCTTGGTTCGATACCTCTTGTCTCTTGTCCTTGGCAGAGGGAAGAGATGAGTGATGCAGGACGTAAAATAGATTAGAGATGAACATTTTACTCCTGACTTGTTAAGGCAAAGTCCATATGACTTAAAAGGATGTCCAAGGTCCCAGAAAAAGTTGAAATTGTCAATAAAGTGCACTGAACGATGGTATATGCAGTTGAGAGCCATGTGTTCAGTGCTAACAATCTGCTAAATGCTCATCTCCTCTTCTGACTGGTGATAGACATCCACTGATAAACACTGCAGCATTCAAGGAGCTGAGTGTGGTCAACAGATCAATAAAGTCTAATTTCACTACTTCATATGGTTGTTTCACAACATCATTGGTCCCTATGTGCACTATGATGTTTTTCACAGTTGGATGTTCAGCCACAAGATGCAGGATTCTTTCCGCCAAGTCAGAGACCATATCCTTGGGAAAGCAGAGTATTTTGGTGTTCTTACTGCACATGCTTCTTATATCTCTTATGGCAAAATCACCCACAATCACCCAAAAATTTGAGGCCCAGTCATTAGCTTCCCCTGTAGCCTTTTACTTTCTGATTTACTCTTAGTCCTAATCTCAGGGCACTTTTCACATAGATCAGGTCTACACCGTACTCTTTAATTTACAGAGACCCAAGATTCCCCCATGAGCAAACACTTGGTGACAGCAGCAAAGAAAAACTCCCTTCTTGAGCACAACCAGGCTCTAGTTGTCTTTATGTCCTTAAGGCATGCTTGGAGTTTAGGTAACTGATTAGTTTCATCTGGCTTCATTTATAAATATAATTGGGTATCATCTGCATAATAATGAAGATTTATGGAGTGTTTCATATTAATATTACCTAAAGGAAGCATACATAAGGTGAACAGTTTTGGTCCAAGCACAGAACCTTGTGGGTTTCCAAGGTTCCTCTGATTGGGCATAAGTCGGTGCCTGTTGAGGGAAGGGGCTGATGAATTTTAAAGAATTTAGAAGTTAGAATTTTATCATTAAAGACACTCATGAAGTCGTTACTACTGAGAGCTATAGGAATACATGGATCAATAGAGTTATGACTCTTTGTCAGCCTGCCCAAAATGCTGAAAATTAACCTCGGGCTGTTTTTATTTTCCTCTATTAATGATGAGTAATAAGTGGCTCTGGCATCACAGAGAGCCCTCCAATATGTTTTAAGATTATCTTGCCAGACTAAGCAAGATTCCTTCAATTTGGTGGAATGCTGTATCCTTTCACATTTTCACAGTGTTTGCTTTAATTTGTGGGTTTGGAACTTATACCATGGAGTCTTTTGTTTTATTATCTTCTTTTTTAAAGGGGTAATGGAGTCGAATGTCATTCGCAGTGAGCCTGTGGCACTACCAACAAGATGATCAATTTTGGAGGGACTAAAGTTAGCATAAGGGTCCTCTGTTGTATTGAGACATGGCATTGAATTCAATGCTGATGGAATTGCTTCCTTAAATTTAGCTACAGCACTATCAGACAGACATCTAGTGAAGACATTTTTGTCTAATGGTGTGTAGTCCAGTAATAGGAATTCAAAAGTTATTAAGTAATGGTCTGATTTTGTGGAAAAACTCTTAAATGTTCAGTTTTGAAGCCATATGTCAGAACAAGAATGAGGGTGTGGTTAAGACAGTGAGTGGCTTTATTTACACTCTGAGAGAAGCCAATTGAGTCTAATAATGAGATAAACACAGAGCTAAGGCTATCATTATTGACATCCACGTGAATATCCAAGTCACCTACCATAATTACTTTATCTGTACTAAGGACTAAGTTTGATAAAAACTCTGAGAATTCAGATAAAAATCAGACTACGGGCCAGGAGGACGGTACACTATATGTCTCCCATATGTCTTATTGCATCACATGTTGGGGGCAGGCTGGAGAAACAGCCATTAGACCTCTTGAGTCCTTACACAAACAAACTCGAAAAACTCTAGCCAATACATTTCCATCACTGTAGGGTACTGGAAAATACAATTTACTGAGCTTTGAGAATTTTAGATTATTCTCAAATTTGTGCTGAGTTTATAACATTTTAAATGGTTTGGCCCCTCCACCACTACATGACTTTGTGTATACTCGCTCAGTAAGTGCTATTAAATCCTCCAGAATATCCTCTATACAAGACTGTACCATACCATTTTGTTGCACTGCATTTGGGCACTGCATTTGGGCAATCAGCTTTCTCTGTGAAAGCCACAACGTGTGAAAGACTAAGAACAAGCCTTTGAATGAGTCATAATTAAGTTTAGGTCTAGGGTTGATTAATAAGCTAGTTTTGGTCTACTAATAAACTCAGCCATATTTCTAGATATGAGAGCAGCTCCATCCAAACTGGGATGTATACTGTGTCACCTAATCAGACCAGGTCTTCCCAAGAAAGTCTGCCAGTTATCTATAAAGCCCACGTCATTTGCTGAACACCACCTTGACAGCCAGTGGTTGAATGATGACATACAGTTACACATGTAATCACTGGCAGGGGCCAAGAGAAAACTATGGAGTCTGACATTGTTTTGTCTTTGCATATGTACACAATGACTCAATACACTTTAATGGGCATGAGACAGCCCCTTCTCCACCAGATACTGTGGAAAGGAGAGAACTTCTCCCACTGCACATGACAGGGGATCTAATTTCCTTTCCCTGCACCAGCATCCCAACAACTTTGCTTGTTGCAAGCAATGGTGGATACTGCTCTCGCTGCCGGGATGGTCTACACCACTTGTGTAGACAGTCTAGCCCACATCAGCCTGTCACTCTCAGGAGCACAGCCTGGAGAAGTTGGCCCAATGTGGGCAGCGCACCTATTGAGCCGACCTTCTGGGACAGAACCCCTCAAACTTGGGGATGGACCAGGCCTGGGCCGCCAACATCTGGGTCATCTCTGCATAACATGGTGCCTAAGAGTGGTCCGGGACTATCAAGATGACCGACAACTGCTCTTGTCTAACTCTCTCCAGCAGAGGAGGCATGAGATGAAGAGAAGGGAAGGTGTAAAGCAGCCTCTTTGTCCATGGCATATGAGCGAAGTAGAAGAGATGACCGTTGGCGGTGGTAATGAAGCTGGGGCACAATGGGCAGGAACAAGCTTGCTGGAGCGACGACTCCATCCATGGAGAGGTAAGACCAGTGAGCAGATTCGCCATTGCTAAAGTGAGAAGGAGAGCAACAGCTAGATGCTGCCTTTCATACTGTGTGAGGCACACGTAATCGGTAGGCACATCCTGACTGGCCGGCTCTGTACATGCAAATTTCAGTGGGCGATTGTGTGTGTGTGATTGGAGGAGAGTATTACCGATAGAGTACAATAGAGGACAGAGCCTGTGTGAAATAGAACTTCATGTTTCTCACTATGGAGCTGCCAATAATCAGAGTTGGTTTCTTAGCGGGTGTATCACTGAGTGGGGAGAACCTGTGAGAAACCTGACCTGGTTGGTGGTGTACTGTGGGCTTCTGCTTAGGGCTATGCTTCCTTCAGACAGTCACCCAGCCACCCTGGCTTCCCAGCTGCTCAGGAAGTGTTGGGGGAGTAGGAGCTATGCTGGGTTGGCCCACACTGGCAACTGGGGGCTGGCAAACTACAGTAGCTAACTATTGGTTTTCCATGGTGCAGAGTCGTGCTTCCAATTCACTGAGTCTAGCCTCCAACACTGCAAATAAACTACATTTATTACATGCACCATTATCACCAAAGGAGGCAGAGGAAAAGCTAAACATCTGACACACTGAGCAAGAGAAAGCAGCGGAGAAGGTGGGCATCTTGCTGCTAGTTAGCTTTAGCTAAGTACAACATTTCCAGTCAGTGCAATACAGGCTTGTGCTGGTGGTAGGCCACAGTCATTTAGTTCTGAGGAGGTCATAAAAGTGTTAAAAATATGGCAATAGCCTAGCCTATTTTATCTAAATAAATTACAGTTAAGTATCTATCTTAAGTATCTAGAAGCTGCTGGTCATAATTTCTAGTAAAAAAAACAAAAACAAGAATATCAGCAAAAGAATGCAAAAAGAGGCGAGAACAAGCAGCAAAGCATCTGCACTGTAAGAAAGCAGGAAGCAGGAAGCGAAGATAAACCGTTTTCTTCCAAGCTCTGGTAACTCTGGAACAGACTGTGAATGGTATCTTTTATTTATGGACAGTGTTGGTGTGATACATAAATAATTTCTTCAACAGGGTGTCGGGGGCTTGCGGTGCCAATCCCAGTCGGGGCTGATTTGCAATTTAGGTGTGGCACTGAAGGCCAGAAGTGCTGGATTTGGCATTGAGAAAATGTGATTGTGTGTGACACTGAATAGGATTACCATCTGTAGTCGAAGAGCCGATTGCTGCCCTAGATTGTATTGAAATGAGGGGACATCAGATTGGTTTGTGGTCGTGACAAGAAAGCAGATGTTTTTTTTTTTATAGCTTTCATTTAGTGCCAGAATCTAAACTGTCCTGCTTAGAGCTGTACATGCATTTCAAATAAATAATTTCAATTTTTAATTCCAATAATTGACACTCATATACATTCCATCATCATCCTACACAAGGTCTGTAGGTAATACAAGCATAGCTTCAAATGAAACAGGGCACCTGTACCTTATGATTTTAATAGTAGACCTGGTATATTTCACATCCTTCTTTTTTTGAGCTAATGGATGGGGGCAGAGTGGAAACATTGCTTCCTGTTTACTCTGTTCTAAGAACTCTGAAAGAGCAGTAGGAAGAAAGGTATTTCCATTATGTTCCAGCGGAGGCAGCTTAACTTCCTCTTTGTTCTGTCTATTGATTCTAGTGTACTCTAACTCTGTGTGCCAAGCCAGCGAACCACCCACCAGCTGTCCTTGCGATGTCAGAGATGTGAATAGGAGTTTGATAAAGCCACAGATGGCATGCTGCTCCCTTTCCTCCATAAGTGCCATTCCTGATGTGTTGCCACATAAACGGAGTCGATACAATTTCTACCGCTGGAGCTGAAAAATTGATTAGGATGGAGAGGGCGGAAGGTCCTATAGATGTTGGCGAGTCAGAGTGTGCTTGGTTGCACATATGTATTGTACACATACAAGGACACAAGGTGCACTTTTGCATGTGTGTGAGCTGCAGGCTGTCTCATGTGATATTTAACCTCTTTTGCTGGTTCAAGGAACAAGTATCTAATACACATATCTATAAAAGTTGAATCACATTTTCCTGCACAAAAGCATCATCATTGCCATTATTTCTATTTCTGTCTTTGTACATTTTTATATGATTTATTTTTAATTTTAATACAGTAAATGTGCATTGGTCATATTGACTGAATGAATTTTTACAGTGAGGGAAAGACTACATTGTATTCACTGATTGTTCCCTGTAGAGCTTCTTTGCAAGACTTGAGCGAGACTTGGTTAGACACAATAACAAACAGACCGGAACAAGCGAAAGGTAAAGAAAAAAGTTTTATTTCACTGTAGGGTCCTTTCTGTGACGTTGTCAGACACGTATAATAAAAATCTGAGCATGTCAGTGGCAAAAACAAGCACTTTTAGTGGACAGGGTGCTATTGCCCCAAAGGATTACATTGCAGCCCTTTTTGCGGCTGCAGGCTGAGGCGCTCTTGCTCAATACTGGACCAATTTCAAAAATTGTCCCCATTGGTCACTTAGACACAAAATGATGGGAAAATAGGGTTTAGGCTCAAAAATCCCCAAGTTGCCCTTTAAGATATTTATCTTGCACACATGTAGACTACAGACTTTACAAATAAGGAATTTAAAAAAGCATATATTTAAATTTCTCATTTCAAAATCTGTTCAGAAGTATCAACCATCTTAAGTGTGGATAGTAATTAGTTTTAATTTGGTGGCGCAATCCTTTTTGCAAGAATAGGCAGCTTTTTTTTTTCCAAATGTTGGATCCCTTGCAACAAAACTTTCTGGACAAACAAATTGACAAGCAAATAAATAAATAAATAACATTCATTGTCAGGCAGCAAGCAGCTTTCACTCTAAGAGAATAGTGCTGCTGCTCAAAGGAAGAGAAGGTCTTTATGGAAACTGAAACTCTCCACATGGAGCCACATAAGGGGTGGGGGGTATATTGAATATACTTGATGTATCGTGGCTTGTTCTATATGGGATGTAGTAAATGTCTAGATCGCAAACATCGAGTACAAATTGTCATGCAATTTTTTTAAGCTGTTGACATAAGACTCATTTTGGGGCTTTTCTTGCTCTCTCCATTGGCTTTCTCCTTCTCACAGACACAAAAAGAAAAAAACTCACATAAGTAAATACATCCACACACACTCGCCCCCCCCATACAGACCACTCTCCTGGGCGAATGTGTGTGTTTTTGTATCTGACCGGTAATGGTTTAACTCTCCACTAAATGCTAAC
This sequence comes from Thunnus thynnus, assembly GCF_963924715.1. NCBI lineage: Eukaryota > Metazoa > Chordata > Actinopteri > Scombriformes > Scombridae > Thunnus > Thunnus thynnus. The sequence continues at coordinate 22,741,077 of NC_089528.1, forward strand.
CATTGTTATTGTTGACCTTCTATTGACTGGAAGCTTCAAGTTCACAGCAACTACACTTCCAGCCCGAGATGAGCCGGGTGGTTCTGCTTTGATTCATTTCATTATAATAGTACTTAGTACTTTATTTAGCTTTATTATAACAGTACTTTATTTAACTGTTATAACAGTACTTTATTTAACTCTATAACAGTAATAGTAGTTAATTTAGTAGTTCAGTATTTTAGTAGTTTACAATAGTTTAGAGGAAATTTCAAAATATCGAGAGTTATTTATATGCTATATTGCCCAGCCCTAAGTGACAGTTGAGCCAGCAGCTGAAGCTCGCTTGGTAACAGGTCAAGGACGACGTCTTGTTACAAACAAACAAGCTATACTTGTGAGAAGAAGGACATGCAACCTCTGTCTTAGATTCTGAGATGTAAATCACTAAACATCCCTGGAAATCATGATTTAAATAGAGCTGCACTTTATTTATATCCACTGATGTGAAAACAGTTGTGGGAAGAAATATGAGGCACGCCTTGCGTCCCCATTTTTAGCATAAGCACCATTAATATTCAGATAGTTTGGAGAAGAAAAAGTGAAGCTGGGGATTCTATATTGATGCTCATCATATATGCATGGAAATAGTATTATTTACATTGTTGGCTGACAGAAGTTTCATTTTCAGTCCCTGTACACCACCGAGTTATGTTTTTCTACTGCTGGGCATTTCAAAGAGTGCCATTGATGAGCTGAATATGGATATTGGATCGCTAATAAGCTGAGTGCTCCAGACATGCTGCTGAGCCTCTTCTTTCCTAGATACTGAATACCCCTTGTCTTATGTTATATAACTTTCTGTTGGTGCCACCAGTGCTGACAGTGGCAGAACACAAGGACTGCTCATGTCTAAAAATGTGCTCCTAATACCCCCTCCTGAGTCTTAGAAGTGAAAGGAAGAAGGACAAGGCGCTGCTTGGACATGGAACATAAGGGAATATAACTGGAGAACAAAATCCTCAGGTCTCTCCTTTTTGCACTGAATTCTGGCCTCTGAATAAAGCCTCATGCTGCACAAATTTGTAACAAAAACTCATTTTAATTTGTTCCACTAGTGCCATATGGAAGTTTATATGTCAGCATTTTTGTTTAGCTATTTATGATTGTATTAGGAAATGTATTCATGCATATGTTCAGTAAAAATGTGCATGCTGTGGTTGCCAACTGTACTTTCTCTGTCACTAAACCTGGTGTTGTAAAAAGAAAAGTTGCATTTAATATTCCCATGCCCATGCTCTCACAGTAAGCAGGTTGTGTAGAGGAATTATGGCGCTCATTTTCTCTCCGTAGCTAAGAATGTTGATGTTGGCAGAGTGTTGCAACTGCTCTTGAAGCAGAGCGATGGTCTCCATCCAGTTGTTCATCAACCTTTTCAGAACATAATCATCATTTAATAGCAAGAGACTTGGATTTAACCTTAAATACTTTTTCTTATTAATAACTATATACAGCACAAAGTCAGGAGTTGTCATAAAACACCAAATCTATTGCACTAACATGTCATAAACGTAATTGTCTTTAACACACACTCATACACACACACACACACACACACACACACACACACACACACACACACACACACACACACACACACACACACACTGACCCTTAAACACTGCTCTAAATCTTCCCCAACTGTTACCATGTCACCACAAACAGTCTCAAGTGTGCCACTTCACATTCTGCAGAGCCAGTTTAGAGAGTGGGAACCTTGAAGAAAACAATTAATCACAGAAGGCAATACAACTGGAATGCAGGATAGATTATGTTGTTATTTGGGGTAAAAAGATTGATTGATTTGATTCACATTTGGCATCAAGCTTGAGAGTGCAATTGACTGTCAGCTAAGCCCCTCTAATGATAACAGGGGCAGATTTACTACTTGAAATTCTTACTCATTTTTTAAGTAATGGGTCCTTGATTTCAGACAGTGGTAAACAAAAGCCTGATTTCTAGATGGTGACCATTGATTTTTGGCGATTGTAAAAAAAGCATAGTGTACTGTAAAATAGTCTTAAATATTAACTTCATAGCTACATTCACGATATAGTGCTTAAAGACTGAGGATGAAGCTGTATGTCCCAGGAAAAAAGTCAGCATCTTCACCAGTTGACGATCCATGTTGCTAGAAGACATGACAATTAGGAAACAGCATGTTCTCGTATTGCAGTGTAGAATTAGTAAGTCCTTGTTTTATAAGTAAAAAGAAGAAAAATGTAAGATCAGACTTGGAGAAGCAAATAAGACAGGGGTGAGATGCTTTATTAACTCCACAAAAGTATTAAATGTTCCTTGGACTTGGAAGCACTGGTAACACTGGGTTAGGTTACTACTGTACTGTAAGCTATGTAGTTAGCCAGCAGTGGAGGAAAGTAACTCAAGTACTGCACTTAGGTACACTTCTGAGGTTCTTGTACTTTACTTGAGTATTTCCATTTTATGCTACTTTATATTTCTACTCCGCTGCATTTCAGTGGGAAATGTTGTAGTTTTTTATTCTACTAAAAATATATTTGAAATTATTTTCATAACATTTAGTGTTTTTAGTGTTTTTCCAATAAAGATATATATCACAATACGACAAATGTGTGCAAAATTACATATTAAATAATCAAATTCATGTTCAGTGTAATGCACTGTGTTCCAGTATTAAGTATTACATCAGACGAAAATCTCCACACATGTAAATTAAAAACTTCAGTACCTAATTTTGGTAGTTTATAATTAAAATTAGCTTAGAATCATTAACTCAATTCACAGATAAGAAAATATGTTGTATTTATGATGCGATTCCATTTAAAAGTTGTTGTTCTGCATAATGAGTAGGCCACTTTTAGTGTACATTTTGCTGGTAATAACTCTGCACTTTTACTTAAGTTACATTTTGAAATCAGGAATTCTAATGCAGTATTATTATGGTGTGGCACTATTACTTTTACTTAAGTGTAGGATTTGAATGCTTCTTCCAGTGTTATGCTAACATTTGCAGCTTACATTGGACCAGATAAAGACACTGTTTAATCTTTACACTTTTTCCCTTAAGCTTTTGGTTTTGGAGCAAGTGAAACAGAAACCACCATCCATGTTTTTTATTAGCTATGGGGAATATCACTCATAATATATCCCCATGTACACCACTTCATGTTGAGAAATCAAAGTTTAACAGTTATGCCTAGTTATGGTCACTAAGCTATGACTGGATAATCACCATTTGGGCAGGTTTAGTGAACAATCAACTCTTGAGGGATTTACAAATGTTGCTGATATATTTTCTGGTTGAAGTTACCTGACATAGTTGATTCCTGTGTTTTGCCATGCTTTTGTTTTTCTTCCAAAAATTATTTGCTCTGTTGAATTAATATCCTCTTCATTTACTATACAAAGTGCATTAACCCCTTTCAAATACCTCATCTTTGTTCCCAAATGTTGCTCTCCAAGTCATGAGTCTCTGTCAAAAAAGGCATTCGCTACTCTTTTCATCGACAGTGTCATTTAATGAGAGGCACTTACAGTAGACTCTAACACAATTAGGTGTTCCATGACAACCTCGGGAGGAAAATTAATCTCTCAAATGAAATTGGTCTCAGTGCTCAATATGTCACCCAGTGGGATGCGACTTCATTTCTATTCAATGACCCTCCATGAATTAAAGCTCATTTCCTGAATATGTCGCTTCACGGAGGCTCCCGCAGCAGGATGCAGGCTTTCAACCGTAGCAGCTCAGAAAACCTTCCCCTCTTCCCATTTGATTCACGGATTACATCTGATTACAGATTTGAGCTGGACACCCTCTGCGACAGCCATGCAATCTCCTTTTTTCCCAGAGTCGTCTTGTTAAATTTACATAAAGCTGATCGGATTTTGGCTTGAGATTCTTCTGATTCTCACGTTTCATAACCACAACATGGATGGGATACATTACATTAGAGAAAACAACCTTAGTCATCAAACCAGGAAGTTATTTGTTGATTGATATATTGTTACTAGCAACTGTTGCTTCAGTGAGTGGGTCAACGATTGGCCTTGATACTGTAGCTTTCAAAAATCTTTTAAAATGACATTCAGCTATTGTCATTGGCTTGTACCTATCTACAAACAATACACTGTTGCACTCTACACATCTTGTCTCAAATGTCATGTTACTACTTAATAAAATTACTACTATTCAACAACAAGACAAAGACATGTTTTTTTCTTTTTCCCTTTGGTGGAAGTGTATTGTGTAAGTGTGTATGTAAACATAGTTTTGACAGCAGCTCTCAAATGAAGAGAACTATGTGCCACACAAGCAAAGAAATAATACAACCAAACTCCTTATGCACTCATAGTCCACATCTAGGACAGGTCGGCAGCAATAGAAAACAAGTAATACATCTTTTTGTTCAGCGTAGTCATGAAAATATCTGTTTTATACAAAAATTAAATACAGTTACTGTATGTTACAACTTCTTTTTTTCCCACACAGGTGAGCTCAAGCATGACTACAAAGCCTCTGAAAAAGAGAAAAGAAAAAATCCTAGATTGGTTCTTGTCAAGGGGCTTGATAATAATACATGTGCAGCATTTGGCAAAACAACAGACACCCTTCAGCAAAGTAAAATCACCAGAGTCACCAAAGCACAGGAAGGAGAAAGTGAGGGATAAAGGGAGGAGTGAAGGAAAGGGAGAAAGGAGAGAAGAACAAGTAAGGAAGAAGGCAGTGAGGCAAGATGTTTTAAGATGTCCCCGTCCACGTTATCATTATTATTTATTATTATTATTGTTATCATTATTATTATTATTATTATTATTTTCATAATGTCGTGTCTAGTTTTGTACAGTTTGCTCTCAGAATGTGGGTAGCTCTAGAAACCTCTGGGTGGTGTCTCCAGTCTCCTTTAATGAAGTATCAGCCAATGGCATAATCACAAAGCGAGGGCTCCGACCGTTTCCTCTGCGAGATTATAAGACAGCAGTGACTTCACCAAGCCTTTCATAAATCCATCTAGCATTCAGTATAACAGATCAGTGCACAACCTGTTGCACTAATTACACTTTCGCCCACCACTGCAGCCTTGGATATACAAAAGAGTTGCTTATATTGTATGCTGAGCACATTGTCCACACATCTTTTGTCATTCATGTCCTTAAGGTTGAGAAGTCAGTCTCAACGTATGTGGTTTTAGGGTTTTGGTTGAGGATGGGAGACCGTTCAGGTCTCTCAGCAAAGGGAAACAATCAATAGCAGGAGCACTATGAGGGAAAGAGCGAGCTGGCGACTGATCGGGGGATGATGGAAGGAGGCCCGTCCAGACAATTGGTCATCACACTCCCCGGGGCCCTGGCAGCGAGCTCTCTCACACAGGACACCCGTGAAGCCGGGGGAACAATGGCACCGCTGATGGTGGTGGCACGTGCCACCGTTCTGACAGCGCAGCATCGCGTTGTCACACACCCGAGCTGCGGAGACAAAGCAAAAAGTGCAGGGGAGACAGGAAGAGGTGATTAATAGATCACTCAGTGATGGGTCGGAAGATAACATCAACAGGCAGGTTCACAGGGCACAAGCTGCCTCTTCTTGTCCTGTCTGCATCGCTCTGTGTCCTTAGAGCATAGCTGACTCATTAGGGAGGGTGAAGCCAAGGACTTTTGTGGAGGAGTGCAGAGAGAAAGAAGAGAGATAACCAGGGCGCATATTGTATGAATACTAGCATGCAACCTTTGAAAACCCTTTCTATAAATGATTGTTTGTGACAAAAGAACATAGACAGACATTTTATGGATTTATGGATATTTTTAGGAACACTGCAGGGACTTTAGAGCAATAATCCTTGCAAAACAAAAGAGCAAACAAATCATGGCAGTGATGAGGTGAATTAGTGAATCAAAGGATGCCAGAGTATTGTGAAACAGCCCCTCTGTGTAGGACAGTCGAATTAAATTTTGTTTCTCTCTGGCACAATGACACTCAAAGAACAGACAGGAGCAAACATGGGATGGATACCTGGCTCCCCTACACCACCATCACTACCTTTGATATGCAAATATAGCATTTCCAGGTAATTCACCAATTGCTGTTATTTTCTTCTCTGCGGTTAACCATAAAACAAACAATACAACACTGTTAGAAACAAAGGATGTCACATTCAGAGCTGCATTATTTCTTTGTTTTGATATACAGTAGACTGATTAGGAGTACATAGGCTAATATTCACATTTCCAGACAAAAAACTCACAACTCAATTATCCCAAGAAGCCTCTCTGCTGGCAGAGGTGAAATCCTGGAAGAGGTAATATTTGCCAAGAGATTTCAGTGTAATTGGATATCTCTCCCTGCATAAATAGTAATCACATTTTTTGGTTCTCAGTAATGTGGCTCATGCATCAGAATAAACTCAACAAATAAGCATTGCTTCTGCCAAAACTGATTAAAAGGGCATTGGTATTGCATTTAACTCCTCCTCACACACACACACCACTGCTGGCATGTGTTTTAAACAGAGATGCCACACGTGGATATGGAGTTTTATCATCAATGTGGAATTTGTATTAATTTTGTGATGAAGTGTTGCTCTTTTGGTCGACTTTCCTTGCTACTTCTACCTCACTGAGTGAAATCCCAGAGCCTTTTGACCACCCTGAGAGGTATGGAGTGCCAGCTTGTTGCATTTAACCGCTTTTATGCTTATAGAAAGATCAGTGGTTATAGTATTATAAAAGATAGCAAAGATAGCAACTTCTTCTTGTCAGTCAGACCCCTTACTTAAAATGCAGCAGGTCTTGTGGCTGCGTTGGATGATAAATTCCTCCCTGTATGATTGTTGAACACTGGAGTAAGATAATGAGTCTGGCAACAAGCCACTGCTCTTTTATTCAGAGAGTGACACCAAAACCTGACATTTACCATTGATGTCTTAGATTAAAATTGTTTTGCAATGAAATGTCTTTGAATCAGTGCTGAGAATATGATATCATGAGGCTTCTGTTTGGGCTAAACACAGAAAAACTGAAAACAGACAAATGTGCAAATCATACGAATGATTGTTATGAAAAAGCTGTTTGCATTCATTTTTCCTATAAAGGGCAAATCAATACTGAACAAGAAAAATAAGTATGTTGGAGATGCTTTGAAGTGCAATCATCTGATTTTTGATTATTTCAGTCCTGCAGCTGTGAACACGTTTAGATTAGAATGACTATATTATTACTGGGTGTATTTGAGGCTGGCGTCAACCATTGCTGATAAAGTCAGCTTCCCTCTTTCCCATGAAAAGCATGCCATGAAGTCCAATCATTTCTGAGCTGATATTTTGCAGAAAAGCACAATATTTGGCAATTTCCTGGTGATATTAAGTAAGAATGTAATGATTATACTTTGATTATAATGTTTATAATCAAGCCTAATCCTAACCCAAACCTTTGCCAAACTATTGCATGCAATAGGCTTTTATCAAGGAAGATATTTCCACGTAACATTAGGAAAAGCACTAAAATATATGAAATACTAAATAAATACTAACATGAAGGACATCTGAATTCCATTTAGCTGCTTAAGTTTCAGAGTCCTGGTATTGTGCATGTTGGCTCACTGTCACACTGTCATGACTTACAGGGACATTTGAAAAGAACAGAGCCATCAGGTAACACCTGTGCTTTTCCTGCTATAACAAGTCAAAATTACTGCTGTAAAAATGGTCTATGATAGGCCTGAACCTGGCGTAAATATATCTCAGACCCTATCAGTGTTTGTCCAAGTTGTATACCTCTAAAACACTCATGCCCAACTAAATTACAGTCTTACTGGTGCAGAAGTGTCTGTACTTGAACTTTGCATGCATCAAAATCAGCTCCTGAACCACAGAAAAAAGAAACCTGCTGCTGCCTGGTCCTCAGTGGATTCAAACATTCAACATGTTGGCCTCCTGACTACACCCCAATCAGTAATGTCAAAACAGGTTTCTCATTTTACAGCTAATGGAGAACACCTGCTCTGTGTGTTTTGGGAAAGATTTCCATGGGATCGACTCAAGTCTCCATTGTCTAGTCTATACATTAACGTTGTTGCCTGTGGCCGAAGGATAATCTGTGTGTCCTCCAGCGGACCCTCAGGACCATTGTCTTTCTAAAAGCATCTGCAGCCCAATTAGTTTGCTTATGCAGAAGCTTAAGCCTGCGGTGTCTTTGTGGAGCCACTGCAGGCTCTGTTGTCATGACAAAATAACAGTGTAAAATAAGCTAATTGTTCTGTGTCACTCAGAAAACTAATCTCACATAGAGACTGGATATATGTGAAATAAAAAAGGTTTGGCTTCTTCAGTTGTCTGTTACAGACAATGTGAACATGTCTGTGTAACATAACATAGCGAGACAACTTTGTGGGTTGAGGTTATAAAAAGAAAACTGACTTTACTTGACACTGCATGGTGTAAAAAATGATGCACTTATACATGCATAGCTATTATCAATATAACTAATTGTAAATGTAAACTATAAAATCTGATTATTACACTATGAGATAGATAAAACTGAGTGTTTATGGGAACAGAAAGAGTGTTTAAAGGGGCATATCTGAAATTTAGTATTGCACTTCCATAAAATTGGGGGACTTAAAATTAAATCAAAATTAAAATTGAAGCAGCAGAGCCTGAGATACAGTATGCTCACTTTTAGTCTTCAGTATAGGTCAAGCTACCAAAACCCTGTATCCTACATTTCCCATAAGGCAACTCTAAAAATGTGTAGTTTCCAAGCTCAAGCCAAAGAACGTGATGTGTAAAAGTGAATCTACCTTCATTTTTTTGTTATTTTGAATTATTGTAGTGACAAATGTTTCCCTGTGTGACATCACTCCCTTTCAGACTTTTGCTGGCAGCAAGTGAGAACACAGCAATTACAGTCTTGGCTAAGTACAAGCATACTCTCTCTGGGACATATGTGCACCTCACACCTCTGTCAGATGTGTGACGTTTTAGCAGTATAACTGTTATGACAGATCCATCCTTGAACCGTGGTGTTGCACGAAGCAACATGGAGAAAAATTCACTAGAGCAATAACATAATAGTCATAGATAGGAGGGACAAAGATATGAATTACACTACTGATTGAATTATTGTGTCAGTCAGAACACATTTCATCTACTATGATACTGAAGTACTGGGTGTGCTATTTCCTCTGTTGTGACTTGTGTCTGTTTATGTCCTAAACATACTCAGACAGCTCTCTAATTCTCTCCTCTCAGTGAACTTTTGATGTCCCCAGATACTCTGCAACCGAAGTCCCTGAGATACAGAAAATCACAGCATGATATCAGATTTAAAGTTACAAATCGATGTCCTGGATCATAGCTCCTGTCACTCCTTTTTATTGGAAGATCTAGATCTTATATGGTAGAAATAAGTTCTGTTGAATAGCCAACTCTTTAAATACATCAATTCATATCAAAAGATCTGATATGACATGAATCACTGACTTTTGTTGCAGTCATGCAAAGACTGAAAGGTAGGTTTAGTATTAAAGATCACTTTTTTTTCACAGGATAGACCCTGCAGTACCTCCATTTAATTACAGGGAAAATCATATTTTTAGCAATTCATTTAATATTTTTAAAATCCCTTTATGACTATAGATCCACCAGTGCAATTAACTATAACTGGAGACAGTTTTCAGATACAGGATCTGCTAATTATATGCTCTGAGACAGAACAGTGTTGCTTCAATTACACTGGATCAATATCTTTTGCCATGATGTCAGTGTAAGCTGAAACCCGCGTTCAGCCATGCCTCCTGTTATCATATTAACATGATGGCTTTATCATTAGTCATGACTTGGGGCTTTGATGCTCAATATAAATTGTCAGCTGCATAGTAGCATTTGGCAGCTGCAGTTATACTACTGTATCCAAAGACAGAAAGAAGCCAGATTTTTCTATTACTAAAGTACAAGGGCTATTTTAGCAAACGCTTGTCAAGTCAGATTTGGAAGATTACAAATTTGATTGATATCAATCTGATGTCTGTGGGATAAGTATGGCACACAGCTTTTTAGCTTAGCTTCGCATAAGGACTGGAAGCAGGGGGAAATAGCTAGCCTGGCTCTGTCAATAGTTCAAAAATATGCCAACCAAGACCTATAAAGATCAATAATTAAAACATATCTCTTTTGTTGCATGTAAAAATGGCAATTCTGATTTTCAGAGGGAGTTATGCACTGTAAGTATTTCTCTACAAATTGACTCTCTGGAGTTATGACCACTGTTTTTGACGTGACCAGTTTTAGAGGTGCTGGTAGCTATATTTTTGAATTTGGGCAGAGCAAAACTCACTGTTTTCCCAGCTTCTAGTCTTGATGCAATTTTCCTCCTGGCTCCAGCTCTCTACTTATCACACAGACAAGAGAATAGTATTGATCTTCTTATCTAAGTCATGGCAAAAAAGCAAATGAATATATTTCCCACAATGTTTATTATTATACAAACGGCTACTTTTTGTGATCATTTCAATAACTCCACAGAAGTTTGCAATAAATACCTCAAGAGGTGCCCTGTGAAATGTTTAATTTTTCTTCGTAGACACATAATCATTGGTGCCAAGGAGATGTCGTTAAGTTTTTTTTCTTTTTGCACTTTCCAGCAACCACATTTTCAATAAAACCATGTCCAGGCTGAGATTTTAGTAGCTTGCACTTAAATCATGGCACCAAAGCTGAAATAAATAGAAACAAATAAATAGAAAACAATTAATTGCCACTTTTCTTTGTTTTTACCTGCTGGTCAATGCGAAACAAGACATATAAGGATGTCACTTTGGACTCTTAGAAATTTTGAGGGGTATTTTCACTGTTTTATAACATTGTATGACAAACTATTAGTTGATTAATTGAGAAAATAATTTGTAGATTCATTTATAATAAAATATGATTTGTTGCAGCTCCACACTTATCACTGCAAATGCTGCATAACTTTCTTGTGTTTATTGCCAAGACATTGATGTTGTTGTATAAAATGTCACCTCTTCGCTAACCTCAGAACTGGAGGATTTTTCCATGGAGTGTAAAGAACTGCAAATGTAAGTGCAGAAAATGCAGCACACCTATAGGTAAAAGCTTTCATGAATTTTGTGTAGGTTAGATTGATACTGTGTTCTGACACTTTATATGGAAATGATGCAATGTTACACAGGAAGGCGGAATTATTTGTAATCCACTCCCGTGCAGTAGCTGGTTTCTTTCCACCTCTGACTGCAGTAAACACTGGATTATTTTCATAGGTGCATCTTGTGCCTAGCTTTGTGCAGCTAGAAAAGGGAAGAAAACAGCCTTTCCAAGATCGTGGAAATACTGAGACCTCTTTTAATTTTTGTCTTCTGGCTGTGAGAGCAGTGGTGCAGATGCGACTTAACACTCACTACACAGGATATCTGGGGCTGAGGATTAGCTGGAGATAGCTCGAGATCAATCTACATAAAACCCCCTGGAGCCTCTTCTCTCCTTTCCTTTCCTCTCCTTTTTCTCTTTCCTTTTTTTCCTTGTGAACATGGCAGAAAGGGTGCACCCCCAGAGAGCATTCTGGGTAATTAAAAAGAGGGCATGATCAAAGAGGTTAGGAGGCTGTGGACTCAGTGATCATGAGGCATGTGGTCCATTCCCCACAGTGTTCTCACAACAAAAGGTCTGCCTTGTAAGCACCAGCATGTTTGTTGTGTGCATGCAGGATGAAATCATCTGGGCTTTGATAAAACAACTGACTGTATACCGCTATTTGCATGTGCTGTGCTTTTGTCAAATTGCCAATCAATAAACAATCAATTCTTTCTATGTATTGTCAATGTCATGCTGAAGTTACAAAGCCTACAAGCCTACCTTGGTTACGATTTGCAACACCAAGAGATGAAGCATTTGCTCGATCTGTGTAAAAATGGGAAAAGTTATATATTACAGTGGGTTGTCATATAATTCATACTGTTATGTAGTTAAAGCACAGGGACAGCATGCATTGATTCTTAGTTTTTTTTTTTTTTTTTTTTAACAATAATCAGTATGCCATTTGTGCTGATTTGCCCCAGAAATATTGTAAAATTTTTGGAGTGTTTGGAATAAAAATGGGCTAATGTAAAATACTCTGCATGCAGCTTAAGTGAATGTATTTTCCACAAGACAAAGGTAGAGACATGTACATATGGTGGCTGCTTTTGTTATTCGGTATAAGGAGTCACCTTCAGGCATCAACATGCGAAGGGATGCATGGTGGGAACCATGTCTTCATAAAACATCATTTTTTCTCTGGCTTAGGGCTAATATCTGTCTGTGCGTTTATAGCAAATATTCCAGTGTGGATTGGAGAAATGACTCTCCGTAGTGCCTGGGCTTGCTGATACACAGGCCCAAATGTGCAGAATTCTTGTACAGTATTTTACAGTATTTTAGTTTAGCTAGTGTTTTTATAGTTTCAGCTCCTTAACTACAAATTGTGTATACCTAATAGTACTGGTGACAATTTTGCAAACCATGCTGCAGAGTTTTAAGGTATTTTTCCTATGTTACATGTATCCATTGGTTTCCAGTCATTCCGTACAATATATCAATATATAAACAAAAAGTAGAATTTTGTACTCAATGTAAATGCTATAATGAGTTGTGTAATCCAATAGAACACACTCCTTTGTCAGGAAGTACCATCTTAAACAAATTAATGTGAACTTAATTTTCATTGTAAATATAAATGAACAGCTCACAAGAAGGCAGGAAAATTACATTCCTAAAATATGAAACAAAACATCATGGTTTGCAAAATTGTTAGCAGGAAAGTGAAGTATAAAGGATTTGTAGAAAATTGGCTTAAACATGCAAAATTAGTCCTTTAAAAAAATCTTTTTGTTTTCTAAAACTAGGCAGATTTTTTTCATCATCTTCCCAGGATACCACTTTAAATTTCTGTTCTTGAAACAAGTTGACATGCACTGGAGAAAAGTAAAGCTGTCTTACACCATGCATTGGTTCACTTCTATTCATAAAATGTATGAAATGTATAAATGCATAAATGCTTTGATAGGATGGATTTTTTGTACTATGGAAAACATGATGATGAGCGAAAATGATAATGCAAAGCACTATTTTTCACACCAATATCATAAATCAAACAAGAATTAGTCATCACTGAGGGAGGAAACCATTAGTCAGCATGCCAATTTATAAAGCTTGTTCAACTTACGCACAGGTCCATGATTACTGGGAATACCTGCAGAAAGAGCAAAGAAACAATGTTTCATTAAAGCTTGGAGTCAACATGCATGGATTTCATTTTACTCTTGAAAACTGCAAGAAAACATTTTTGTTTGGGTTGTTGAATAATTCAGTGCCCACCAACACTTATCCACTTGGTCTCCACTGTGTCCACTGATTAACAGCGGCCACGGCTCTGCAGAGAACCTGACCAACACCCGCCTTCTTCTGATGATAATAACAGGTCTTCGAGTGATGAAAAGTCAACAGAATTAGAGCTCTAACTATACAAAAATACTTTTCATCAGCGTTTTCATTTATATTTGGAATAAATAGTTTGTTTTCCTTATTTGCTATTGGCTCATCCAAAAAAGGTAGATAATGACCATTTTACTGTATCATCTTTGAATCAGTGAATCTCTGAATTAAATGAATCAAACAGCATCTGCAAATAATTCATAGTTTTGCCTTCTCTTTGACCTTCTCAGTGTCAGGTTAGTAGGATTTCCAATATGTGGAAAACTGAGAGCCAATCAAAAAACCTAAGCATCCCAAAAACAAGTTAAAAAACTGCAATTTTTGATTCTTTTTACAATCTTTATCGCTTTGTCCCTTTGTAATTATGTTTCAATGGGGTTTTCATTTTGTTTGCACCCCATTCAACACTTTATCAACAGTTTGGGACTGTCTCAACTATTGGCAAGTGCACAACACTGCAGCAGGAAAATCACAGATTTTAAGCTCCATAAAAGGGACATTTGAAAGAAAGCAAGCAAGCCGCAATTCTTAACCAATAGTTGTTCTGCCTGAGAAATGGAGGGCAAACAATCTTGGCCTTTGAAGCATAAACACATTCTACAGTCTGATCAAACTCTCAGCCCCAGCCCCTCTTAACCTGTGAACCTGCTTTGGAACACAAGATGAGTTGACGCTCCCTCCAAAGTGGACTGTCAACATAATTCTCGAAGTGATTCCTCTTCTGCTCGGCAGGCAACTTACAGGATTTTCACCTCCTTCTTTTAGGGACAGCATGGATTTGAATCACTCTCAGTCACTCTCTGCTGCTGACAGCTATGGCCCATAGCAACCCAGTGCTCCATTTTGGGCTCTAATTTATTAGATGAAGGGTCATGTATGTCCATATATCTGTATGTGCATGGATCTGAATATGTAATAGACCTCGCCCTGTTCCTACCTGTGAGATAAATGACTTCCATGATTAAAGAGGAAGACTTGATGACAGATGAAAGCTATTAAACCATAATTACATTTTGCACGTTCAGCATATTTGTCTTGATACCAGGGCTGTGTGTTTAATATCCTCATAGGAAATATGAGCTTTACATAATGGATAAAGGCATGTTACTGGCCACGGCGTTACTTATGAGAGAAATAATAATAATTCAAGACAAAAGTGTGTTAATTCAACACCTGGGGGACCAATATTGTTACGTCACTTCCATGTGCAACATTATTGCATTTTATGCCACTGCCAAACAAGTGTCTAATATTGCTTTTGATATGGCTAGACCTTAGTTTCATCAGTTCGGTGCAGATGCGGCCAAGTGTTGGATTTTTTAATAACGGCCTGTCAATCTGACAGTGAGCACCACATTGCAGGGAGACTCATAACACAGAAGAGGTGCAGGGGTAAATCTAGCAATATCTCCTTAGAGTTCACAAACATTCCCACAAACAAACTCCCACACACGATCAAATGTGTTGCATGTACATGACCACACACGCACATACAGTTTGGTGCACATACATGCATACACAAACACACACAGATTCAGAAGACTTATATAAATGACTCTGCAACCACGTGATTTATAATCAACAAATAGCCCTGGGAAGAGCAAGAAGAATCACTGTTACTGCTCAGATTTATTCACACAAAATCAGTGGATCAATAGCAATATCATATCTCTGTACAAATCTAATCAGAGCACCATGTCTGAGAATTCAAGTCAGACAATCAAACTGAGCATCTGAAAAACCTGCTGTCAGTCCCAGCAGACTGTTGCCATGAGAGTTTCTGACTGCAAGGCTGAATCAGTGTGAACGGAGGACCAGAGGGCTAGATCTTCCACCATCTGGCCTCGCCTGGCCGTCCACCACCACATCCCTGAGTGGCTGTATTAGATTTATTGAGGCAATGAGCCCCCTGCCTCAGGCATGGGATTTGATAAATGTGACTCAACTCTCGTCCAAGATTATAATGGGGATAATGCAAAAGAGCACCTTCTGCCTACGAGATACCATGTGAACAGGCAGAAAAAATATCCAGCATTAGTTCACACTTGACATGGACTTGAGGTACAAATGCTAAATACAGTGATAAAATACTGAAAGCGGTGATATTCTCATTAATTGAATACAGAATGAATGAAACCACAGCTGACCAATGACTCAAAGTCTTAATGGACTTGTGCAATGTTCGGTTAGTGACCCAAAATGACTTATCAGGGTTTTCTAATCTATCACCCCTATGGTTAAACACAATATGTAATTTCTGCTGCTAGGGGTCTCTCAATCAAAACAATAACAAGAGATGGAGTTTGATGAAGTTGAAGCTGTGTGGGATCATGGGAATTGTTGTCTTCATTGTTAAACAACAGCCTCTCCCAGTTAGGATTACTTCAGTGTTCATTGTTCAGGAGGTTTTTTACCAGGGGCTGAATTATCCTCAGAGGTCCCCTCCTCTCCAAAACAAACGTACACAGGGATTATAACCGGTAAAAACACTGAATGACCCAATCAACAAAATGTATAACATTGGTCTGGTTGTTTTTAGATATTTTAATGTGGAATAGTTACATATTATAGCTTTAAGAATTGGTTAAGTTTAGGAAACAACAATTAAGTTGGACCTAGTATTCAGAACTTTTTTGTCAAGCTCCTTGGTTAAGGTTGGGAGAAGATCTGTGGTCATGACAAATGGTTAGAAAATGACTATGTGGTTAAAAGGAATCAAAACTGAAACATCATAACATGGACCTCTGGTCTGTGGTGTTGATGTTACACCTTTTGGAAGCTCAATCCACCCTGACCTCCTCCTAAGAGATGTTCAGTCTTGTAGTCAGATTGCAAAGGTTTGCTTGTCACATCAACGTAAACATCAGTCATTCTAAGAATTTGAACAAACCACCAAAGTTGTGGTTTTACTAATGAAGTCTGATATGATGTTAACTATAAGTCTTCTTACACAGTAGGAAGATTTAAATCTACCTTCCAAAAGGAAACAAAGAAGAAACACTAGTAGAACACACTCCTCCCAGCCAAAGTACATATTGTACAAAAAACTGTACAGCCCAGAAGCATAGAGCTAATGTGATAAACAGGTGCAACGATGTCTCAAAGGAAAAGAGAAAAATAAAAGGTATGATATTTCATTGTCACAACATTCATCAGTTACCAGTGTCTCTTGAAGCCAGACTGATAAAAGGTGTGTTGCTACAAGCCATGCAGTATTTCTTGTAAATTCGCTGCAAGGCCAGTCTGTATGCACTGAACATTAGAAATACTTATATACTTACATATATTTGCAGTTCCTTTGGGTATAGGGAGGTAGGAGCCCACACTCCAGGCTCTTCCATGGTAGTGCCTCTTACAGCGGCTGCAGTCTGGCCCTGTGGTGTTATGTTCACACTCACATCCCAGCTTCCCCTTGTCAAACACACAGCTGTTGGCATGCAGGTTGCACTTGCACCTGAGACAGAAAGATAACAACAAAAGATGGAGACATGAATAGGCATCATTCTGGACCCTTTGAATCAATACCTTCTGGAGGGGATACACAAAGTTTGCCCTTCCTGCAGCGTTTATTTGTGCCTTTCAAATTTTTTGACAGGGGTAAATTGAAATCCTGGTGGGTTATCTGACTTGGATCGTGCCTCCACAAAGCTTCATTATGCTCGCCTTTAAAAAAACAAGGGCTCATTTGTCACTGCCCCCGCGGAGAGAACGGCGATGTGAGTAAGGTCACTTTTGCCACTCTGAGAGCTAAATGAAAGGCACTCTGTAAGATTTGCTAATTGAGCACAAAACAGGGATCTGATAGAGAGATGATAGCACAAAGAGAAGCTGCATAGCCTGTTAATTCTCTTTTTTCTTTCTCTTCAAAGTCACTGTGTTATTTGGAAAGGGAGCCTTCAGGCAGGAAACCCTACCGGTCAGCAGAGCTGGTTTATTAGACAGAACTGTGGCAGACCTGACAGATGCTCCTGACAGGAGACGGGAGAAGGCCTGACGGCTTTCAAGATTCAACCAAACCCACCCCTCTTTTGACCACATGGAACAAGTGTGCTTGTATTTCCAAGCTTGTGGAAAAAGAACAAGTTGGTTGCAGTTTGAGACTCACTTGTGTCGATCTAACAACCTGAATGAGCAGTAAATTGGATGTTCGCAGAATATAACCCTTTTCATTTTGAGGATTGTGTTTACTCCCAGTGAAGCTCCACAAGAGCCAGAACAGGCTATGTTTGTTGTATTACAGTTTCATATTCCATGTGTATTCCAAATATAATTCTCCATATTTGATTTTACTCCTAAGTGGGTAAGGGGGGGGGGGGGGGGGGGGGGGGGGGGCATCCTCTGGAACTGATACTCTACCCGTCCCCAGGGCTTCGGGCTGCTCATGGTTTCACATCATGCCTATGTTTGTTTTTACAAAGTGCTTCCGAGGGAAGATTTCTCCCGTTTGAGACAGAAGAGCTGGGTATCTGTTGCCTACATCACCAGTGAACATGAGACAGAGAAATGACAGCAGCAGTCAGAAATACATCCATTTTAATTGACTTCCTGGCCTTACTGTGACATCTTACATTAATGATAGATAACTGCGGGGAACAAGGGAAACTATACCCTGTTCTATTTAGCTGATAAGTGGCAGTAGAAAATGAAATGAGGTCTACAATATATATATATATATATATATATATATATTCTAGACCTCATTTTCATATATATATATATATGTATATATATATATATATTATAATCATTTATTTGAACTTGTCTTCTTAAAATTATGTTTCTCTCTAAGTTTTAGAGCATATTATGAAGCATTTATTGAGTGTTTGTATCTTAATAAACAATAAAAATGTACATTAATGTGTATTCTATTATAAACATTAATTGTTTGTATACACCACATAAATGCTAAGTAGGAGAGGTTAGAATAAAATGTTACCCCAACAGGTCAAAATTAGTCAAAATTAATTTAAAATAAGTAGAAAGGTTGTATTTTTGAAGAGGCATTGTTAGTAATACTTGAAATCCATGTGTGATGAGAGGTGCGCACTTGGTGACAAAAGTGCCCAAAATAGCATAAGAGATTGTAACATCAGAACCAGAACAGTTGAAAACAACTTCTGAAATCTGTTTATAAAAGAAAATCACCATCTTTCCTCAGGTTAAGTGCTGTCTTACAGTATTAGCAGCCATAATGGCTGCAACTGAATACCAGCCCACATTCGCAGCAACTAAATGCTCCTGCCTCTCACCATACATTCCCCATAGTCCTTAACTTTTGAATCAATTAAAGTCCCTGCTCCATAAAATTAATGACTGGGTGTAGCTCTTCTGCCATGCAGACAGCAGCAGCTCCCTGAAGTCAAGAGCAATGAGATTTGACCTTCCACTTAATTAAAAACCAGCAAAATCTGGATCATCGGGTCCAACGGGTGTGGGTAGCACGCTGATATAGTAGAGGATGTGGACTCAGGGGATCTCTGGGATGTGATGCTTTTGCCGCTGGCATTGTCATATTGAAATCAGAGAGCTTTGCTGTCCCCGGTTTGGGTCACAAGAGGGAAGAGATCCCCTGTATGTCCAGCCTTTTGAACTGGTACCATTACAAAGATACATTTCATAAAGTTTTAATGACCTTTTATCCAGTGTTCAGCCCAATGGCAATTGGTATTATCCATTATCCAAACAAGTGACCCTCCCTCAGGAGACGCTAGAGATCATCTATCTCCTCTGTCCTTCCTATCAACTTCACTCCTTCAGCTAGGGGTAAAATGCTCTTAGAAAAGATGAAATGAACACTGTTGTGGCTAAAGTCTGAATCTGTCATTGTTAAAGGGGACATATTATGCTTTTTGTTACAATGTCAGATGTCTATGTGAAACATGGTCAAAGGTAGAAAACTTAAGGTGAACATATGTACAAATGCTCCCTGAGAGTCCAACCTGGTTTTCAACCTGCTCCGAACGCTCCATTTGCAATGTTACCTCTACTTCCTCCTCATGATGACATCAGATTATGTATGCGTGCCCACAAATGACCGTCTGTTCCATGGGTTGTTTGTGTTGTCCACTCACATACTTCAGATTTTCAGATTTGGGCTCGAACATCTACCTATGTATTTGAGAGGTTTCCATTTCGAGCAAAGAAGTGAAATCCTATTACGACTGTTTACATAGCCTCCCGAGCCGCTGAAAGACTGCCAAGGGGCAGCTCTCTGAAGCTGGCCAATCAAAACAGGAGGGGCTCATCAGGAGGGGGGCCTTAATGAGGCAGGAGCTAAAATGTCCTGTTTCAGTTAGAGGCTGAACTGAGGGGCTGTATAAATGGCCAGTATAATATAAATAAGGAGCATCTGGAATATCTTTGCATGGTAAATCATGTGAAGATATTCCAGTTGAGTCCTAGAATATTAATATAGACCTGGTAATCTGATCCGTATTTCATCCAATCACAAGGAAACAATTCTTCATACTCCCCAGGCGGCACCTCTCACAAAAATGGCACTTTTAAATGTCAGACCACTTTCCAACAAGTCCTTCATTTTAAATGATTTTATTTCAACCCATAAATTAGATTTTTTATTTCTCACTGAAACTTGGCAAAGACTTGGTGAAATCAGTTCTTTTTCTGAGCTGTGTCCTCCAAAATTCAAATTTCTTAACTCACCACAGCTTAATGGCCATGGTGGGGGCCTGGCTATGGTTTTTAATGATCTTTTTACCTATAAATCCAAGTTGACTGATGAATATACAAGTTTTGAATTGCTGCTGTGTAAGATTGAACAGTCAGTTCCAGGATCTTGTGCACTTATATACAGACCTCCTAAATTCAACAAGGTTTTATTGATGATTTATGGCTACTAAATCTGATAATCTTTTAATTTTAGGTGATTTTAACATTCACATAGGCTGTCCATCTAACCAACTTGTTCGAGATTTTTGTAACTGACTCTTTCAATCTTACCCAGTCATTCATGGGTACAACTCACCTATAAGGTCATAACCTTGACCTTATTCTAACTTCTGGCATTCCAGTCCACAATGTCCAGATAAACAAGGTCAGCTTATTTTGCCCATTATGTTTTCCACCTCACTCCCTTCCCAGACTCCCAAACCCAGTTTGGGAGGAAACTATTCCAGGTCTATTAGACCCTCTCACTGCCAGGCAGTTCTCAGATGCCTTCTCCTCTGCTATCATTAATGCTCCCCCTGTTGTTCTGGGCATAGAAGAACTGATCACAGTATTCAATTGCACTTGCACCAATATTCTTGATTCTATTGCCCCTTACAAAGTTAGAAAAGCAAAAATCAAAGCTCGGCTCTGGTTTAATTCCATTACTTGCATGGTTAGGCAGGAATGCAGGAGAGCTGAGTGTAAATGGAAAAAAGATAAACTCCAAGTGTCTTACCAGCATCTGAGATACTGTCTGGCCAAATATCAACAGTGTGTCAAAGCAGAGAGAACCAAATATTTTTCTGATAGCATCTTCAAATACAAACCCATAGACCCAAGGTTTTATTTCATACAATAAATACAGTACTCAAGCCTGCAGTCACAAATTGTCATGAAGCAACACTGGATACCTGTGAATATTTCCTAAGATTTTTTAATAAACTGACACTATACGATCTCACATCTCATTGCCCACCTATAATCTGTCAAAATTAAGCACATGCTGCTCAGTTCTCACCAACTTTGACCCCATTTCTCTCTCCTCTTTGTCACATATTATCTCACATATGAACCCTAGTACATATCCCTTAAACATTATTCCCTCACACCTACTTAAGGAAATGCTGGACACTGTTGGGTCTAGCATTTTGTCAATAATTAATAGCTCTCTGGACCCAGCTTGCTTTAAATACGCTGTCATTCACCCTCTGATCAAAAAACATAACTTAGACCTGCCTGTTCCTGATGATTACCCATCAATGTCAAAGCTCTTGTTTGTATCAAAAAATTCTTGAAAAAGTAGTTTTCTCTCAACTCATCTCCTTCTTGGACAAACAGAACATACTGGACAAATTTCAGTCAGGTTTTAGGATGCTCGATAGTACAGAGTATGCTCTCCTGAGGGTGATTTGTTCTTGTCTTGAGATTCAGGAAATTACACTATTTTAATTCTGTTAGATCTCTTGGCTGCCTTCGGCACAGTTGATCACTCCATCCTCTTAGACTGCCTTAAGCATGTTGTCGGCATTCAGGGACAGGCCCTTGAGTAGTTTGCCTCCTACCCGTAAGACTGATCAGTCTCTGTTAGAATTGACAATGTGTCCTCCTCCTCTGCACACATCTCCTGTGGAGTTCCACAAGACTCCATATTAGGCCCTATTTTGTTTTCTCTGTATATGCTTCCTTTGGGGTCTATTTTCATAAAATATAATATCTCCTATCATTGTTATGCTGATGACACCCAGTTATACCTCCTGCTGAAACCATGTGATCTATGCAGTGTTAACTTCCTCCTAAATTGCATTGAGTATGTAAAATCCTGGATGGCAAAAAGCATCCTTCAGCTAAACCAGAATAAAACTGAGGTCCTAATCTTTGGCAATGCAGACAATTCTGCAATAACATTCAATGCCCTCGGGCCTCTGCCGTTGAATGTGAGGTCCCGCAAGGAATCTTGGTGTTATTTTTTATTCTGGTTTAAAATTTGATAAGTAAATTAATTCAGTTGTTAGTACTCACTTCTTCCATCTTAGATCACTTGCAAAGTTAAAATCATTCTTGCCTGTAAAAGATTTGGAGACTATAGTTCACGCTTGTCTTAACTACTGTAGGAATCAGTCAGTCAGCCCTATCTCATGTGCAGCTGGCTAAAAATGCAGCACGACTCCTCACTGGTACCAAGAAGAGAGACCATATTTCCCCTTTACTGGCCTCTCTTCACTGGTTACCAGTGAAGTGTAAAATTGATTTAAGATGCTTTTATTTGTTTTAAAAACACAGCATGGACTGGCACCAGGCTACATCTCTGAACTGCTCATCCCTTATTCCATCTCCAGACCTCAGATCTGCTGACCAATCACTGCTCTCTATTCCACGCACCCAGTTAAAAACCAAAGGTGATTGAGCATTCTCAGTTGTTGACCTTAAATCCCCCCTCCACTGATATCTGTCAAAGACCCATATCTTCTCGTTAGCCTCTTCATAAAGTCATGCCTGACCATGTTCTAGCTTTTATTTGTTTCATTTGTTGTAATTTTATCTGATTTTCTATCTTATTTATGACTTTATTGTTAATTTTGATCCTGTGTTTTTGTTTGATTGTAACCATCAATCAAATTTCCCCATATTCTGTAAAGCAGTTTGTTCAATGTCTGTTGTTAAATGTGCTCTATAAATAATTTGACTTGACGTGACTTGACTGGAAATGTGCATGGTACATTCCCTTTAAGATGCACTATTAAAGTCTACTTAAAAGGTCAGTTATGTTAAAAATTACAAAAAACTCACTTACCTTTGGTGATATCCAACTATGAAGAGAGTTTTGAATTTAGGTTTTAAGATATTTTGAGATGTCTGATTCTTTACTCAACCCAATACAACAGAGGTGAATTGAATTTTGTTTGTCAGCATTTAAAATTTCAACAAAAACATATCTCTCCAGAAACAATATTCTAATCACCCTGAATAATTTACAGAACACAGTGTTAATTGTTTCTTTTATTTCTGTGATATAAAGTAGTCTCACACACAAGTTCTGTGGTTTGTCTGGAGTGACTTGGACATTGCATCTGGTCAACGCCCCCCCCCCCCCCCCCCAAAACTTTATGCATGGTTAGAGAAATTCCACTAAAGACTGTAATTTGGATGGACCAAATCTTTAACATCATTCAACAAGGGTTGAATTCATGGTTCATCTAATTACAGGTGTTGTCATGATCTTAGTTGTAAGTGACCTCCTCCCCTTAAATCCTCACATTAATAAAATAGGACATTATACTGTATCTGATTTATGCTGCACCTGGTGAATAATGTGGTACAGATTGTAATCTGTTTTAGTGTGGCCTGTGAATGTAGGCGATAAATGTAACAATTAACAAATCTCAGCATTGAAGTGAAGTGAGGCAAGGGGCTAGTTTAATGTTGATATTTTGGAGTGGACAGCAGCAGTGCCCTGTGTCTCCTCTGACTGCTGCCTAACCTTGGCTTCTCCTGGCTGCCTGGCACTATGTCGATAGGCTTACTATGTGTAACACAGCTCCTCTTCCTTGTGACAGCTCCTAGCATCTATGATTCAAGACAAGAGAGGAGCACAGAACTCGTTAAATGAGAAGCTCAAAGTTAAAGAACTGAACAGACAGGTTAGGGAAACTTCACTTCCAATCTAAACTATTATAGTAATATTATCTAGAAAACTGCAAAGTGAAAAGTTAAAATGAAATGAAAAGTTACCTTATAGAGGAAATTATTTTAAATCACTTGAAAGTTTTGCTTTAGTTCAATTACCGTTAATTGATGTTGCTAGTCCTGGCCATGTTTAGATTAATCAAGCATTTAACTGTTGAACTATTTGAAAATGAGGTATATTGGCAAAAATGTAATAATCTATGTAAAGTATATGTTGCAGTAGGAAATAGTTGAAGACTTTATCTGATTATATTTAACTAAATTTAACTGATAAAATTATTTAATTTTTCATATGTTTTGAAGGACTTTTACTTTTAAAGTTATTTCACAACACGACACTATTAATGTCACAAAAATAATTAAAATACTTTTTTCAATCAATCGTTAGTAGCCAGGTGACTGTAGGCCAAACTACATAGTAAAAACTGTCATGTTTGTGTTGCTGCCTCGTCATCAGTCATTTAAAATGTAAATTAACTTATCAAACAGACTTGTCACAATTCACTCAGTTCTTCTGATGAATTTGGCCTTGTGTTTCAAAAAGCAGAACTCTGATAACACATGTAATCATGTGTTATAAAAATTGCATGGACATGTTGACGGCGGTTTTCAGAATCTCAAACACTAACGTTACACATCTTACTTTAGTTTATTTAACTTCACAGAAGAGCTGTTAAAGTTAAATATCAGCCGAAATGAAAAGTCCTTCTTTAGGAGTCATACAAAGTCATATGATATGATTTACGTTAGGATTTATACATTAAATTGAGCAATATGTTAACAGAGTCTGGAAAGTAGTAAGGCCAGCAGTCACTGAACTCCTGAGTGTGTATTTTTGGAGTCTTCCGAGCAGTGGGTTTTGTTTTCGGAATAACAGGCCGTCGGTCCATGGGCTTTAAGTCTGAGGGAACATTTTTCAAACTGTTGGGATTTTGGAATAATGGGCCATCAGACCAAGCAGTCCCTGTGAATTACACAGCTGCTAATGCTAGCTAGCTAACGTGACTCACTTGTCAGCCAGTTGGATTGCCCCGGGCAGATGCCGCAGAATATTACCCCTTCCTCCTAACACACCCAGTCAAATTCATCTCTCTAGCGGTAAACAAATTTTCATTCTCTTTTTGACTCGTATGGTGCAGTTGTAACATTAGTTCTTGCTCTTCTTGGTGCTTTCCCTGGCACTTGGCTGGGCTGCAGAGCCTGAATGAACATTGCTGCCACTGTTCTTCTGAGGTTAAAATGAAAGATAAAGTCAGCGATTATAATCCTATACACTTTTTGTCAAATTCAGCAAATATCTCCTCATGCTCCACTAGCTGTCCGCTCTGTGTGTGCGCTGAAAAAAACAAAGAAGACAAGGTGGCTCGGAGTGATAGTTACCAATCTTTGTTTAGGAGGTCTTGCAAGTACACCTTTAATTCTGCATGGAGTGAGATGGAGATGTAGGTTTTCTGCACTGGAGTGGGATTGCTCAGACTGATGTGTATATTGAGGGAGGGTGTGTATGTCATCCTCAATGTAAGAGAAAGCCTCATACTCCTCATACAGGGTCTGTCTATAGGCCTTTCTCTGGGTCTCTGACAAGTGTTCAAGATCAACTGGGAGGTGCCATTTGGGTCTTTGGACTTTGATTGTGCTGTTACTGCTCTGCTGTTCTCTACTCACTGGGCTCACTTGTACTGCAGAGCAGGTTGCTTGGCTGGTAGTAGAGGTGGTGGTGTGAGAACTGTTGGCAGACAGGTTGGCAGGCTACACAGCTTTGACTGCCACGGAGCGTTGGTGGAGTGATGGAGTGGTCGGTGTTGTTGGCTATTGGAATAGTGATGGTGATTTTCCTTCCATTTTCTGCCTTCACCAGGCCCTCTGTCACTTCCAGGACGTCTGGGAGTGGATGCAGGTCACTGGCTGTAAAAAGAACCTCCTGGCCTTTGGAGTTAGGTGGGCAGGCACTTGTATAACTGTCACCTCATTGACTCCTAGGATGACTCTCTTCCTCCCAGTTCTTAGTACACCCACATTCTCAGGTGTCTACATGAGCTTGTCAACCATTTTACTATCCTAGCGGTGACAGAGAAGGCAGCACTCATAGTATGGATGGCCTCAAGGTCAATTCTAGATCCAGGCCTTTGTGTCTTCACCATCTCCTAGATAATGTTGAAGCCAATGATTGGTCTCTCTGCCACACCTGCATCACTAGACACAAGTATGGGACCAGTGAGAGCTTCCATTTCCTTCTCCCTATTGTAGAGCTTAAATTCTACTTCTATCCATCCAGTGAGGGGGATCTCTGTCCGACCGGCAGCTAAGCCAGTCAATGGCTCAGGGTCCAGGAGTTCTTCAGTGGACCACAGGATGGTGTGAGGAAGATGTTCAGCTCTCCAGGACTCATTAATGACGGTAATGGTTCACCAAGCACTGCTTCCCTACCAGACTAGCCAACTTTTTCCTGCATGGTGACTTGATGTAGTTCATGTGGAGATTTGGTGTAGCCATCAAGGGGTCTTTACTGGCAGGCTGTTGTTGTTTGTGCTTGGCTTTGTTTAAATGTGTCTCCATCAGGTCTCTGGGCTGGGAGGCTTCTCACTGCTTTCTGTCATCAGGATCCTTCACAGTAGGTGTAGCTGGGCAGGGCTGGTGGTTCAGCCAGGACCTCACAGACTCAGGCTCCCTTCATAGCAGCACTCTCCCTCTGCTTCTGTTGCCACTCTCCCTCCAGACTTGCAGCTTCACTGAGCTTTTCTATGAGGATTTCATCACTCACATGGATGTTAGTTAGGTAGGACCTCATTTGGAACTTGATGGCATCACAGAGAAGCCCTGTATCAATGGCAAGGAGTAATTTATGCTGTACCAGGTCTAGGCTGTAGTGCCTCTCGGCCTCTCCCTCACTGGACTTCCACAGCATTCGCTCCTTTATCTTGACGTCCCTGAACAGGAACTACTATGGAGACTCTTTGGGTTCCAGAGAAATATTGGTAAGCCTGTGATATAAGTCAGTAGTGTTTTCCTCCATGTAGTGCCCTTTCAAGATGGGTTTCGGCACTGACAGGGTAAAGCCGCTTTTTATTTTCAACATGCATTGTAAGTGGAGACCAGGGGTTACTGCTCTGATTACTGCCTTCAGAATATCCTTTCTGGAGACCTGAATCAATCTGATCGAATCCGTCTCTCCTCCCTTACCTATCTGTCCATTTATCTTGAACTCTCTCTGGAGAGTGACCTCTGGCATGTGTACGTAGTGTGGTGTGCTGTGCCTGACCTCTAACTGTTGACTGAAATACGCTATCCTGTCCCCTAGACTGTTGATTTTCTCCTCCAGGATCCTGTGTGCCCCATCCTGGGGGTGCTCAAACTGGAACAGCTGTTCAATGGAGTGGCCAAGGTGACCTGGTGGCCTGGTCAGAGGAGATGTTAGTGCCCTTTCTGCTTCTTTCTCTCACCTCATGCATATATGAGATAAGATGTCTAAGGCGTTGACAAATCCTATTGTTGTCATTCTCCTTGTTCTCCATCTCCTCCAGTTTCCCCTTGACAATCTTAAAGAGAGCTCTTTATTTTACCTCCCTCAGCAGGAACAGAACAATTCACATAATCACATATGTTCATTAGCTGTGGTGGCTCCAACTGACAAAACTGAGCACAGATCTCATCCAATAAATTATCCATGTTTCCTCTGTGGTCTTCTTACAGCAACTGTGCAGTGAAGATCTGTTTTGTCTCACTGGAAGTCGTTCTTGGTGATGTTGAACTGAAGAACTCACTCCTGGCTGGCTTGCCAAAAATATGTTGCACCTATGAATCACACCAGTCTCAGCATGAACAAATGAAAAAAAAAAGGATGGTTTTATTCTGAAAGAATAAATGAAAACAAACAGTTATCTTGTTGGTCTTCAGTAGCTTTACTTTAAGTTTAACTGCCTACTCATCTGGGTTAGAACAATGTACAATATATGGCAACAACCACAGTATTGTATCAAAACCACAGTATCCCAAAATAATGATATATTTTCTAAATAATTCCATTTAAAATCAATAAACTATCAGAATTCCAATAAACATGAAATATACTTATATAATAAAGTATTAGAAATGACTAATTCTAATATATCAAAAGGTATTAAAACTCATTCTTTGATCTACAATTCTGACTAGTATATCATAGAAAACAAGAAATGAATGCAAAGGTTACAATAAATTCAATGGTAAGTATTACAAATTAAACTAACTTTTTTATAGGTTTACTAACTATTGAAATCATGCATTCTGCGCTAAATACTATGTATCTTATCTGTATTTATAGTGAAACTCGGTTCTGCACTCTATTTACATTCCATTAGCCCATATGAATTTTTACCGTTGCTATGGCAACAAGTGACAGCTGATGTTAGCATATATTAGCTAGCTTAGCCTAATTGTCTGAACAGCAATAACCCATAAAATTACAATTTGGCATATTTAAACAAAATCAACAAAACAAACACAGTCATAGTCCTTAAACCCTTAGTTAATATGTTGTCACAGGTTAGATTGTCAAAATTAGAAAAATAACAGCTTCAATCCCTGAGGAGCTACATTAGCATTAGTGATGGTTGGATCCATATGTATGCAGTTGCCTAACATTATAGTTTCCTCAAACAATGTAATGCAGCACAATACAAATTATATACACAAATAGCTATTGAGAGTACACTACTAATAAAATATGAAGGTACTTAGGTGACATTTACCCACCTGAAAGAATAAATTAAAACAGTGATTTTGGTGGTCTTCAGTAGCTTTACTCTGGGTGTAACTGCCAACTAAAGAATGCAGCACAAGCCCACAGCTTATATACCCACAGTTGTTCTTGTGTCTTTATACAAATCACAAATACATTAAATTGAAGGTGGCGTATCTGTAAAGATACAAAATGAAGTGCATATACTATATATAAAATGACACATAGCTTCAAGTGAGTGGGCAAATACAAATAAAAATACCTTATATGCCACACATACACTCACCAAGCACTTTATTAGGAACACCTGCGCAATTTAATGCAATCCAATACACAGCTCTGCAATAAATTCTACTTCTACAAAGCTACACATTTTCACCTTTTGCTGAGATTGTCAGAAAGATGATAATTCTACTTTATAATCAATAATAAACATAAAGTAGAATTATCACCCTTCTGACAATATCAACAAAAACTGGAAATGTATGAGCGTCATAAAAATTTATGACCAAACTGTTGTATTGGATTGCGTTAGATTGCGCAGGTGTTCCTAATAAAGTGCTCTGTGAGTGCATATCCTTGAGGTAATCGTGGAAGAGTGTGATCTACCATTTGTATTACCTCTCAGACAAATGCATGGCCAATAAATTACAATGAACTCAATGAAAAACAATATCATTTTTTGAATAGAAATGTGCTTTCCTTTTGTCAGCGTGTACAGACAGTAGTATTTGCAGGAAAAATATAGGGAAATATTTGGATTTGAAACCTCTTGTCCACCTTCACAGGTTTTTTCTACTTGACTGACATGTCTCTTACTTTTCTATTTAAGCTGTTGAGGTAAGACAAATTACTCCTTTATCATTTTTATTGGTGCAGAGTTAGGTGACTTCACATAAGTTCCTGATTAGCTTCACTCCAACTTCAACCTGAGCTGAGGTCTCATCAATTGGAATAATAGAAAACACCTTTGTGGGTGTGCAGGACCTTTGATACATGTGGACCTAGACCACTGACATTAAACAAGACAAATATACGCATTGATAGATGGTTTGGTTAAAGCTGGTCTACATTTGGTGCAATGTTTTTGACACGTAGGTTATTTATTGTTCCAAGAGAATTTTAATGACTACATACTCGTGTGTGGAAACCTAACTACATTTTTAAGTGTAGTATTTGAAATGCTGTTTAAAGAGTGGTTATGTAACCTACATGTCCCAAAACCCCCTAATTTTTTGGTCAAATGTAGCCTAATTTAAACATGTCTTTTCATCAAATAATGGTCTGCACTCTATTTTTGTACTTCAATTAATTTACTTCTTGCTACTATAAATCAAAGTTTATTTTATGAGAACAATTGGTGACCAGGCTGAGTAAAAGAACAACTATTTGTGCCAGGTGTGTCAGGTTGCCCCCCTATGGTTTAGCTTGGGCTCTCTTTCTCTTTGTGGGGGTAATGATGTGACTGACCTCTTTGATTGCTTGCACCTGTGGGTGTGCCTGTAGGGTATAAATGCTGAGACTCACAGGGCAAGGCCATACATTGATGAAGGGCTGAGAAATAAATACTTGTTTATTCCCTTGCTGCTGTGACGATAAGGAGAATTAAGATATTGAGAATTGCATATTTTCCACCTTTAGAAAAACCATGGCAACAACTTCTACTAAATGGTTTCTGATATGAAAATACAACTTATTAGGCTTTTTAGCAATTCTGACCAATGCAACAACTGCAAATATATAACTAGTCTACAAAAATAAATATATAAATACAAATTTATGCAGACACTTCTATAAAATGGATATATGGAAAGCCCCTGTCTTGCTTTTTCCATAAGAGATTTAACCCATGACCATCACTCTGACTGACTGAGCAAACCATTCTCCCTCGGCTCTACATCTCACCTATTCCCTCGCAAAAGTTGCCCATGGTCAGAACTTGTAATGTGTCTCCATGCTGTATAAATACATACTGAGGTTTCCTGAAAACTTTCCTCAACAAAAACTAGGAGAGCCTCACATTTTCTGACCAGTAATAGCTCTGACAGATATGGAGAGATCAAGGCTGTTGAGGGAAACTTTGGCCTTGCTGAAAGTTTTAGATGAATGTCAATGTGTTACCTGGACAAACCAGAATAACTGCCAACACCTTACAGGGAAAGGGAGGCTATTTGATGTCTTTTACTTGATGTGAAGGATTGCTGTGATACAAGAGCTACACAGGCACAGACGTTTACTAGTGGTGTGATC
The DNA here is from genome assembly GCF_963924715.1 of Thunnus thynnus. NCBI lineage: Eukaryota > Metazoa > Chordata > Actinopteri > Scombriformes > Scombridae > Thunnus > Thunnus thynnus. Next base: position 22,771,896 of record NC_089528.1, read on the forward strand.
TTTTTTTGTACTGTACTGCTCCTCAGTGAAGAAATATCGCAGACAATTATGGATTGGATTTGTTGAGAGAAAGACTGCATTATCCATTCCGCTGCAGGGAACATTCTGCTAAATGGTCCATGAGTGTATTATATTACAGGTACAAACTTTTTACAAGTAAAAAGTAACATCATCTTGTGTACCATATCCCCTCCAGTTAATCAAAGACATTTAAACAGAAATAATTGTTTTTTGAGCCAAAGAACAATTTAAAAATCTGTGTTCAGTTTGAATCTGCAATGTTAAATACCACAAACCAAACAAGAAATCTTAGTGTGGTTATAGACAAATCGGCCTACTATCGCCTCTAAATATACATATAAAAAAATATAGGACTACTGTATTACTGTATGTCTCAGCAGGATGTAGAAAAACGTGCATGCATTCATCTTTCAGTAGGCTTGACTACTATAATGATGTCTTGACAAGTCTTTCTAAAAAAGTGGATCAAACACCTGCAGCTGATTCAGAAATCTGCTGCTGGAGTTCTCACGATAGATAGATAGATAGAAGCTGTATAATTCATGCAAGGTCAAAACTAAGCACCTACTGAAGTACTACAAAAGTAACATTCGGTCTCTGCACTATCAGGAACAAACTCCAAGAAAACTTGAGGTCTGCTTGAACTTTCAGTTCTTTTTAGTTTGCCATTTCTTTTTGTTAAATATTTGGGGATTATTCATTCATACTGTGTCTTGGACTGCACTGTGCTGTGAATTTAATTTTCCTTTTTTATCTGTTTATTCAATTTTAGCATATTTTTATCCTCTGTTTACTCTTTAAATTGTGTCTTTAAGCCTTGGTTATGTCCAACACATCCCCATTAAAAAATGACAGTATAGGTCTAAAATTCAGGCCAGGAAAAATGACCTATAGTTATGTTTATACCATCTAGCGGTTGTAGTAATGCACTCCAGCTTTCCAAAACGGAAATCACTGTTAAAAAATAATTGTTTTATGGTGTGACAACGCTGTTAAAGTTTGATTAGGTTAGGCACAAAAACACTTGGTTAGGGAAAGATCATGCTTTGGGTTTAAAATATTCACTTAAAATGTGTTTACACTTCCTTAAAGTTACACAACCTTTGTCGCCATGGCAACAATAAACACCCCAACATTACAGTTTAAAAAAAAAAAAAAGTCCCAACCCGCGATTGGAAATGGGAGGCAAACAATGGTCTCCTGCAGCAAGGTTCACTTTTTCCGATCTAGCTATCCAGTCATCCACCCAACCTACCTCCTCCTAAGGCAAAATCATCTTATCAAGTCACCTTATATTGACGTCATCTGAACTGCATCGCTTCCCTGGATCATAATTACTACGGCAGCTAGATGATGTAAACATAAGTGGTTTTTTCCAGCCTGAATTTTAGACTTATACTGTCATTCTTGTGAGGATGGGCTGTCATGTGAACATAGAACCAACAAAGCATTTACCCTTTTTTTACAGGGCTGTAGCTACCAATGAGGACATTGAAGTCATGTCCTCAGTGGGGTTTTTTGGGGGGAAATTTGGGGTCTTTAGTAACCTGGGGGTGAGTTTAGTCTACAATTCCAAAACCTCACAGGATTTTTTTGTCTCAATATATTTGAATTCCACTACTTTTAGGCCCACAAAGTACTCCATATTTTCCCATCAGAATGTCAATCCTGACAGTGTGAAGAAGGCTTTGAAACAGCATTCACACCTTAATGCTGGGAAATATAGTTAACAAAAAATACAATGGAACAGTTAACAAAATAAATGAAATATGAAGGTCAGGGGGACTTGGACTCATGACCTTTAGTATTTCTTAAATCCTGGCTACTGTCCTGATGTTGAAAGATGCCAACCTGCGTTACCCTCTGGATACTTTCATGTGGAAAAACATGCTCAGTGTTATATGGTGTACTAAACTGTTTTTACATTGTTGGAATAAAATTCATGTATATTCAAAATGATAATATAACATTAAAACGGAGTTAATGCAGTTAAATGTTTATAAAAATGGCCCTATAGATGAGAGGGGATGTTTGCTGTTATATGTAATCTAACTTGATTTTAATTCTTATTAAACGCAGTATTTTTCAAGTTTCATACAGTAAAGTTAATGTAGCTTTAAGATTGGCTTAGACAAAATCCAGAACATACAGTTGTGGGGATGGAGAAATAAAAAACAAAACTCTTAAAGAAACAACAGTAATTTGAGTGGGAACAAGGCACCATAATGAGTTTGACAGTGATACTTTACATTGACTCCTTTTATATTTCAGATGGCATTGAACTTTTTCATAAGGAAAGGGGAGAGTCAGAAAGTCACCTCATTACACCAGGCTGTGTCACCGTGAAATTCAAGAGTCCGATTAGGGTTGTTTTTCGTTGCTCTGTGCTGTGGCCAATTTTGTCATTCTTCGGGGTATAATGTAATACATCTCAAGCAAATTGTTTGTGTCCCCTATCGAAATATAAAGTAGCCCTGCTAGGGCTCCCCAAACTGTTGGAGAAATATTAGGAATGGATCACAAGTTAATTCCCCCTGCTCCAATTTTCTGCCGAGGCAAAATGGAATTTGAATTTGCGTTGCTTGGGCCACTGCCACTGAAAGCCTGTGATTTGTTTCAATGACAGGGCCTATTATTGAGGTTGTGCATTGATGTAGGCATACAGTATGGTAATGTCTGCCCCCCTCATCCTACCTCAGCCCTCACGATGGAGGGCCTTCTCATTCATATGATGTAAACCGCTGAGACAAGGAGGAAGCTGTGAAGAAATCAGCAATAGGAAGACATATTAATATGGAAATCAGAGGGTGGTTCCATGCTCTATGCGTGTGTGTGTGTGTGTGAGAGAGAGAGAGAGAGAGAGAGCACAGCAGCTTGCAAGTGTAGCTTACTGCATATACTCTTCTACTACAGTGCGAGGGGTGAAAGTACGAATAAAAATCTGCTTTCAGAAAAGTTGTATTAACACACTAATGAGAAAAAAATAAGCCTTGCCACTCCATTACTCAAGCGAGAACACATACACAGACACACATGTAAACCTCTACACACATGTATACACCATTTGAACCCATAAAGCCACAACAACCTTGTTTGTTCCACCACTGCTAAAGCTTGATCATACAGTAAGTGTAGCAAAAGGACATGTTGACGATTTTACTATTCATGGCTGCCTGCCCTCCAGAGATAGCTTATGTTGATGTATTTTCACTGGCACCAATATTTTATTTACAAAGAAAGCCTGGGCCTTAATGAGCACTAATTAAACGCTAGAGACTGGGAGATGACTGGCAGAAGACATCGCAGCATGTGACAGACATCTGGTGGAAGATAAGTGAGCAGGCGTTGGCAGAGCCAGAGAGAACCTTACGGCGGTAGCGGAGTAACGCTGGGGGTCGTGTGAACCTGCACTTGAACCTGACTTTCAAACTCTGTCAATCAAGCTGGCTACAGCTGTCATGGTTCACAGGGCACGGGCTTGGAGGATTGGAAGTGTGTGTGTAAACTGTATGTGGGAGACTGGATTAGAGCCTGTGAGTTTGTGTGTGATGATTCCAGTCCAGTACAAAACAGTGCTGTCATGAGTTTGATACTGCAGGCTAGTTATGAATAATAATAAAAAAATACTAAGTGGGTTCAGCAAATTAAATTTACAATTGTTTTCCAAGTGGTCACATTTTAAACATTTTTAACTTTCAAAGGAAGGTACCCCAAGTGTTATCCTGACATTATTTTTTATGACATCAACAGTAAACAGTTCAATTTGTTCTCCACTCACATCAGCAGGGCCAGTATTTTAGAAATGCTGGGGAGATCAATTTCCTCAAAGCATGACCCAAGAGCACACCATGAAGAAATTTATGACTAGCCATCTGATCAAAAGTTTCCCGCCACATTTTTTTTTTTTATTAATTTAACAGTGGGCTAATATTTTCTGTAAATCTTATCTTCCCAAATTATGGTCTAAAGGAAATTTTAAAGTCCTCTCCACATTGTTAGGAACATAATTCTGGTGGAGAAGAATACATTTTAATTGAATCAACCTTTAAAAAATCACGACGTGGGTTTATAGTTGGTCATTAAAACTCCCAAGGACCTGACCTCTGTGTCCTAAATGATAGCTATGCCCCTTAATTCTTCTACAAATTCTTGAAATTGTGAATGTAGTGTTACAGTCCGCTGTAACTCATGGTGACAGGTTACAATATCTGTCATCCATAGAGTTTGGTAAAAGATTACTTAAAGCCCCTTACTGTACTGCACTATTTAACCATGTAGCTGGTATCTGGCGACGTATGACTTGAAATTTTAGTAGTCGATCTCAATCGCTGATTCAGATACACAGCAGGCTTTGACACAGTCTTCACCAGACATTAAAAAAACAAGCATCCATTTGCAGCAGCAAATTTGCCCCTTTAGAGGTCAACAACGTGCAGAAACATATATAGATTTACATTAGTATATACACAAATTATCATCTTATAGTCACATTTTCCTTCAGTCAAACAAAAATTACCCAGACTCAGGACTGACAAAGGATGTGATGTCACAGTCTGATGTGGGAAATAAATGAAAATTGAACAAAATGATTATAGACTGTAGATGGTGAGAGCAGTCGGGTGATATTATATGAAACATGGTGATGGCACACTGCTAGAATAATGACCACCCCATTTTCAAACACTTTGCATCACTGTTTCTTTTTGATGAAGGCATACATTTGAAGGGCAAGGTTAAACAAAGTCTACATGTCAGAAACAACCTGGTTTCACACTGAAAAGGGAAGCACATTCTTGAATTTGTCAGTTCCACAGGCTTCCGATTGATGGTACAAATATTTGAATATTAAAGACTAATGCATGTGTGGCTGCACCTTTTTCATCTGATCGATCATTATAAACTGTGTTGGTTTTCAACAGCATACTTTTAAACATCTAAACTGAAAATCAACAAGAAATTCCATCAAGCTACTCAACGACATCCTTTATTCAAACACTCGAGAGGAATATTGATTTATTTCCTCCTGCTGCATTCTGTCCAGCCTTTTAAGTGTAGAGAGAAAGAGGAGAGATATACAAAGATAGTGAGAGAGCTCCTTGTTTAAGATAGAGGGATATTCAAATGTCAGTAGTTTAAATGAGAGAGAGAAAAATCCTGGCGCATTACACAGGAGATGACATGCTATAATATCATTACACTGCTTTTTCTTGAGTTCCTGTGTGACCGCTGGAAAGCACATAGGTATCCTCGGGGTTTAGCTCTTTTGTGGTTCAGTGGGGTGCGATGCCCGTCATGTGAATGCACTGCAGAGGAGCTACAAATTTGGACTACTTTTAAGTGTGCAATTCGGGTGAAGTGTGTGTGTGTGTGTGTGTGTGTGTGTGTGTGTGTGTGTGTGTGTCTGTGTGTGTGATATGGTACCTTTATGAGCTCAAGATTCCCACTGGGAGAGGGAGATACAGAGTTTGTCTGTGGCTTCAGGGGAACATTGGGGAGCATAAAATAACAGTAAAATGTCACGTACCTTATCTAAAACTATTATTCTTTTGTATCCAAATTGTCTTTGAATAGCTCTCATGTATTCCTCAGAGGGAAGATTGAGGATATTTTTTATTTATTTATTTTTTTTTCTTTGAAATTTGTTTTTGCATAAACACACAAAGTCACTAGGGAATAAAACATCATCACTTCTATAAGCCTGCAGTCATGTTAACATTAGATATTTTAACTTCTATATGAGTTACAAAGCAACATTTTTAGTGGATACTGAGATGCACTGGAGTCGCTGGTAACAAAAATAGAATGTTGTCTGTATAGGCCAGGCCTCTAAAAATTAAAACCTCATTATAAAAATGTTAAGTAAGTGCTGTCCAGTAGTCTGTGAGATTTTTTTTTTCTTATTTTAAGTGTTTACTAAGTGGAGATTTACACATCAAATAAACCTGTTCTCATGTAAAGATTAGTGATAAAATATTTAGACCCAATGAATGCCAGGAGGAACTGTTGCACAGCTGAATGAACCAACTGATAATGCTAACATTAGCTTACTGAACAGCCTGTTAAAAAGCCCCACAGTACACCGCAAATTACAAACGTTATGCCAGTAACGATAAATGACCAAATAACTTTTGTTAGGTTAGCATAATTCCCACTCCTTCTAAACAGCATGAATACTACACACTCTGAATTACATATTTTTTCATGTGTGCAGGTATAACTAACGCAAACTCAGAAATAAAAAGAAGAGAGCCATGAATGCAAGAAAAAAGAGAATTTTAATATGCTCAATATGTGCACAAATACCGGCATTAAATGGCACAGAGAACACAGAAAGGCTTGGATCAGCACATATTGAGCATATTAAATTCTCTTACTTTTTGCATTTCACAGCTCCCTTCCTTTTTGTCTGACCTGCTTGGAAAGCCTTTTTCTACAGTTTTCTGTGGGTTCATGAATAAAACAGATTAACACAAACATTTCCAAGGGATTGGTTGTTAAATTTAATATATCATTTGGTCTCCTAAAACTGTTATTTTTGGCAGTTATTTAAGCTGAAGATCATGATGCGCTTCACATCATGAGCTCATCATCTTTTTACACTGTCAATTGCTTTTTGGACAACACTACAGATGTTTGCAAGCAAACAACTTATACATTACTTAAGTCTTAAGCTATGACTTTAAGTCTACAAGCTATGGCATTTCATAAGTTTCAATGGTGCACAATTTAGACAATCACTAGTTTGGAACTAGCCACTAAAAACATAGTAATGGATTTACGACTAGTTGCTGCAGTGCATCTTATTTTAAATCAAAACGTGCATTTACAAAGATGAAAAATTATGCCCTGCATTTACACAGACAGGCATAATGTAGAATCTGAAGTCTGTCAAAATGTCTTTGAGCAAGTCTCTGGACTGAATGGATCGAGCAAATTGAAAGCAAGTGTTGACATACTCGCATTCACAGAGCAAGTAGAAAGTTGAGTTCCTTACATTTTCAAATCACATATGCAAAGTAAATTTACCTTAATTAAGCATTAACAAGCAGTAACAAAGAGATCTGTCTCCCAGGTTTTGCATCTTTTAAACTGTTAAGTTTACATTTAACCCACTTGTTTAGGAGTTACAATTTGTGGGTACTATAACTTTTCTAAAAATTTCTCATTCCTCTAATGTTCTATGTCCATTTTGATGTTTTTGGTTTAAGATGTGAATTCTGTTTTATTATATTTTTGTGGTTCCATTTCTGAATTCAAAGGAGAATATTACAATAGGCACTGATGTTGAATTACACAGTTTATACCATAAAGGACCTCTGGCCACATCAGAAAGCTATTATTTTTAATGGTACTTGAAAACAGTGGTTGAACACTGTGAAAAAGGGAGTCAAAGAGAAAGAAACACCGAGGTAAGAAGAAAACTAAGAAAAGGTTAGGGAACAATAGAGAATGACATAAGGGATGAGAGAAATAGCACATTAACACTTATGGATTAGCTGCCTCTCATTCCCAGGCCCCGCTGCAGCCCTGCAGATGTGTAGCTCTGACCGCGCAGGCAGCCGGTAGCGGTCATGTCTTAATTAACGAGCAGACATCTGATCAATAAGTGAGAAACGATGGAGAGGGAGACGTGAAAGGTGGGACAGCCTGCATGGTTCAAGGTTTTTGTTTTCCGTTGATGTGGAATAACATTAGAAATCAATAGCACAGCTAGCCTCGCCACACACTCTGACTCTACTCTGGAGAGGTGAAAAAAAATTCCCTTTCTACCTTTTCTTAATATCTCTTCCTTTTACTCGTCACTTTCCTATAGTATCATACAAGATCAATGTAGGAAGAATGGCCACAGTATTTTCAGTACAATGTGTCTCTGAGCCTTGTAAAGCCATTTTTATAAACTTGTGTTCTGTAACAACTCAAAGATTATTAAAGGAGGAATCTGCTCAGGTTCTTTTATGCTGTCATGTGAGGCATCTGAAGCTTGCCAGGATTTATTTCTGAATGAAATGTTATTTACTTTTATTTGTGTGCCTGCTTTCCTTCAGTCTGCCTCAGGCACTTACGTTTTTTTTTTTTTTTTTTTTACATTTTCTGCTATGATTTTCAAGCGCCTACAGATAAAGAGCCTCATTTATTAAAGGTTTGTATGCACAACTTTGTGCAACATTGATGATTCTCATGATTTTTGTGTGGGCATGAATAGTAAAAGAAGGAGTTTACAGGAAAATTGAGCCTCTTATTCAAAATTTAACATGCCTTAACCTCCGCTCCAGTGTCACTAAATATTTAACCTTATTGCCAGACAAGAATGTTGATGTTGGGTAATTCTGCAAAACCTTTTACTTTTAATGACATGTTTTTTACATCCAATGCCAATGTTTTAAAAATTTCTACAGTATCTGGCATCTAAGGTATAGTCAAAGTTCGGGAAAGACTGCGGTCATGGCAAATAAACTATGGTTAAGGTTAGGCAACTAAAACACTTGGATTAGGTTCAGTAAAAATCGTGGTTATAGTTAACAAAAAGACCAGAATCGCAGGTCTGTGACTAGAGGCAATCTTGGATCTCCTGTAAGAAACTCGGTCTCTCTATACCATCCACCACCCTTACTTCCACAACCTAACTTTCTGCATCACTACATAATGTATAACACATATTTTCTGCATTGGTACTGAACAATGGCACTGGATATAAATGGTAAAGTGCAGAAATAGTTTTCCTTGGATACTAGGCTGAAATGTTGTTAGACAGCTATAAACCTTCATCATGAAAAGCTGCTTACACAAATACAGCAACTTATTATTTTTGTCATTTCTATATTATAAATGTAAATAAGGTGAAACCATTCACAGATGATTGTGGGAATATAATTTGACATTTATGCAGCATGCCAGTGTCCATTCAGAGCCATCACATTCATAAACATATCTGCAGGTTACCTGACACTGCAAACATTGCTGTGTGTGAGTGAAAGTTTATCAGCATTTGTGGAGTATTCTGGGAATTCTCAGACAGGATGGCCAGTCTGTGATAAGGCTTTTACATTTGGTTGTAGCCAGAAGGCTGCTGAGGCTGGTGGGAACTCTAATCAGTCTCTCGCCACCCGCCTCCATCACCCTCTTTCAAGTGAGTTACTGATCCACCTCTGGACAGAAATCGTATGTTTATTTTCTTTTCTTTCTCACTGCAAACTTTTGGTGGAAAATTGAATTTGATGCCCAGGGGCAGGATGGAAAATTGGGCAAAATAGCTCATTTTCCCCTCATCCAACCTTATGTACTCTTTCTAATGAATGGCAAAATAAGATATCTGTGGGAGATGCTATTCTGTGCTGGATAGCAGGACTTGCAATTTAGAACTCATCAATTCATGTTTACAGTACGAGTGTGAATATCGGAGGAGTGTGTCTGACTGCAGAACACGTATATCTCTCTGATAGGGATGAATTGTGAAAATATCACATGCCACCATTATGAAAAACACACAGTGGCATGTGATCAAAGACATCAAACACCATGTAGTGTTGTCAAATGTCTTTCCGATTGTGACAGCTCATGCTCAGTGACTGATATATTTAGATTTTGCAACCAGCACTCAAAGATTATTAAAAAATATTTGAGATATCTGAGATATCAGAGAAATATCTGCTATTTAAAGCAAAAACTGTAGCTTGCTCAAAAAGGAATTACATTAAACCATAAATCTACTCATTATTAAACAGAACCTGGCAATTCTCAATGTCTCCACATTTCACTGATGTGTCCCTGATGATTACCATTTAATCAGCTGCAAATGCTCTTAATTACAAGATTAGTCTCCAACCAATTAGCCAATGTGCTAATGGTTCTAATCTGCCATTGAAGCCGACTGAATTCTAATTAGGGACTAACTGATTCAATTCACCTAGGGCCCATCTGATGGGTCATTACCAACCTAGTTATCCTCATATAAACCAACTGCAGCAAGCAACACAGGTCCCATTTGGAGAGCAGCTGTAGAGGCTTTACGACTATCATATGGGCCATTTCCATGCGTCATGAAATGACAATGTTTCCATTCCCCGAAAATCAAAAGGCATTCTGATGACTCACTGATGAAAATATACACTGCAACCTTGTGCCTGAGGTCTCCTAATTTTTTATTGAAAATGTGTTGTTTTTTTTGTTTTTTTTAATTCTAAATTAACAAATTCTAAACTTTTATTAAAGTGGATGAGGAGCATTATCTAAAAACAGGTGATGAGGGGTATCCAAGTCATGATATATTTATTTTTACTTGTAGACTTACTTAAATAGAAATATCAACTGACAACCTCTACAGTGTTATTGTGATACAAATACAATAATACAAACATGTTTACAGTCATCAAAAGTCATACTAATCCAAAGAAAAAGAATCGCTTTTTAAAAATTTAACTAACAACATTTTAAAACAATATGTTTAACCAAAGTAATTTAAACTCTACAAGGTTTATGTGCTACCTGACCCTTAATATGACTATGAGATGCCTGTGGAATTTTGATTCGTGTCTGTAGTAAAAAATGCAGAGAGACACGCATTAAAACCTTCACCACAGCTCACAGGAGGCAATCTCAGCCCTCTGTCCTTGTCAAGTTAGGGATATAATAAGTAATTTAGGAGACTGCTCTGGCTGCCCCTTTTTTTTCCCCAATTCAGACAAATTTCAGAGACAGATATTTGGGTTGGCTTAAAGTTACACTAGGCCACCTAAACACTTTGCACTTGCGAACACTGAGCAACCAAACTGTGCACTTCGGCTGCGTTCAGACCGACATAAGCTCCACATGAAAAAACGCTGGCGTTTCATTAATTTGAATGGAAGCAGTCACTTGGTGCAGAAAAGATGACAATGCAGAGGGCTCTGGCAAAACAAAGCAGAGTTGTCTGCCAAAAAGTTGAATTAAGCTCAGCTTTTGCTACTATGCAACATGACATAATCCGGCAAGGCACTGTGTTGGCCAATCACATACATGCAAGCACACATTCCTGGTAGATTTTGAAAGTAATCTATCAATCTTACTTTCATGAATGCAGTATTTCTACAGTATAACTGTTGCAATGTAAACAATATAATAGTTTCTGCTGTGATCATTTTCCAGAGCTGTAAAATCCTGTCTGAAACACATACATCTGTTACAACAATTGGACTTCCTGGATCATATTTCTCACTGTTTGTCTCACCAGTACCTTAAACACTATACCCCCACAAACACAGCTCTTGCATTGTTTTAACACAGGGCTGTTTTTGGTCTCAATCCCCACTTAGGCTGAAGGAAATAGGAGGAGAGTCATTGAAGCACCTTTTCTTTGCATTTTGAAAATTCCTTCAGCTGTAATCATGGCTGCTACCTGAACACTTCTGGGTCAAATTTATTCATTAAGGAAGCTTCCTTATCAAAATGCACCCATAGTCTTTCATTCATTGGCTCCCATACTTATTTGGATTGTGACAGTTAACTTTGCTGTTCAGTGGATGATGCATTGTAAAATTATGTTCATATCTAAAATTATGTCATATTTTTTGATTGACAGAGACTGGAAGTTCTCTGGAGTTTTTCTTTATTTAGTTGTTTTGTTTCAGTCGGTTGGTTTATATTATATTGTCACATTGTACCATGGAGAACCAACAGTCTGTAGGTTTTTGTTCCAACCAATCACCTCAGCAAGTAATTTCACCGATGAGATATTTTCTACTGGGAAGAGTGCTAATCAGTGTGTGGAGACTTAATGAAGACTTGCACACTGCTCTCCATGGCACATGGATGGCCACCTCCAGTTAATACTAAGGTTCTGTGGTAATTAATAATTCTATCAATTTATAATTGTATAAATATTGTTGTAGCTATATCCAGTGCTGGGGAAGGAAATTGTGGAGTATCGTCACCTCATGACAGTTCTCCTGCTGTTTTGAAGAGGTATTTATAGTGGCGACTTTCACCTGCATAAAGGCCAGTCTTAACCGACAGATAATTAGCAGTTCTGTCTGTAAAAGACCTCCACTGCAGTGTTAAGGGTTTGGGGACTGTGTTGACAAAAGTGGTCCAGGAAAACACAGAAGAAACATGCAGCATTGGCCTAGAAGTTGTTAACTTAAACATGTTGTGAACTCGAAACCAGCAGTTTTTAGTTTTCCCTTAAAAAAATCCTCAGCTTGAGTCGATGAAGCATGCAAAAGTCAAGTCTCCATTTCATTCAATGAAAAAAAAACCAAACAAAACAGTGCCAAATATTAATGGGTCTTACCTCCCCTGCACTTTGATGTCGGAGATGGCATAGAAATATCTGGACAGGTTGTTCTCATCCACCATGGTGGCTCCAGTGGCTGGCTTCAGCAGCCTAATCCTCAGATCAGTGATGGTGAAGAAGTCCCTCAGGTTCTTGGTGGTATCCAGCTGACCATACAGCGAGGCCATGTTGTGTAGTCGAGGTCCGGCAAACAAGGCAAAGCGGTCCTTTATCTCGAAACGTACCGTCTTGTCGTTCTTCCACACGTAGCCTCGGGAGTAGTCCTCAGTGCAGATGATATCCAGCAGGGTGCGCTGGGTGAGATCACCTACTGTCTTGGGTTCCATGGTGAAGGCGTCCAGGCAGTCGGTGGCATAGAACTGGTAAGGGGTCCAGGTTCGGCCATAGTCGAGCGACTTTTCCAGGACCATCTGCTCTGGTCGGCCTGACTCAAAGGTCAGTACAATATCATCAGTCAGCTCAATTGTCTTGTTCCATGACAGCGTGATGTTGACCTGCAGGGGCTTTGGGTATTTCTTCCATGAGGTGGACTGCCAAAAAGTTGTGGGATTACGACCCTCAAAGTCAAACATGAGCTTAGGAGGATGAGCCAGCTCCTCAGTGGTGGCATCACATTCATTGTTGCACATATAAGGATTCTCCTGTGTAAAAAAGAAAGAAAAAAGAAGGAATTAGACATGTAAATATGTGCAAGTGCACATTGCAGTCAAAGTATGTATTTTAACCCTGATAGTGGAATAGTTAAGCACATACCACATAAGCAAAAGCAACATGTCCTGCTGGGGACCTTTGTTGCATGTCATACCCCTGCCTCTCTCCCCTCCTAAACATATAGTGTACTGTATGCGTATACTGATGTAAATTAGTGCAATGATGGCAATGTCTGTAGGGATTCAGAAAATTTGCAGAAAGGACTCATTGAGAATAAAACTAAAAAACAAAAAATCCACAAACACAGTAACACGAAAACACAGTCATCCTTAAGAGTAGAGTATGTCAATCTACAGCAAAGATAAAATTCTGATCAGGATTGATCAGAATGCTGATTAAAAAAAAAAACAAAAAAAAAAACAAAGCCCAGGCTGAAAATAACAGAAATTTTAATTAGTCAGTCTAGTTTTGACTTTTGCCATTTGTCAGTTTTGTACGAATAAAACTGACAAATGGCAAAAAAAGAAGAAAAAGTGTTAAGCTGAACACTATATTTTGAAGACAGGAAGTTTAGCATCTGAAATGTCAAAAAAGGTAGTTGAATATTTAGTTTTGCATGAAATATTCAGAGGAAAAGTGGAATCCTAGAACACTTGTTAGTCCCACCCTCACAATTACAAAACCTACAGCATCTCTCAGGTTGGCTGTTGGTCCACTTTGCCTCGAAAGGTTATTTGCCTGGCTTGCCATCGTATCATGATTCCACCATCGTACTCAATAGCATCTCTATCACATTCAGACCAACGTGTATTTTATAATCTGCGCAAGCAATCCTGGCCCTAGAGCTGCAGGAGACAGTGACCCTCTCATTAAGATGACACTGTGGATCCCATATTCTCGTTCAGTGCCATTCCTGCCTACACTGCCACCCAAATTGTCAGTGTAATTGATATTCCTGTGTGGTATTTGTGCTGAGATGGGAATGGAATCCCGATGAGTGTTTCTTATGAAACACGCAAAGGGACATGCATTTTTCATGGGCCTGTGTCTGCTCTCAACCATAGACATCCACTGAGTCTGGATGTTTGTGTGTGCGTGTTTGTGGGGAGAAAGAGGAGCTCTTGATGTGTTTGTGTTTGTTTGTGTGAGGGATAGAGAGCTCTGAATGTGTTTGCTTGTGTGTGCACATGCAGTATGTGACTTTGTGTGTGTGTAAGTAAGTGCGAGTGAATGGCAGAGAGAGAGAGAGAGAGAGAGAGAGAGAGAGGGAAACAGAGCTGAAACATAGCCAGAGAGCACATGACACACTCCAATTGACATTCCTCTCACCTCTGCACCAGGAACAATGAGGTTAAGTGCTGATGAGATTCAGATCAACTGTAAAGCGGTTCGATAATCAGCAATCATCCGACACTCTACACGCAAAATTATCTAAAGGTGAGAACATTGCTATCTGCAACATTACTCGGTTATCTCTCTGCTATTGCAGTGCATTCAACCCAGACTGCCACTTTGCTGAGTGAAGATCACTGGCAGGAATACTGATAAGTAGAGACCATTATTATTTATTTGAAAAGACCAATGGCTGCTTTTTGTCTTTGAGTAAGTGCCCTAAATTCAACTCAGCCAAAGAAAAAATGTATTTGATGCTCTATCTTCTTCACAGAAAGATGTATGTATGACTTCCCTATTTAAGATACAGATCTCGTCAGTCCATTTTATTTCCTGTGGGACTGTGATATGCTATCAGCGACTTGCTCCTCAGCCAGAAGTGATAAGTATGCAATGAGGTATAACAAGACTGAGGGATTGTGGGTCACTGGGCCTGCTCAGCTGACTCAAAGGAGTGTTGCATGATCCAATTAGGAGGGTAATAAGGGTTATGCAGCTAAGACAGAGAGTGTGAGAAGTGTGGGAGGGAGAGAGAATGTAAAAGAAGTAGACCTTTTGCAATGTGTTTTTTAAAGGAAGATCTCAGTTGCTAAAAGTGTTCTCCTCTCACGCCCATGCACACCCACACACACATGCAGAGCTAGCACAACGTTTGAAAGGCCACATATTGTAGCCTGAAAACAGAAACAGAGAGGAACATTTGAAAGAGAGTTAAGGGGTAATAGGGAGGATGTTGGCAGCCTGGGTTCGACCTCAGGGACGATAAATTGTACTAGTGTCAACTGTTTACCAATGATGTGTGCTGAGGCTCGTTATATTCCCCACTTGTGCTTGAACAGCCTTGGAGGGCTGCTCAGAGCTCAGACCTTGACGCTACATGGAGAGAGAAGGAGGGAGAGACACACAGCAAGTATTAGAGAACGAGTGATTTCCCTGATGTCATTCAAGAGCATAAATTTTCACTTGTATTTATTTCATTCGTTATCACAGTTAGGTTCGGGCAGCAGTGGGGTGGCTGCCTTTGGATCTCTGTAACGGGAACTCAGACCACAGAGTCCATGGCTAATGAGAAAAACAATATTCCAGCTGAACAGTGAAAGCCAGAGTAAATAGAGGCTTTAAGAAGAGAGAAATTTGCCTCATCACGCCGGCAGAAGAAGTGTTCAGAGACCAGTGGAAAGCAGTCATAAATTCAATCCATAATCATTCTCTCGCTGCCTGCCTCGACTTCAGGCCCTCAGGGAAGTGATCATTCTAACCGGGGAGCCCGTTCACCATCGGCACTGGCTTGGGACAAACCTTTCATAAAAGCCCCTTTCATCATTAATAACACTCAATATTGTGAAGGCACTTTTCCAATCGAACATTAAGTGACACGTATAGTATTTACTTTCTCCCGGTAATTCCCACCATACTGGAATTCTTCACTATAGGGCCGGTGAAGATGATGATACAGACTTAGAGAGGAAGGTCAGGACCTTTCATTGAGTTTCCTGTGGCGGTTATTTAACAACAAAAACAGTGCCTTATGAAGATCAATACCTTCTGTGGTCATTTAAGACCCAGGGCTTCAGTACTATGCCGGGGGGCAGCTATTGAAAAACAATAAGCCCTCTCAGCTTGATCCTTTACCTGTGATCATGGCTGTGGGAGAGGGAAATAGTCAGTGGAGAATTAGAAAGAAACAAGAGTTTTGTACCAAAATGAGATATCGACCAATTGAAAAATGTGACCTGCTCTTAGAAAAGAATTGCTAGCACAAAAATATAATTTGCCATGGATTATTATTGAAGTTATAGGTTATTGTAATGCTTCTTATGACCAAAATATAACATTTTTATGATGTAACTGGTTTATTGAGAAATATTTATGAAAGCAGCTTGTGCAACATTTAATTTTCATTATCACTATTAGTAGAATGTGATATCACAAAATTACTGTGCTTATTTAACTGTATAATGATATCTCAAAATCGTATGACATGTTTGTTTTACTCATGTGTGGATAAAAACTGATCTGGCTGGCATTATGTTTCTCTAAAACTTATTTGCTAATGCAAATGTAATTTCTAGGAGACTTGGTTTGTAAATCATAATAATAATATTATGTCTTCATTCTAGGATTCCTATACTTATATTATGTGGCCTCATATTTGTTACATATATCTATGTTTATGTAAAATACATTTGTTAGTGTCCTGTCATGTTTGATCATATTCATCATGCATCTATTTTGATATAAATACATATTTGCTATGTGACTGCCCTGGAACATCAGTAACTGCACTATTAGTTTTGCACATGCATTTTATTATATTCACATTGGTCTAGGATGTCATACTGCATATAGATTTCTAACTCTGGCTTAATATTTTTGTATATGTTTTCTACCTATCTGTATCTTGTTCCTTCCTCTGGTCTGTTTCTTGTGCTGCTGTAATACTTAATTTCCCTCCTGCAGGCTATCAATGCTCCTATTTTATCCCATCTTATCTTACATAGTCTTAAATAAATGTAAAAACATCACACAAGATGTTTTTGTGCTTCATATTCTGCTTTACATCATCATTGTTTTTCATTTTATTCTATACTGTAGTTGTTTGATTGAATGACCCCCACTGACTCATGCCCCAGGAGACAGATAGCATTCCTAATTCCACACCTATTGACAGCACATACAATGCTGCAAGGACTTCTAATGGCTTCTGTCTTATTGGTATTGCTGACATCTCTGTTGCCACCATAGCTGCTGTGTAACTGAGCCCAACTGGTTTCTATCAATGCTATATAATCCGTCCGGGGCAGTGGCTTAGTGCAGGAGGCCTGAGCAGCAAGTCTGGGGCTGGTCGCAGCTAATGATGTCCCGATCTCTGCAGCCTATAAGGTCAATCCAATATCAGGGTGTCACACAGTAGGAGAGCAAGAGAACAAGGAAGAGAGAGACAGAGAGACTTGAGCTGGGGATGTGCATCCAAATGTCATTCACTGGAATAAAGCGATTGGGACACTCAGCTCCTCTGATTTTCATGAAGGCTCAATGGATATTAAGATGTAATTTCATGGTTGTGTTCAATAGTTTATGAAGGGTTCGATTATAGAAATAAATGAACCATGACAGAACAAACAACACAGCATAGAATATATATGTTCCAGATCAATTATATCAATAACATCTTTGAAATATTGATAAAAAAATCTATTTAAAGGACAATTTTGGATGTTTTCTCTCTTAAATGGGCTGCACTAACACATAGAAAAACTCCAAAGTTGTCAAAATTCATAGAAAAAAAACAAGCAAACACTAAACACACTAACATGCACACACACACACACACGGGCACATGGTGTGATGTGAGGCAGATGTTTAAATGAGTGACATATGGCCTATGAGATTGACAAATCCTAACCTCCTGTTGATGTGCCTTTTGACACAAGATGTGGCTCGGGAGATAAATTCTCTGGCCAATGACAGCTCCTGTTGAAGGATGGGTGCAGGCCCTCCAACTAATCAGTTTAGCTGACAGATTCCTGGACTTAAAGCTCAGATCACAGATTGAACTCACCACGGTTTTCTACTCGAGCCATCTCCTTTTCGGTAAGGTTGTTACTTCACTAATGTGACATTCTGGCTTAAAGTTTGAGATGTGCTCACTCTTGTGTGTTTGGATCTTTTACTTCACTCCAAGACAGTTTTTCTCAGTAAATTTATAATAAATTAATTTGTCTTGACATTATTTGACTGATGCCCCCGTTTTTCAGGAAAAATATGGAATATTGTGCTATCATTTACAAAACAGTCCTGGGGGAAATTAATTTTGTGTATAAACAGAGGCCCATAGCATATCAAGTCATCATTCAGTACATAATTTAAACAGCAGTTCAGTCAGAAGTCACAGTGCTGGAAAGCTAAAATAATGATACTTGTAAAATGCAGTTTGCCAGTCGCAGCAATTACAACTAATCAAATTGTCAGTCAGTCAAATAACAATTTTGACTAATGCTTTAGTTCCTCCGTTTCTACCTTCATAAATACATACAGCACACCTAAATAGATACTGTGCATGCATGCATACAATAAATACTGTAAAGGTGAATATGTTTTGTTTAAGATTAGAAATAATGGCAATGCACTTCTAATGCAGATGTGGTTTCTAGGGATCAGGGGTTGATGATAATGATGGATACATACATGGATACATCCACTCTCTCAGTCTCATTCTTTCTCCCTTTATCTTATCTTTTACCAGGTATATGGCTGACATGGCCTTGCAAAAATTGTATTTTCTTATGAACATAATGCTTCCATATTACATTTTTTACATTACAGTTATTTAATGCACTAGATTCAATTCTGTGAACTTTTTCAAATGATCAATATGATTTGGGTTGTTAAAGACATTAGAGTTTAAGGATAATGTTGGTTTATTGCACCTTTTGGTCTAGTTTTCATTGGTTTGGTCATCATTTGTATCTGTTCTGATAACATTTTACTCACCAAGTAATTGGTTAAATCTGGGAACAAGCAAACAATTTAGGCAAATTATCTAATCTACTTTATTTCAAGGTAAAACCGAAATGTCTGTAATAATCCCTTGTTGCACTGTGTGTGCACACAACCACGGTAAGTGCGGTGGGTCAAACTTGAACAACTAACTGCAAATAAGTTTGGGCTACATGGTCATCTAACAACTTGTGTCTTGCTCCATTGCAATTCACTGGGTTTCTGAATTTCAGCAGTTAACTTAGTAAGCATCTGTTATTTCATATGGATAGGAATGATGGCCAAAACTATGTACATACAACCCAAGTTAGCTTTATGTGATGTAAATCTACAATTTTAAACGTCATATAACATGTCTGTGACCTGTGTGTACTTGAGTAGTTTGTGCTGAGCTCTCCGTAACTTCCTCGCTACAGAGCCTCTGAGGCTGTGAGAGAAGTCTCTCCCACTGGACCTGAGGTGTTGCTGGATTAATCAGCCCATCATCCTGCTCGGCCTTACACCTCCTAACCTGCCGCATGACACCTGCAGATCTGTCGCTAGCCAAAACCCCCTCTATCACACCTCCAGATCCCCATCCTCATTCACGTGGTGCACCAGAGGAGAAGAATTTGACAAATGACAGCTTGATGATATCACTCTGATTTGAGCTGAAGCACTACTTGACAAAATCACAAGATGCCCATCAGAGACCACAATACTCAACTTTCAATCAGTGCAAAAGGTAAGGCCTCTTTGCTGTGCACTCACATAGTACCTTAATATAACTGTGAATGATACATTTGTGGTGATACACTGAAGACAGGCCAAAAAGGATGATATCAAGGTAGATCTAGGTCAGCTTTTTAGAAGAGGGAATGCTCAAGTGTATAGTGAACACAGAGACTGGGTGTTGATCCTTTCAGGACTTGGTATAAGCCCTGACGGAAGAGACAGCTGAGATGAGCCATGGTGAGATATTGGAAGAGTCAGAGCTTTGGCAGAAACTCAATAGAGCTTTAATGACCTGCAGTCAGGGCCAGCAGTGGCTCACAACTGAGCCAGGCTTTTCATTCGTCTGACCTTCAGCAGAATGAAGGACAGGAGGATTGCACATCTGACCCATGAGTGCTCCATCATATTGTATCAGAGGTCTGAGGGTTATGAATGTCAGAGACCTGACAACAGATAATGGAAATTCAATATCATACACGTACAAAAAAAGACCATTTTACATGATAGTTTGATAATCTAAATGTGCAGGACATGTGATGGTAATGCTCAAAATAACTGAAATCCATACACCCATTTAGCCGATTTACATACGCATCAAAAAGTACAAAAGTGTACTTTACATTCTCACTAAACATTCTGCAACCACACTGCTGTGTTTCATAATTAACCTTTGCCACTATTCCATGCATCTATTGGTTTTCATTTCTGTGAGATATGAACATGAATTAGCACACTTATTTTAGTCATATTATCCTCCACAGTGCATTAAGACCTGTCAGAAAGTATTGTTATGAGGTAATGCAGTGCAGATTTTGCTTTTAAACTGCTATACCATGCAATGATCATTGTAACATTGACAAAAATGAACGCAGATGTTCACTGTAATGTGATTGCATAACACAGGTGACTTTCAAGAATCTGCTAAAGGAAGGGCCATACCCAACAGAACATGTATGCTGCAGATGTACTGTATGTCATATGTCTAGAGAAGGACTGTTTTTCTAGCAGCTTTCAACAAACACCATTTCCCATAAGCCTTAGACCATTGCAGGTTACAGGAAATGTCATCAGCTTGACAACAGAGCTGCGCATGAGCGAGGCGAGAGGCCAAAGCAAGTTCAGACAGCAGGACGGAGACTGGACTGGACTGGTGCAGATATTTTTAGACAGAAGAGATTACAACTTAAGAGTTTTTAAAAAAAATGAAATTAGATGAGAGCAGTGGTGGATATTATGGATATGGGTGAAACCAAGTTATGTTGACCTGCACTGCTGTACTAGTAAATATTCATAGTCGGGGTAGTAGTTTTTTGTATGCTAAGAAATTAATCAATCATTAATTTGTCAAAATATTTAAGGTTTCAACTTCTAAAAGCAAGTGATGTGCTGAAAGCAAATCGTAAACCTCTTTTTCAGAAAGACCATTAAAGAAATACTGATTATTGGTTAATTGAAACACTGGTTGAAAAATGCATCCAATAATCTAAAACTGTAAAAGCTGTCAGCAAAAATGTGTACTTGCAAACACACTTGTAGGATCCTTTAAGTTTCCTGTATGAGGCTGCACGCTGCAAACAAAATGAAAACATATGCATCAGGTGGCTTTAGTAAACAGCTAATCAGAGGGTTCAGAGGTGATGGCTGTAACTTGCCATCGGCGTTGATGTCTGATCAAAACAAAAACACAAACTTCTCCTGGTGCTCGTGTTTCGATTTGCCACATGCCAAACACTCCGCCCTTTGGAATGTAGCCCTCGCCAAAGCAGTCCCTTTGAGGACTGCAGCACAGCCAGTCTGGCCTTTTGAAGTACACTGCTTGGCAAATCAACTGCGCCGCAATCCAGGGCCGCAGCCTTGATTGGGATTCACGGGGCGTCGGTAGACGAGGGGAAACGCATTCCACATTAATTAACACCTGGCCTCATTATCTGTCCCATGTGGCAGAGTCCCACTGGGGTAAATTTAACACCGCCTTATTATCATGGGGGGTAGTAGTGGTGGTGGTGGGCTTTTATGTGTGTGTGTGCTTGTGTGTGTTTATGTATGGAGGACTGAATCAAAGTGATTTGTACATGTGTATATGTTCATTTTTTTGTGTGTAGTATCTTCATCTGTATTAGTGCGTACCTGTATACAGTATATCCCTACGTATTAGTGTATGGCTGCATGTTTCTATGTGTGTGAGCGGGGTTGTGTGTGGGATTAGATTCCCTCTGATGTCAGGATTCAATAAAAAGCTCTAACATTGCTATAATGAGAGGATGTTTAATTCTATTTGCTAGATCTCTCTCTATCTCTTTGCAACGCCTCATATTCAAAAGCACCCACTAGATAAAACGCCGCCTGCATGTGTGGTAAAAATTGATATCTCTCTTGTCAAGATACTTTAGACAGAATACTTAACACGGGCTGATATTTGTGGGTAAAATAAACACATCAGAGGGATCTAAAGACATCTCTTTTGATCCTGTACAGATAGAGCATGACACTAACAATGTCAGGTTTGTAGGGTTGAGTCTCAGCCGTGCTAAAAATATTTACACACATCATTCAGAGAGGAAAGATGGTTTATTTAAAGATGGTCTCACCTATGTATGAAGACACATATGCTGTGAAATGTGTAATCTGTCAAGTTTTTGAACTGCACAGTTTTCACATTTCGTCTTACATGCTTACAGATTTCAAACATTATACTAATACAGCATATATGGTTTAAGTATGCTACTTCAAACCACCTAAAACAGGTATTTATAAAAACATATAGATGGTATAAGTGGGTAAGTACAGACACACTAAAATGTGAAAATTGAGGGGCATGGTGAAATTAATTTGTGCATCCTCGTGGCGACATAGTGAATACTTGCTGGTTGTGCTTCTCTTTATTCCCTCACACCATATGTACACAGGATATGTTTGAGCTGCATTTTTTAAGTTGTCCATCTCATGCAGGTCTGATGGAACAGATTTGCTTCTATTTTAAACCCTAACCCAAAGTGTCTTTTTAGCCTTTAAGTCTATTTTCTGCATGCAATTTTCTTATACTGCGTGACACAGTGGGTGTGTATCGAGGCTGTGAGAGCTACCAAAACGTGGGTGAACTTATAGCACTAGTATGGCTGCTGTGCTGCTGCTATGCTGCTTTCACTATGTGGCAAGAATAGACAGGGTGCTCAGCAGAAGTTCAGTGCTGTCAAGTTGGTTTGAAATTGGTCAACAGTGCAAACAAAGCTGAACTCTCTGCAAAAGCACAAGATGAATTTACCTCACCTCCATGAGCAAATTCACCAATCTTGATGTTTTCACTGAAACAACAAAGTTTGTTGTTTTGCTATCATGTCATCACAATTTCCAAAGTAACCCAGAATTGTTTGAAACCCAAATGTCTACATGATCAACTCACTTTCACTCCCATTAAGCTATGCAGTCTAGAAAAAATTTAAAACCTAATGAAAATGAAAATGTAATCCAGTTATTACCCCCAGAATGTCCTCCACCCTAACAATACACTAAAACACAATCAAAAGAAATAGAATCATTGCATTACATTGATTTTGACTGGTGGTGGTTTCATATAAGCAGCTTTAAAACGCATTAAAATCTGCCACAGAGGAATTCTAAGTGCACTCTCATTGAGAAGAAAATCAGAGGACACAGACTCAATTCTCAACCAATGAGATGCAGGGGTCATCGCAGAGAAATTGATAGAAACTGGGATGAAATTGAGAGAGCGAAACAAAGAACGAGGGAGAGCGAGAGTGAAATTGCTGCATTGTTCATCAGTGTGTTAGCTCATAGTGTTTCAACTCATCCTCCATCTTTTCAATCTGCATAGTTATTAGAGGCTTTTATTAATTTGAAATGCCAAAGTGAGGAATAAAGCATTACTGAAATGTCACCCTTTCACGGAGCATGATAAAATCACATCAGCCATTTTTGGAAACCAACGTTCTTCCCTTCTGTACTTCTATCCCTTCCTCTCTCCTTCCCTCTCTCTCTACAGCACAGTCTCTTTCGCTCCTTCTCAGAGATCAATATGGCCTGACAACATGATGGCTGGGTTTCCTAAGGGGAGGTGGATTGCAACAGTTGCCTGTCATCTCGCCACTATTTCTCGCTCTCAGGTCTCAGCCCCCTCCACTCAGTGCATGACTTTTCAAAATAAAACATAAAAATTAATACAAAAATATAAAACTCTTTGACTTCTTGTTGATGCAATGAAACAGCTAGCCTGGCTCTGTCCAATGTTAATAAATAGATTACACTAATCTACATAAACATACTCTCTCATATAAAAACGACAATTTGCGATTTTAGGGTCTGTGCCCGCACTATAGCCAAATGTTGTTTTTACATTTCTATTCTTGTACAGTCAAACAAGATAAATCATATATATGTATATATATAAGACAGCTTTAAAGGTGTTTTTGGGTGTATTTTTAAACCCTGGAGACAGCTATGCTAGTCGTTAACTTCTATTCCAGTCTTTATGCTAAGCTAAGCTAACAAGGTCCTCATTTTAGCCCCATACTTGATGCACAGACATAAGTGTGGTATCAATATTTTCATCTAACTCTCGGAAAGAAAGAAAATATACGTATAATTCCCAAAATGTTGAACTATTACTTTAAAAATAAAAAAAAAGTTAATTATACAGGCCTATGTGGTGTCATTATGTTTTGCTAAAGAACAGACAAGAGAGAGAATTATTTGAAATGTTTGGAAAAAATTACATCTTTCTTTTTTCCAGCGCCTAAGATTTGATTTTATTAGGCCATAACAGGAGAAACTGATACTCTTATTGCAGGTCTTGTAACTTTCTTCCTAAAATGTATAACGTTAAGGAAGAGAGTCAAATGTTACATAACGTGTCGGAAGAGATCATCTGCTGTGTTATCATGCTAAATAGGTGAATGTGAATGGCTACAGTTGTAACATAGCTGTATTTCCACCAACAAAGACTTTTGAGGTTAAAGCTTTCAAAGTGTTCCCCTCCCATGAAAGCCCTGCTTGATTGCTTGACACTCTTCAGTCTGGCCAAAATTATACACCGTGTCTTGAGGGATGGGAAGACCCTCACGTCTCATGCACTTCCCTGAAGAAAAAACACTGTTTGGCAGATTGATGAGCCAAGTAAAGCTTTTTTGGGCAGCAACAAAGAGTCAGTCTGCCAAATAGCTTTTGAGTAATTCAATTACTGTATCTTTTACAAGAATCCCATTCAGCTTGTCAAGCATAAAAGGATGCTGAATGGGTGTACAAGCGCTGAAGGAAGTGAAAGCGAAAGAATTCAATTTAATTGCCAAGGTATCCCTTTTATTTTTAAAATTACTGTGTAGACAGCTCAGTTACCCTCTTGTTTCTTTATTGAAAAAGTATAATAACTGATTTGGACACAGCAAAACGTGAGGCACAAGAAGCTTTCAGAGAGAGGCTTGAATGTCAAACTAGCGGGGGGCCCATGGGTCACCACAACGTCATCCCTGGTAAAGTACTTATTTAAAGCTGTGAATAGCTGTCACTCTCTAAGAACTGCTGTCACTGCTGGTATTGACAGGCACCACACACATAGTGAAATAACAAATGGTTTCCTGTGCACTGAGGTGTAAGACAAACACAGTGATTCACCAATGAAACATTCATGCTTGTATTATGCCTTTGCCAGGCAAGCGGCAAAAATGCGTTGGCATGTGGGTCTGCAGCAAATTAGTTAAATGTGGCTGAACTACGAGAAGAAAGGAAGCTGAGTCATATCATGAGGTAAGAGGATTTCCTTTGAATTTTTTCCTTTGAATGATAAATACCATCTTATCTCCTGCAATTTGGGTCTTCTAGCATGGCCCAGGGAATGCTAACGAGATTTGCCTTCGTCACCGTACTTTAAAATTCAAACCTAGAGGGAACAAAGAAGATTTAATATCTTATGTAAAGTTTGTTGATGTAGAATTGGAAAAGAGATGAGAAGTAGGGATGAAGTCAATTTATTTTCAGTTTGCTCACTTCAAATGTCAACTTGGAATTGGGCAAACTTTTTTGTGTAAAAATATAAGTAATCAAAAGAAAAAGATGGACTCATAAATAATAAATCTCTCAGTTTGGTAATCACAGACCATGTGGGTTGGTAAAGTGAACACACTGTGTTTGGTTTATTGACAATAAATGGTAAATGGACTGCATTTATATAGCACCTTTCTAGTCTTATTGACCACTCAAAGCGCTTTACAATACATGCCAACATTCACCCATTCACACACACATTCATACACTGATGGTGGAAGCTGCCATGCAACGTGCCAACCTGCCCATCAGGAGAGCTTCCTATACAAAGCGCCCCACAATGTTTCTATGCTCACCCATTCAAACACACACTCACACAATTTGGGGATCAGTATCTTGGCCATGGACTCTTCAACATGCGGACTGAAGGCTGTGAAACCACCAACCTTCTGATTAGTGGACGACCCGCTCTACCTCCTAAGCCACAGCTGGCCTGTGACAATACGTTACATGATTGTTTTTTAAATTCAAATTTTTCAGGTAGCCCACATGAAGTATGAAGCCACCAAAATGCAGAACAATGCGCAACACATCTTTGTGTTTTAAACCAACATGGACAAAAAGTATTCAGTACTCCAATAAAAAGTGGATTTTCATCTATGAACACTGATAAACTCCATCTGCTAAAGACAAGCTTTTGAAAGCTCCAAAATACCTACTAAATAGACCTTGAGGTTTTGTCAACAACTCTTTCAAGCTGTTTCAAGCTATCTAAGAGGGCCTTTAAACCTCAGTACATGGCTGCACCGTTACATAAAATGGAAATATTTTAGATGTCCTGTGTATTAGATGACACATATTTTCCAATAGATAAGCCTTTCATATCCGGAAGCTTAAGGCTTGCAAGGTTCTGTGGGTTTTAAACACTGCTTGACCATGATATAATGATACAGCCAAGCCCTCTATTATTATGCCAAACACTCTGATGTATCTGCATTCTCTTGAATTAAATGTGTCTTGACTGCAACTGTGTTTGGGAGAAACATACATTTTCACTTCATTATACTATACCAAACACGGTGGGCAAACATAATATCAAAGAACAAGGTTTGACAGTCTGTCGTGCCAAGCAACTTGCCTCCACCATATATCAGTGAAGACAGCAGACAGAGTGTTAAAATAGAATTTGTCACAGTGTTCACTGTTTACAAAACTTCTCTATTTTCAAGGTGGATATTAGAGAATTTGAGGTGGTAAGCACATGTATATGGATATCAGACATTGAGAGACAGTCTGAGGCTGTTTTAATTTGAGATTGCAGGGAACAATAACTGCAATTATTACCATTTGTGCTGAGAAAGCAATAGTCTTGTATACACCCACGTAAAAATAATTCAAATAGGCTTTTCAAGTATTATGTCTGCTTTAGAAAAAAAAATTAAAAAGAATGAAGCATTATGCATATAGCTATGTGAGCGCTATTTCAGACAGCAAACATTCAAATGTTAAGCTGTCCAGAAAGACTCTGTCTAGTCTAACCACAAAGCCCATCACTTTCTTTTATATCTCCATGCATAATTCATCTGTCTTTGTATTTACAACCCTCAAAGAATTAACCTGTCACAGATCCCAGGGAATAATACCGACATATCTCTATCTGTCAAGTGCTCACCTCATATGGAGCATCCAACCTCCACATGTTCAAACAGAGCATGGGTATTATGCATCATCAGCTGACAGAAAACAAGGGACGGGGAAATTAAAAAGCAAGGAGACAAAAGAGGTGGCAGGCGAGTGAAAGAATAAATGATGATCCCCCCCCTCTCCTGGAGTCAGGGGACATGTTGCATGTCATCTCGGTGTCTTGGTACGCAGTGGTGCGGTGATGATGTGCTGGGCAGGGCCAGTTCAGAACAGAGTCAAGGGCACTGGGGTGACGGGAAGCTAAACACTCCAACTGTTCCTTGTCTCCAAACAAATATATGGATGAGTGAATTTTCTCCCCATGAAGGAAGGGCACAGGGATCAAAGAGAGGCATTGGCAGTGTCTGGTGTGACCTCTGAACTGCTTAGTTATTTCAGAAACTAGAGATAGACAGTAACCCTTACCCATACTGATGCTCAAACTGGTTTGCAAACTAGGTGCATTCCCTCCTTCTTTTGAGCCTATAGGCTATAGGTGAGTTAGCCAGTGGGATGAAGGCACTTAACCCTGTCTCCTAAAAATATGTTCTAATACAACTGATTTGCAATAGCAAATACATTTTGCAACTTTAGGATTGATTTCGACTGATTCCTCTGGCTACCTGATTAGCTCTATTTTGGTCTTCAGTAATCCTGAGGGAAATATCTGGCTCTTTAGCTGCTAAGTACTCCACTAGCTTGTTGTTAACTTTGTCTGACTGCAGTTTGGTGCTAGGCGGGTAGAGTGATCCAAAACAATAAAGTTGTGGGCTATAAAACCAAAACAATTAGCTGAAAGATGCTAAAAGTCTCTGTAGAGCTTACATTACAGTTAGCCATGTTCCCCTTGTTTTTCCATATTAAAAATTGTTAATATTGATTCATGCAGCTTTAAAGTTCAGGGAATTGTGGTCTTTCTGGAATATCGAAAAAGTCAACACTGACTTCACGCAAGAGATGGTACTTGTTGACATTTTCATTACGACCCCAAACCATGACCTTTCCCTTACCTTAACCAAGGGTTTAAGTAGCCCAAAACTAATAACACGTGGGATGCAGTTTCCAGTCACACTTCCTGAAAACTCCTTTCCTGGACTGGAACAAACATTGGCATTAAACATAATCCAGGCAGCAATTACGTTTTCTGCACAGATTTGGCAGAGCAAATAAATAATATATAAATGTATTTTTTTAGGCAATGGGGTTGAGGCACTTGCCAGTCAGTAGAGTCACTGTTCCTAATCGTGACCTCACAGCCTATTTAGTAAAGGTTACTTCCCTTTCTCCACTCTATATTCTATTTTTCTTTCCAAAGTCTATCAGGTCAGTTCTTGTGGGCATGTAAGACACAGATTCAAAGTTTTCAGTGACTCCCACGATTGCCAGCAAAGATACAGTAAGACTGCAGCACTGACTGTCAATAACGTGGCAGTCTCCAAGCAGCTTAGTGGGAGCTCTCATGTTCACCGTGTGGTGAACTGTCAGCCACAACTCTTTCATCCATTCTGAGAGAACTGAATAAAATTCAGAGGAATTACAAGAATTTACCCAGTTAGACTCAGAGAAGTTGGAATAAGCTCCATCACTGAATCAGTCTCACAAATGTTTATACAGTTGCCAATGTGACGCGGATGAATCAGCATGGATGCGGATACTGTGGAGCATGTGAGTCGATGACACCTAACTCAAAGCTCACATTCATTCATTTCGATCAACTGCCAGGTCACAGTACATGTTGAGGGAGATGGGGGTGTCTCTTAACTTCTTCCACCAAGACTTTCCCTGCCACACTTTAAACTACCAGACCTAGGGTTGAAAAGTTAGTTTCTCTAATCAGTAGGGTACTAAACCAAACACCACTCCACCATTGCAGTCACACTAAGGAGTTCTTGACGTGATGGTCTACTTAACAAAACAGATTTTATTTACTCAGCATACTCAGATTGTGAAAATTTTAAGATGTTGTGGCAGCCATCTGCCACATGTTTACTTATGTTTTGTGGAATAAACATGTCCATGCCCATTACTTGGCAACCACAAATGATTTGGTTTAACTCTAAATTGCATGAAATGCAAGGCTCCTCTCTAAATGAAGTTGAAGTAATGGCCTGCCACTTTTATGAATTGCCATTAAATCCACCAAAGCCAACTTGATTTGGACTTAAGAGAGGGAGATAAGTGCTGTAATTAAAAACACTCTCGTGTCTGTTAACCATATCTAAAATGATTATGAGAGCTTTTAGACACAGATGTGTTTCAGCGGGCCTTCCTCTGCATTAACAGCTATTGTTCATTGGGCCCATGTGGTGCAATATTGTAATAATTATCTTGCCTATGACCACTCAAATCCGTCTAATTGGATAATTTGTATTAATCTATGAAAAGTGCTGAATATTAAAAAATGCCTTTTTCCATTAATTACAACAGGAAGCATAACTAATAAGATACAAATTTGGAACACTAATAGCAAGAAACAAGTTGTCAATTAACCCAACCTTGTAACTACCTTCTTAAATTATAGTGTATGCATTTCAAATGTGCAATTCTGCAGTCTGATTAAAAAAACTGAAATAAATATTTTACCTTGCCCACTGCCTCTTACATTGTAAAAAAGACCTTAAACCAGTGTTGACTGATAGTGAGTGACAGTGCCCCAGTGCACCACAGGAGAATAGCCTTAATACCAACACATTCTGAAGAACCCCTGAAGGTCTGCAGCTAAAAATAAAAACGGAGCTAACTCCCTGATGCAGAACACCTGTCCTCAACACTGTTTATCCTGGACTCTATCACTTGTCCTAAACATTCAGAAGAAAACGGGCCTTAAATTAGAGCTAACACCAAAAGGGTATCTTTGCCATTTCAGGCAGAAAGAAAAAAAAATTAAATCTCAAGTTGTAAAAGATCAACTCCCTTGAATGATTAATGCCCTTTTCATGAGCACAGACTCTGTCATAACTATTTTCAATAGGGCTTAGAACAGACAAAAAAAACATCCTTGAGCGACAGTGATGGGAATCATAAGCACAAGGCAGAGAACAGGGAGGGAGACAAGCCATCCAGGATTGTTTGACCATCCACTATGAGGCAAACCAACTCCTGGGGAAACTGATTAGAGTGGGCTCACAACTGCAGGCAACTTAGTGATTGGCTAAAAGAGCTCATTTGCATGCTCCTCTCATCTCCAACGAACTCTCAGGAAGCACCGGTGGATAAGGTCACCCGTGTCAGTCTGCCTGTGTGCCACAGAGAATGTAAACAGATCAAACACACAACAGCCGTCTAAGCGAGTGCAGGAGGAGCCTGTGTTCTTGATCATCTGGACAATGATGACCTCAAATTCATGCCAAAGGTGATAGACATCTTTGCAGTTACATGTAGGGATATCTGAAAAGTCTAATGATGAAACCTTTTAGCCATTACACAACTCGATTATTTATATATATATATATATATATATATATATATATATGCATGTTGGGGGGTATGGGGACAGTAAGTGTCATGTTCTACCCATGAGGTTAACAGAATCCCTTATTTCCTGTTTTGGAGAGTCAATATTGTTTGTGCCTCCTCAACCTACAGTGATTGCATCAAAGCCTGAAACTCAAATTGTTCACTTATTAAATTTTTGAATTAGACTTTTGATCATGTAATCAGAGTACCAATACATTTCATAGAAATGGGGATTATTAGCAGGATAACAATTTCAAATACATTTTAAAATAAAGAAAGATATACTACCATGCACTATAGAAGTCCCAAATGTAAGCAGAGCAGGGCAAAAGAAAGGGCAAAATAACTCCCTGATCCACGATGGTGTGAGCAGAGGATGATACCACATGGTGCGCACAGGTGCGCACAGCGGAGGCACATATACACACTTCACACACAGTGAACTTATGTTGGGAGAGTAGGCAGGGACAGTTGTTACACACTGTGGCAGTCCCAAAGACTCATACAAATAAGTTAAAAGAGAGCTTGAGTATATGACAGCTTGTAGCACACATAAGAACTCTCCACCGAGATGACTGTGTGTACATAATGTGCCCAGAGACGACAGTGTGTCGCTGGTCGACGAGCATGTTCAACACTGAATGAGTTCAGAGAAAACTCAGATGTATCACATAGATAGAACTGAATAAAAGGACACGGTGAAGCCCCTGATGCCGCTGCACATATGCCTGCCACTTCCTCTCAGAAGAGCTGTGGAGGAGGACAAAGCGCTCATAGAGTGGGCACAAATACCCGGCGGGGGGTCGCTGCGACATACAGTATGCCTGTGTGATAACTTCACACAGCCAGCGGGCCAAACGCTGTTTGGTCAGAGGCTTTCCCTAAGAATATTCTCTGTAATGTACATCATGTGTTGTGCACTTTCATTGTAGGTCTATAGGCTACTGGCTGAATTTGCTTAATGAAAAGCAAGCTGTTCTTTAAAAAGTTTTTCTACGGTTACATTACTCTGTTGTCTTACAAAATACACTTAAGTAAAAGTCATCTTAATGATGTTTCTTTTCTCTTGTCTTTCTTTGCATTACTTTAATATTGTGATACTTGGATTAGGTTACTGACTACATTTAACAGGTAATTAGTAATTGTATTGGAGTAAATTTTCAAAGTAACCCTACCAACCCTGTTTCATAATGTTCTTTCATACTTGAAAAATTGTTGTATTTAATTAGTGTCTGAAGAAAAACAATTTCAGACTGACACCAAGCTTTTGAGGAACTAAAGAAAAATATATATTTTTAAATCATTTATGAAATTAGCATTTTATTTCATTTGTTTGTGCCCAGCACATGTTGTCAGTTTAAATGATGACAACTGCCAAATGGAAACAAACACGAAAGCTTAGGTGCCGAAAAGTCTTTCAGCATCTAACTGGGTGTGCAGTGTCAACTGTTTCTGCTGGTAACATTATCACAGTGCTGGAATAATCAGGGAAACCATGCCATCGACTAATATTCAATACAACAGAACAGAGCCATTCCTTGGTATCACTCTGCTAGTAATTTAGCTGTCTTTCAATAAAGAAGTAGACAGAGCTAAATATCATTAGAATTGTCTGTACTTGTCTGTATAAATTCAAAAAATGTCAAGTTAAACTGCTTACTAGCCACTGCAGTTATAACCACACATAGTAATACAAGCGATGGGCTAGCATGCATTATTCAATAAGTGACCAGTTTATGAAAAATGTACAATACATGTACAACATGTATTGTACATGTAACAATAACTACAACATACTGTGACAAAGGATAATGATCCCAGAAAGAAGTATATAAAATCATATAGGTAAAAAATAGGTGATGAGATATGAAAATTATTAAGCCATTGTGTATGCAATATACTATATAAGAAATTGTATCTGCAAATAAACATAAAAGGAAACATGACAACCCGATTAGGCACCTTTAACTACCTACAAGGAGTGTAGTAGCATCAGTCAAACCACTTTCACTCTGTTTGCTTTTCATGCTCCTTGTGTCATGTTAACGTTTCATATTCAGGATAGTCTACTGGGCTGATAAAGGTTTCACAGTTTGTTGTGATATAAAGCTTCACAAAACGTCACACATGACTGGAGACCTGCTCCTTTTTCATCCTACAGTGGCATTAAATGTCTCAATGCCATCTGGAGCCGCAAGAATAAAAACACTGCTTTTAAAGATGCCTATTTTAATTGGTAAATATTTACTTGCAGGAGCTGTCTGCGGGCACACACACGACTTCTAATGAAGCACTTTAAAGCCTATGAGCTCTCGCTGCTTACTTTGAATGTGATTCTAAACAAATGCAACCTACGGATGAACTGTTGATAATGGTTGATAAGGGCCATTGAAACATGACGCTGAACACTGCAATGAGCATGCAGTGCATAATGACTGCACTGGTACAATTACAATTACTATACTATATGTGTGTGTGTCTGCTGTGTGTGTGTTTGGGCTTGGTGACAAAATCTAGTATCACAATATTTTTTACCAAGGTATACTATATATATACTGTGTGTGTATATATATATATATATATATATATATATATATATATATATATAATTTATTTATTCTACTGGAAGAGACAAAAGCTTTTTAGGAGGAAAACAAATAACATTACATTTTCTGCAATTGCAAGAGAACACTAAAATCTTTCATGGAAAGGTAATGGAGACTGCAAAAAACAGGATGCAAAATTCAGCACATTTTTACTTTACCTCTACATTTTAAAATATTGTCCCTTCCTGGGCTGCATAGTTTTCAAAGAAATTTACACACATTATATTTTTGACAAAGAAATGCATCAGTAGTGTGGCAAAAATGCCACTTTTCATTTGATTCTGTAATTAAGCCTTTTACAGCCTGTTGCACATACAGCATATACTGTACATATACATTTTCAGGTATGCTTTAGCATGTCTGTGTGTGCTTGCACATATGATCGGGCTCACGTGTGTGTATGTATGACCATGCATGCAGGGGGGCCCCTGTGTGGTACTTGTTTCAGCGTGTATGTGTGCTAAAGTGCATGTGTGTCTTCACACCTGCATCTCCAAGAT
This sequence comes from Thunnus thynnus, assembly GCF_963924715.1. Classification (NCBI taxonomy): domain Eukaryota; kingdom Metazoa; phylum Chordata; class Actinopteri; order Scombriformes; family Scombridae; genus Thunnus; species Thunnus thynnus. The sequence continues at coordinate 22,805,681 of NC_089528.1, forward strand.
ATGTGCGAATATTGATGTGTGTCTGCTTATGTGTGTGCTGCCGCATGTTAGCACTTGTACCCTAATGCACACCGGGTCTGTGTGTACATTAATCTCTGCTGCAGTGGCGGTGTGTTGCCTTGTATGCACTGCTCTCTATCCCTGACCCAATATGCTGTGTGATCCTGCCTACAGCCTCATTTGTCTCCATCAGGGGACAGGTGAGGTTACGACTCACCAAAGCGCAGTACGTTTCTGGCGGATCTCCACACGTGATATTCGGGGGGTCGAGGGCCACTTGCAGGTACTTTGTCATGTCGGTTGCTTCTGGCTGACAGGCCATGTAGTCCCAAGCAACACCCTCCTCTGTATAGATCTGGGACTTGCACACGTCATAGTGTCCCCAGGCCGCCGGGTAATGTTGCATGGCAAGTGCCACGTTGTTGCACACAGCTTGCAGAGTGAACAATATGGGCCAAAGCATTGTTGATTTTGTTTTGTATGGTTGCTGTGGAATTTTTCTTTCCTTTCCTTTGTCTTTAAAGCTGCTGCACTGTCACAGGAATGACAATATCACTGAGAATGATCTAAATCAACTGCGGCTTTGAATGGTGCAATGGTGCATTTGGGAACTGTGGCAGCATCTTGCTACTTTTCTGTTAGCAGCTTCAGGCAATGTTTAGCCTCCATTCAGTAATTTTGTCTTCGATTACTGCCAGCTCTGCTTGGCTGATGAGGTGTGTCAACAAGTGAACGTTGATGAAGGGGTCAACTAACGGTCAGATGTGATGTGCAGAGAGGAGTCTCACTCCTCATAAGTCAGTCAGACGTCTTAGTTTGATCTCCTGTCAATCGTGGTTTTGCCACAGGCAGCATCCTAAAGGACAGAAGAAAAAGACAGTTTAGTGAAAATGCCAAAATATTTACACACAAACATTTTAAATGCAGTATTAAAATATTAACAATACGGTTTAAGGGCACTGAATGGATAAAAAGTGAGTCTCACTACCTGCTACCACACACTGTTTATATATATCCCTCAGAAAAACCTTGCCAAAATCATTGTATACAATTCAAATCAAGCTTGTTCTGCAAAGCCCAACCTCCCAACTTCCATAGAAAAGGGCTTATTTCCATGTGTCAAGTCACTGCATTTAAGTTATTACTTTTTCCGACTCCTGCTTCTTTGTAGCTGAAAGTGGAGGTGCGTTGGTCCCAATGCTTTCAAAGGCATTTGGGAAATATTAAAGTAAAATTGGGAGACAGAAATGGTCTATTTGAGGGATTGTATGTTTCTCAGAGCTATCACAAGACATCAGTCAGATGGCCTAACTCGTCAGGTAATGGTGCCTGGCAGCAGTCAGTGGAGACCCACACGATCTCAATGTCTCGGTAAAAAGTGTGTGCGGTAGCAGGGAAAATAAAATGGAGCAGCTATATACGGCTGCCTCTAACGGAGTAATGACACTGTAAACATGAATTAAGTTACTGTTTACTGTCAATGTGCTCACATGGCCCAAGGTTTTGCCTTAGTGAAAAGAAGTCTATCTTCCCGGGGGTAATTGTTCAGAAAAATGCACTTAAATTTCGATTTAACCATTGACTATTTAGGGCACGGTTTTAAAAATCATGTACAGTTATTCTTTTTTGAGGCATTTACAAGTTTACAACGTTACATCACATTTTAACACAGATTCAGACCAAAATAAATGCCTGATGCAACCGTCATGGTTACAAAGCACCTCCACTACAGCAGCTGGAGGTTAAATGCCTTGCTCAAGAGCAGTTTAGCATCACTTGTTGAAGGTTGTTGTTATTGTTTTATTTTTTATTTAAGTGTCCTGCACCTTTCTAGTGCCTAGCCCATATGGGCTTACAAGACACTAAACAATAATAACCAGGATGGCTACATGACAAATCTTGATGTACAGTTCCACACATTCAAAAAGAGAACACTTCAGAGCATTCAGTTTACATGGCAGAAATGTCCTGTTATGAAGGATACAGCGTATTAGCTGCGAAGCATCGCTTATAAATCTCGCCAAAACAAAAATCTTTATATTAAAAAGCCAACTCAACATATCAGCTTTGGACAACCAAAACAATTCAATTTCACTGCTCAGATTCCTCCAGCTGGTACATTCAGTTGAACTAGTAACTTTCCGGTCAGCAGCTTTATTCTCTCCCCTTCGGGCTACAGCCAACCCCCAGTGACTGACAGTCACTGCTGTTTTTTTTTTTCAAGTAACCTGAGGTTTAAAGCATGTGGAGAGTCTTTTATGTTCAGAGGAGAGAGCTACTTTGTGGTGTGTGTCAAAAGATTACAGTGTTTATCAAAAGGTTATCAAGTCAAAATCAAATTAATTAATGAGGTGAGTTTCGCAAAAAGGTTTATCATATGAAAGTACAAAGACTCAAATTAGAAAAGCAGAAACTCATCCTAAAGAGTCGCTCTGTCTCTGTGTGAGCACACATGCAGACTGGTTTATGTGCTCCCTGCCGACTTATGGAGGCATCAGGATTCAATATTTTAACTTGGCTATCGTGTCTTGGACTGAAAATTGTGCCAATTTGAACACCTTTTGACTACATAAGGCAATTACTGCTTTCCTTCTCCCAACCTAATGCCCCTTTAACAAAATGACTACAGGCTTGAATACATTGTGACTGTAATGAAAGATGTTCATCTGAGCCAGAGAAATTATCTTGCACTGCAATTCAGACTCAGAAGACCCTTCAAAGTGAGCCATGTCAAGAGGTATGGATGGCAGGCTTCATTTGACAGACCTCTAGTGGGAGAAGAAGAAGAACCTGAAGGAGAAAAAAATGGACGGGGAAAGAATTTTGGCTCTTTAAATGTGCTCATGTCAATCAACAAGACTCCTTGGAAGAGGCCAATTACAAATTTGATAACATGGCTGGAGCTCTGAGTGATGAATAAGCCATTTCTTTCACAGGAATGCGTGTATCAAATTTCATAAATATAAATGTCAGTCCTGGATCAGAGATGCGTCATGGGATGGACCACTGTCATCTCACATGCTCGCTCACACACACACACACACACACACACACACACACACACACACACACACACACACACACACACACACGCACACACACCTAGATAAACCCCCGCTTCATAATACTGAGCTTGACTTTCATTATAAAGGCAGTCAAATTAGGTACCAGCAGCAGGGTGGTAGAGGTCGCTTATCTTATTTTTATTTAATAGGGAACACTGAAAGCTAATAAGCGACAGCAAATGGAGCTAACCAAAGGAATATTGGATTTAATTCATAGACACCTAGAGTAATGAAATCTGTACAGATGAAAGAAAGATGTCAGAATGCTCAGAGGACCTCCGAAGACAGACCATTCAACATCAGAGCACTACTAAGGTGAAATCATAGGGAAAAAGCATAAGATATAAAATATAAAATGTTTTAAATTTCTATTAACTGAAGAGATTATTTCTGCATACAATAAATGTTCTGACACCAGTTTGAAAGCCAATTCATCTGCTTTTGTTTTTATACATCAGTAAAAGAGACATCTATTCTATGGAAATAACTATGAGCATAATCTTCCTTTTAGCTATCTACATTTTGAATTTTTGGCAATTTTGCTTGAACTATGACTAAAACGATTAATGGATTATCAAAATAGTTGGTGATTAATTTCTCTGTCGATCGACTAATCGATTAATTGACTAATTGTTGAAGCTCTATTTGTAACGTCAACATTTTTACAGAAAATTACACAGGAAAAACTATAAAGCAAAATCATAATCTTCCATCCTGCTTTCCCCATGTTCCTACATGCAAACCACATACTCAGTGCCACTCAAAATGCAAGGAGAAACTCAGGAATGTCATAATTTCACTGAGAAAAATATGAGGTCAGATTCTATATTAAAAGTCATCAATATTTTAGCAGCTCTCCGTATGCTGGGAGAGGGAGAGCTTAGGGTGACCACCTCACCTCTCTCTCTCCCCTCTCCTTCTCTGTCTCCTTCACTCTCTCTCTGTCTCTTTTCCTTCACTTGTTTTTGAAGCCTCTGAAACACCCCCTTGTGTCCGCTTGCATTCCATCCCCTGGGCAGCTCAAGCATGGCAGAGTGTTTTAAAAGTCAGCAGGCAGCCATGCCCCGTGGCTTATACTGGTTACAAACTCCCAGCCAGACTCTTAAAGACCATGGCAGATGTATTCCATTCATTTTATAGTAATCCCACTAAAGAGTGGCTTTGCTTTCTGTCTGTGGCTTTCTGACTGCCTCTTGGCTCCCATACAGGGCAATGGGGAGCTGTCCGTGGTGCTGAAATACAGGACATCAGCTCTGCCCCCAGACTCCACACTGATTAGTGCCAGCACCTTAAACACTGCCATTACTGATTGGAAGATGATTGATTTTGAAATAAAAACAAAAAAAGGACACTGACAGGGTAGATTGATGCTCCCACTATGGTTTATCTCGCAATATTTGCTATCATGTTGTCTTGCCTTTTTGTATCAAACACCTGGTTAGGATTTTGGATTTGCACACGCACACACAATACCATCATATTGTGTTTATTGATTTTGCTGACTTCTCACCAATAACTTTTGATCCATAGCCAGTTTGTGCAGACTGATCCTTTGTGGCTGGCTGATGAGTGCAACAATAAACGGGTTAATGCTTCTGATGGTCTCTGAGCCAAGAACCAACCCTTCCATATGAGTCACAGTGGGATCAACTGGCAAGCAGATGCATGTCTGTACTGGCACACATTTGTCTTCTGATTGTCTTCCTCTCCTTCGTTCCCTCTCTCTGGATCTGTCCCCCCCCTCTCTGGGTCCCTCATTCAGTCTCTCTGTCTCCCTCTTTCTCTCTTCAACCCTTCTCACATCTTTGTCTCTCCCTGTCTGTGAATAGTAACCTTGCTGAAATGGATCTGTAAGCACATAAAACATACAATTACTGTCCAAAGGCTGCACCTTCAACCTCTGCAATTGGAGTCACATTAGCACACGTTCTATTAACAGCAACAACTGCTGTGCTCTCCTGCAAAGAGCCTTTTCCCTGAGAGGATGTGGTGGATGTGGTGACAATGTGAGGGTCCCTCAGTGTGGAGTCCAGCCAGCCAGTCCACACCACTGCCATATGAAATCTGCTGCCATGCATTATTCAAAGTTCTTCTCCTGTCCGACTAACATGTAAAATGCAGAGCATGTTTCAAACATTTTAAAATGCAGGACATGTAACATTTATGTAATAAGAAACACGGGACAGAGACCACAGCAAAAGTCCCAAAAAATAGATAATTTGACTCTCCATATACCAAATTTCAATTAAGATGCAAAGAGAGTAGTATTCGCGAACTTGTGGTAATCTATATGTTTAAGAGAAGCTTTGTCCATTACTTTCTGGGTCAGATTTTGCGCAGAGGCGAGGCACACCTAGATGTGACTTTACTGACCTGCTGCGCAACAGGTTAATGTGACATTATTTCGATTATTAAACAACTGAGAATAATGAGTGTATATTTGAAACAGCAACAGTTTTGGATAAATTGTACACGAGGTAAATACAGATTTGGGCTCCCATCTCTTGCAAAACGAAAAAAATCTTCCTAAACACAGTTAAACTCCTTAAAAAGGAGGGATGGTAAAACACCGTGAATATAAACTGGAATGTTTAGTTTTATGTCGTATGACTCATACGATATGAGTTCGTTGCTTATTATTGTTTATAAACACGCTTACTGCTAACGATCCGCCCATGAAACAGCCCACTGTAATTATCCTATTATTGCCCATTTAGTCACGATTGTCATCATCATACAAGTGACGATATGCGAAAAGGAAAATGCACAATCTGAATGCTCAAAACACAAGAATACTCACATTTAAATGCGCTTCTGGGACGAGCTGATCATTCAACAAGTTATTTACAGCCACGAGTAGTTGCAGAAAGATTTTCATAAGCCTTTGACTTGATTCTTCTGTCTCTAATTTCGCACAAGACGGACCAATAAATGTACGCGCAAAAGGCGCGCATTCACATGGAGAGCGCAGCGTTTTCTCTTTGTCCCAACTTTTGTTTGAACTTTTGTGTCTAACTAAAACAATCTTTTCCTCAAAAATAACGCACCAGGACTCGTTCACATTCAGATCTTGTCTTTCAGGCTGTACAAACGCTGCCGAGTATCGACTGGTGACCACACAAGCTGTTTCACTTTACGCAGCGCTGCTCTTGGCGCAGCGTTCATCGGAATGGCGCACGACAAATACTTCAAGTAGCAGTTAAGGGGATTCACAGTGGTCGCAAATTCATTAGAGTCCATCAATGCGTATTATAACACGTCCCGATGGAGAGCAACTCCTGAGGTCGTTTGGATAGGTGAGATAGATTTCTCAACCCAGCCGAGTTATGGACCGGAGAGGAGGAGAGAGATAAGCAATCTTCCTCAAATGGAGCCACAATGTCCAGTTACATGAGCGCTCCGCCGGGTCCTAAAGATAACACTGACTGGCTGATGAATCTCAACTTCAACCTTTGTTTTCGCTCGACTGGTCAGATTGAGTAACTGCGCAAAACATAAATAAAATCCTACGGTTATTTATTCGAAACTTTGTTTTTGTTTTGTTTGTTTTTTAATACTAGGGCTGATATTGTGTTTAACTGCAACTCTTCTCAAGAATTTATCGAAGCAATCGAAGTTATCTTGTGATACCTTTGAAAATTATTGAAATGTATTTTCCCATTTTTTTAAATTTAGGCTGAATAAAATAAATTATTTTCTCAGTGCCATACCAACAGACTACTCAGAGAGTAAATATGCTTTGCAGTGGAACGAAAGTGCAAAATTGTACGAAAACTTGCTCGATAATTACTCTGCAATAGTCTGCAATGCTTTACACAGTCAACTCTCTCACACCCAAACAGCTACTAGATAAGAAAATAACGCAATCATGTCATGTGTAATACACTACTGTCAAAACGCTGTAGCCCAACAACAACGTGAAGTCATCATATATTAAGTGTTGCCTAACGCCCAAATCTGACTTCAGTCAGTGAGTTTTTATAATCACGTTTCAGGTGCCAAGAAAAGGACAGACGATGCATGAGGAGAGTAAACCCACCGAAACTTAAGAGAAGCGAATCAGGGAAGAGATTAACAGTAAAACAGCATTAAATGCACCAGAACTTGCACAGAAAAGACCGCTTTAGAAAAAAAAACAGTCAATATGATGAGAATATTTTGATTGTTTGCCCATACGCTGATCACCGCCCGGAGGTCATACACACAGATTTTACCACTACAACACCGCTGCAGGACTCGATGCTTTCGGAAAACAAACAAAAAAAAGATCTTACCTTCCATCTAAGAATGTGGGAGATTTGAAGTGCGCTTGCGAATAAAGAAATGGAAAAGAAAAAAAAATCCCCTGACCGAAGTTGTTGGTGTAATTATTCGTTGAATTGTGAAGGCAAGGCTGAAAGAATAACTACAGTTAGGTGCGTCTACTAGGCTCCCTTGGCGAGGAGTCATAGATGTCACCCTCTCCACTACAGGGTGCCAAGCAGCACGGCAAACAACCGCGGTGACAGGTCGCTTTGAACACGCATTTTAATTGTGGTGTAATGCCAACTGGTGGAGATTGCACGATAAGAACAACCGCGCCCAGCTGAAGGTCACCACAGCAATTCAGTATACCGTATCCCATGTCGGTGCAATACACACTCTAAATTACTAACTTGTAGAATCTGTAACCAGCCTTAATAATCACTATTCATATTTTTAGGTGCAAAATGATTGAATCCCTTCAAAAGACACCGAGCAAACCGATGCTGTTTGTAAACCGTTTAACTAGAAGTGCAGAGGTCTAAACTGCTCTGGAAAGATTTTCAGTTTTCTCACATTGGAATGTTTTATTTGTCTTGTGTAATCTATTCGCATTCATTTTCAGCACCCTGGACAGCTCCTTCACTCTGCAGGAAGCTTCATCACCTACTCAAGTAGATTTAGAATGAAGAAAGTGAATATGATTTATTAAAGATGTTGCATTCAAGCATTTTGTATCTGTTGTTTGCTAAAATACTGTATAATGAATAAAGTTTATTGAGGTATAAAGTAACGAGAGGTTTCCAGTGGTGGTTTCCCTCATCCGTTAATACTTCCCTCCTTCCTTCCCTCTTTATATTCATCATCAATTCATCAATTTAATTTCAAAATTTAAGAATAAACTCCCTGGGATGAGCTATCTCCTTTCCAAAGGGTCCATTTGACCTTGCTTCCCTCTTTGATACCCTCACTTCATCCCTTCCTTTCAGAAACCATACATCAGAATACAATTTTAAATCTCCTTTTCCTTGCTCTTCATCACTCTTTTCTCAGGAAAGCAAGCTAAGCAGCTAAGTGTGTAAAATGGCCCCAAATAGAACTGCAGCCCGTATTGATTTCTAGCAAATTAATATGCAATGAAAGACCTGTAATCCCATTAAAAAGTGACAATGCCATTTCTGTTCTGATAAAGGCAGATTTTGGTTGAGACCGGAGCTGAATGACAACAAGTCTCACATCCACACTGAGGTAAGTGGCTCACATTGTATCAGAGGGTTCAGCCTTTGCTTGGAGCGACTGCTGCTCTTGACATTTCCATTAAATCATTCCTCCTGGGAATACTACCACACATCCCTGACAGTCACATATATGACTGTGCTCGCTCATTTTGATTCTAAGCAGTGTATAGATAGATAGATAGATAGATAGATTTGATAGATAGATGTATAGATTTGGTTCCATAAACAGTATTAAAGCAACAACTATCAGATCATCAATGTTTGTTAAGTGCAGTACTTCATGTTGTGGTGGAAATAAAAATGCTATAGTAGACGACTCTCACTACTACCCCACCTCCACGGCCAAGACCCTTCTGGTCAAAGGCTGCAGGGTCAGCTGAAGGAATCCACAAAGCCTGCTTGAAATCACATCAGAGAGTCAGGAATTCCTCCACGGCTTTCAGCAGCGGGCCACGGTGTACAGCGAGGATACAGAGGTGGAGTCTGCCCTCTCACCCTCTGCATGTCCTCTCCCTCGGTGCCACTGAAAGCCCGGGCTGACAGAGATGGAGGGTTTGCTGTTTGATTCAGCTCCCGGGGGTCTATTGATAGTTTCAAAGTGGAGTCCACCTGCCACTGCTTTAATCATCCGTGACCCCACCTGCATGTTGGAAGACCGCAGAGGGGTACGGGATCAGCAGCACGTGTGTGTGTGTGTGTGTGTTTGTATGTGAGAAGTCAAGAGAAAGAGAAAAAGAAAGAAGGACAGAGAGGATTAAGAAACATTCAGACCTGCGGAGATAAGATGGAAAAAAATAATGAGTCTGTCTGCCCACTTTTCAACCCCGTTGTCATTAAACCTTGTGTGGGTTGAAATTTTCTCCACACTTTAGTTGAGCTTTGGAATAACACTGTTTTGATATCATCCAGTTTCTTGCTTCTTTTTTTCCATGAACCATTTCTATCTGGTTAAAATGTATTATTAGTGTATTTAATCAGATTTTTCTCCAGTGGTGGAGTAGAGTGAATCAGTATGCAGGCACAACTTATGGCTGCCAAATTAATTCAATTTATTCTGAAGCCTTTCTTAAGGCCAAGGTTGTAATTATGGCATGCAATTAGAGAAGATATAAATGTTAGATAAGTTCCTAATTCCCTGTGAAAGTTAACACAAAAGTTGTTTTTTTTCAAGTATTGGTGATTTACATAAAGATCTCACAGTGTTTCTTTCACATATGGCTGACAAATATCACCCATCTATTGCAGTGATGTTATAACTGTTTACCCTTGCTGATTGTATCACCAGAAGCCTACTGATAATTGGAGTGAAACTTCACCTTTAAAGTCACAAGTTGAGCAACTGTGTGGTGGCATATGACAGTGTAACTTTTCACCAAGTGAGACATAGTTGTGAATTTGAGTGGGTTGTTACCACACATAAAAGTCTCTGTGTACAAGGAATATGTGACACTTTTCTGGAGAGTATGCCAAAGCCACTGCAGTGCAGCTTAGAACAGGAAGTGATCAGGGTAAGGAAGGAGATGGGAGAGTCAGAAAACACTCTTTGGAATTAGTTCAAGCACTGCAGTGTGTCCGCATGTGTGCCTGCATGTAGGTGTTTGCGTGTGTCTGTGTGCATGTGTGCTGGGGAAAGTAATGCTCACTTGAGACACAAAGCATTGAGTTTATCCACTGAGTCTGTAAACATCCTTGTTTACTTTTACTGTGAAATATAAGAGATGCAACTTACTGCAATAACTTTTCTATCTTCAAATTCTTACCTCTTACTCATTAGTTATCCTTACAAAGAGTTAACAGAGACTTAACCATGACATTCCTAACATATTTTTCTGACGTGTTCAGCTATTCAAACAGGTCTGGTGTTGTATGACAGTTGTTTCCCCAGTTGCACGAACAGGATTAAAAATGGCAACGCGATCATCTTACATAGCTACACCCAGAAAAATAGCAACAGAAAAATGCCCACAAAAATGGTGACAAGCGTGGATGAGATTGATGCAGCTGTACAGGTTGTTTTAAGTTGACTTTGAGATATAACAACTCTGAAAGCTGCACTAATCAATACTTTTGTAATAACAATCGATTAAATGACTACATTTGATGTAAAAGGGGTTTGTGCGTACTCAGCATAGACGAGCTCACAGAAAAATGCAGTTCCCCTCAGTTCTACCATTAACATCTGCTAGCTCATTGTTTTGGGTTTATGGCCCACAACTTTATAGTTTTGGTTCACTCACCTCTCTCATCAACTTTGTTTCCCGCTATAGCAGGCAGCTGTTTCCAGTGAAATATCTTTGACAAAACCCACTGTACGCTACCTGCCCAACACTGAACAATGGACTTGAATTAGTGGAGCATTTAACAGCTAAAAAGCCAGATATTTACCCTCATTAGTTGGTGGAGATCAAAAGAGAGCTGAAAGGAGAGTGAATGTTGGACTTCAGGTGGCCAGAAACACAACTCTAAATGAATGCTAATGTTGCTTGGTGTTTGATGGATGCTAACACTTTCACCACAGCAACAGATGATAATATTCCCTGTTGTCTTTTCAGCTTGTTTCTCTGCTTTGAAGTGTCTGAAAAAAAATCACTTGTTACTGCTTTAAATTGGCACATTCTTTGATCATCATGGAAACCTTTAACTGCTACTCACAAATGCTATTGCAGCTTCTGTGTCGACTGAAAATGACGCCGGTGAGACGGCTGATTGGATGGGTAAAAACAAAACAACCCCCTACTCAAAAATCAGAAATTGGCTAGCACAAACATTATGTGATATTGAATGAATGAAATGAAATTAAATTGAAATTCTGTCTGATTAATAGGTCCTCAAAATCATTAACACTGAGACCACATTATTCATGAGTCCTTGTTTTTTTATCTGTTACCAAGAACATTTCACTATTTTTTGTTCCTCTTTCCTCATTGGTATCTTTCTGGATCTTTTGCAGTTGTTCCTTAATGTACCACCAGACCTTTGAAAGCATGTCCTTTTACACTGGACATTTGTGTCATATATCAGTCTGATCACATCTGACCCCGTGACACACAATGTGACATGCAGCGCTAGAAAAAGCTTCCACTCCCAGTAAATCTTCTTACTTAGCTTAAGGTGATTGCATTAATATTGAAATTATAAAGCTATAAATAATGTAGTAATTACAAGGTCAGTCAGGGGTCCATTCATATTTGAAAAAGACACAGTCTCCAGTCTAGACACTAACCCCTATAAAGAATCACTGAAGGTACCTTAGCTTGGCTTTGTTAGCTATGGTGGCTGAAAGGAAAAATCATTGATAGGACTGAATGAAATTTGAAGACAAATCTGAATAAAATGGGACATGTGACATGGATTATTGGGTAGTGTTTTGACAACTGAAGCAAATTAAATGACACAATGTGATTCATATTTTGTGTTTGTGTAGAGTCCCTTCATTTACTAGAATGTATTTCTATATCGATAAATAGATACCCAAGACTGTACTTTCTGCACTCCTGGAACCTGGAATCAAAAGCCTCATCGAGTAGGTGGCACACTTCCATTCTTTGCCAGGTATGCAAGCTAGCGGGTGGCACCTCAGCTGCACCAAAACCAGGGCATGTAAGCAGCTGGAGCCCAGCATCTCTTGCCTTGAGAGAAGCGGGCAACATGCCAACCTCTCTGGGATCTGTGCTACATTTCACAACATGATAGATGGCACGAGTCATTTTTAACCGTAACAACAAATCAATTCATCAACAGCCCTCCTTAATATTTGAGATGAGATAAAAGTGTTCTTTTAGGATCAAAGCTCAAATTGAAGTCTAATGAGGTGATAAGTGGGAACTATTCCCAATTGACACATTCAGATTATTTCCTGCCCAGATGAGATGATGCTGTTGAGTGTTTAATTGTGGCTGCATGTGCTGTGGGTGGCTCATACTTGCCACAGGCTTATTCATATTTTCATGACAAGATGACCTTGTATAAAAATTCTATTCATAATAATAGAATCAAAGCGCTTGAGGTGTCATAAAACAAACTTGAAAATGAGGAAAAAAGCCGCTGGCTCTGGGTGAAAAAGAACATTCCAGTATAGACTGGAGGAGCTTATTCACTGTTTTTTTCCTTTGCTATTCTTTTAAGCAGTAAAGTGTTTATTCCGATAGCTGTAAGTTTTTATTCACATGTCTACAAACCCATGTGAGCCTCTTGACATTTATTAGGCATGGCATGCCAAAAAGTCCACATATTCCCTGAGGTTCTTTTGCTGTGTCTTGACAAGGTTTAGACTTTTTATTTGGTGCAGAGGAGGGCTGAGATTTCCTTGCAAGATTTCCAGTGGCTCGACGTGCTGATAAACAGCATGCAGTCTAAAGTACGGCGGCTTTATATTTCAGATTACAAATATGTAATGGCCGACCATAACACGTTAATTGCTCCGTGGCTTGATCTTTGCCAGGATGACATTTGGTGAGGTTTTATAGCCCGATTCCTGGAAAACCATGGCATCAGTTGTTGGAGCATATTGTAAATTTTATTAAATCACATCTCTTTGTCAGGGGGGAATGAAAAGAAAAATCATTAAAACCGAATGAATCTGGCCAAGATACTTTTTCTTGGCTTTGCATTCATGTCTTGAAGCTTTTCAGTACAGTAGTTGTGTGACCACCAGCCTCCTTCCCAGAAGGCAGCCTTAGATGGAATATATCCCAGAATCAATTATCTATAAATTGGATTGTATTACAGAGAACAGTAGCACTGAATATGTCTAGTAGAGGCACTCAGGAGACAGTCAACAGAGTGTAACCAACCAAAACTGGGCCCATGTTAACATGGTTTAGCACAAACGAACGTTGCCGCTGTCATCAATTAAAATCCCAAGCAGCCATTCATTATTCTCCATTCGTTACTACATGCATCTCTCTATTTTACAGGCTGTGCCGTGTGGGTGTTGTCCTGCAAACACAAAACTATTAATTGATTGGAATTTTCTTGCGTTCTGCCTTATTAATCACCTGACTATCAATTAAGCTTGCACAGCCTGTGCTGAGTGTGTAACTCTCATATATCATGCTATTTATGTCTGTCATGTTCTGAGCGGTTCATTATTTCCAACATGGACCATTGGCAGCAGACAAGGTAGTCATTGACCTCTACCTAATCTACTTTTGATCGAGGGTAGTTTTTTTTTATTTTGATGTTGGGACTGCTTGCTAATATTTAGGTGCACTTAGAGAATACTGAGTCAGTACTTTGGCATACAGCCTAAAATGAAGTCCACTGTCTTGATTTGTGTGTATAAATGCTCGAATAAGCATTCACTCACCCATGCCTGATCCACACTTTCATTGAGGTTAACATATTGGGATGTTAGAAACCACAGGGACTCTTGCTGCTCGTAAACTGAACTCAGTTGCTAAAGCTGCTGTAGTATCAGGAGGGAAGAGATCACATCTTCAAAACTCCAGCCAGCGGAGGAATGACGCTCCTTCTGCTCCCATTAGCTCCCGTAAACCCATGCATTTCACTTTGAAATTATAATAGAGAAATTAGTCTACTGCTGTTACTGATATTATTATCCTGTTTGTCTTTAGCCACCAAACATGGCAAGATATTATTATGTCTAAATAAATGTGAACCAAGACACATTATGTCTTGGTTCACATAGTGCAGATTATATAATAGTCACAAATTACCCAGCATGGCTTTCTTAGCCTCAGGGATGAAGTAAAGTTTTAGAAAAGGTTTGGTTGAGTTTGAGGGTAGACCAGGTCTTAAGGCTTCTACAGTTCAAGACATAAGATGAATACCTGATCCTTAACAAATCATTTAAGTCAAATGTAAAAATAACATTTAAAGGACAGGTTCACATTTCTTTCAAGACTGTCTTACAACAATGCTCACAGGCCCATATGTACATAGAGTAGAGAGAAGACTAAATAGTTGCGGTAATTGTTCCTCCTGTCCATAAAGGCCATGAAGTGATCCCCCATAAGCAGACACACAGTTTTTGTTCTGTGCATACATAATGCCTTAGGTTTAAAAAATTAAGCCATAGCTATATAAAAGCTTCAGCAGTCTCAATCAGATGAGGTTGAAGATACCCCTTTCAAAGTTTCAAAGAGTCTTTTTAGTACAAAATTCTGCATCCTTTTAAGGAGTTTTCTAATAATAAACAGTGGTGTACCCTTGGTCTACTCTAGGTTTTATATTCTTCGGCTTCCAACAATGAAAAAGAAATGAGAGAATCCAACATCTAAATGTTTCTAGAAGTGAAATGTTTGTATCACAGAGAGAGGAGAAAACGTCAATTTTTATATGGATAAAGATATAAATTTGTCAACCTGTCAGAGATTGTTATACTCTGGTAACTATCTCTTTAACATATCTAGGTTTATCAGGTTATGGTGAGGTATGGAAAATAAATAAATGATTTTGGTATCAGTGTGATGAACTACCTTTATTTGTCATATTTATATAACTGGATTAGTCAAAAATAGACATTACTATATAGTTATTTTTATGTTAACAGTTTCTAATTGAATTTATGTAAATATACTAAATCACAATATATATCTATATCACAATATGAACGTACATATTCCATTATAGAGGATTTTGTCCATATGGCCCATTACTATACATCTATCGCTAATAGTGTCTAATAAGACAGTCTTTAGGAGTTTATGAGTTGTTTGTGAGTTGTAACTAATTGCTTTGTCAGTGGTTACTAAATAATTTAGGCCTACCAATTCTTTATAAATATGTGATAAGCCATTTCCAAGAACAATCTTTGGATTGCTAGATTTAGAATAATCCCTTTGGCTGTTATTCTCTGCCAGCATGACAATTTTTTGCTCGCTCTTTAATTCATAAAGAAGACAATTCAACTTCTTACTCTACCTGTTTGGAAAGAGCTGCAGACCATCTGGACCACAATCCATTTATTGACATTTTGTTAACATTTGCAACAGCAGACTTGATGGATTATATTAAAGTTTTTTTTTTTTTTTTGATGACTTATTAACATTCATTATTGCAGAAGGCTGACTAACTTTTGCTGATGGCTTATTAGGAAGTGAGAAATAATTTATTAATTACTTTGTTGACATTTGTAACTGCCGAATTGATGGTTGAATAGATTGATACACTCAATACTCTTTGATTTAGTAACAGAAACCCATGAGTATATATCAGTGGATTACCGTAATTGCATACCCACCTGTCTATACATTTGCTTATTTATTGGTATGCTAGAGTCACAACCAACAATTGGTTTGTCTTAACTCCCAGTATTAACAGCCAGTGACATCCCTCCAGCTAGGGTATTTCATCAGAAACTCAGGTGATTAAAAGGGAAGGGGAAGCAGATTTTCGATTGTTGGAGTGTCTCAGCCACAAGTTTTCTGGCGCATTGCTTGAGCAGACTTTTATGTAGGAGATAACTGTCATCACATATTTTTTTCTGCCAATCTTATCTCCCCCCGAAAGCATGATATTTTGGGAGATAGAGCTACTGTATTTTACAGGCTTACATACATATTCATTACAAATTCACCCATAGAGTTCTCTGTACTCTCCTATACTACCCCTATACCCCTATACTTTGTGTGGTACCTTTATCCATTCCACCCACACAAGCAGATACACATGAACAAAAGCACACTGACGCAGAGACACACACATTATTCCAACAAGAATACACATATTTGTAAACACTGCCCTCAAACGAAGGCATCCTCGTCAAACGCTTCCTGTTGTTTTCCCATTCTCGTTCGCCGTGCTCCTTGAAGTAACCTTTCTCATTCTGAGAATCTGCAATGCAGGCTGTCTTCATTTAGGTATTTGTTGGGTGGGCAGGGTTGAGACTGCATTATTTATGATGAGGCAAACCAGTGGCAAGTGATAGGCACCAAACAGACAGGAGAACAGCCCCTCAGAGCAAAGCAATCAAACACAGCCCCCGTGCATTCAGTGACGTCTCATGACACCTCTTTTCATTTTAAACATAAAACATTGCATCTTCCCCTGCTGAGAGCCTCGTAGAGGACAAAAACGAGAAACCTCAGAATTGGAAGTCCTAAGGGAGCGTGTGGGCATATCTCCCCCCAAATGTTGGTGTAAAAGTGTTGCAGCTGATTTGTCAGAAAATAAAGGAGTACGAATCATGATAAACATTTCCCCAGATGAACAAGGACACCTCTATCTCCACCCCTCATCTGGAAGAAGCATTGTTTTCCGTAAAATAAAACGTCACATCACTGCTGAAATAGGCAGCCGTCTCCTGCATATAGACAGATCTAATGAATTCATATTACAATGCAAATAGCACCTATCCATTATCATCCACTACTGAATCCTTTTTGTTTGTAGGGATTTACATTAATCCCAGAATCCGATGAGTGGTTGACAGACAGAGACTTACTTGTGATGTTCATGTTATGGAAAATGAATAAAGCATGAAGGCGAAGTCTTTGGGTGCAGACCGGGCTTTGTGGAGAAGATATGGATGGGGTGAGAGATGTGGTGGGTGGGTGGGAAGTAGCTGTTGCAGGATGGAGGGCGATGTGGAGGCCACAGGGTCCACAGGCCAGGTCAGTGGAGAAATCCTCAGTTTTTCTTCAGTATGCAAGGCAGGTGCTGGAACCCAGTGAAACCTCTTAAATATTAAACGCCAACCACCTGCAGTTTTTATCTCTCTTTCTACTCAATAATAGAGGATGGCTGTCAAAGCTGTGATATTTCTGTGTGTGACAGGGTGATGGTTGCATAACACTGAATGGTAAAAACCATGTTTTCAACAACACAAAAACATAAACAGTAAACTAGCCAATAGTTACCAGAAAACACAATCTGATGGATGAATGATGAATATAATTTGCATCTTTACAGAGTTACCGGGTTTCCCTTATGTCACAAATGAAAATTTGAATTTCTAAATCCTCCTCTTTGAGACAGCAGTGCAGCATCCCCATTTGTGTATATTTCACTTAATTAGATAACCACAGGCTTCGCATTTGACAAATAGATAGTTTGTTGATCTTTTCATTCCATGAATTGTCTTCAATCCCCAAAATGGATTTGGGGATTTCTCTGGAGGCCCAGTGCTGGCCTCATTTCCTGATCAAAAGAGTTCTCTGTTCCTGTCTGGGATAGATCTGGGATTAAATGGCTATCTTTGATGACTCACTTAGCAAAATTACAACCTTGTCTCCAAAGACTACCCTCCCTGCTGCTTCCCCCCATGCCTGTATCTGCGGTATGGTCAGCTAAAAGACTTAAACCTAAAATCAAAGCTTTTTTGGTGTACTTATGAGATAATCTTGCTTTTATCATCATATATTTCCATTAGATAGTGACATCTAGGAAAAAAATGTACTTCAAGCTATTTGTCAGCCAGATAAAAGAATATATTCCACTCAGAAACGTATTCACAGATGCACTACATGTTAGTAACACAATCTAACCAGTTATGAAAATAAATAAAACACGTACAACAATATTTCCCCTTAACTGCAGCCTAAAATGAATGCAAAAGGTAACAGTTTAAACATTTAAGACTTCAATACCCAGAAGTCCAAAGGAAAAGTAATTTCTAATGATTCTAGATTCTCTGAGGAGATAACTCATTTACTGCTGCTGTTTAAGAAACTGTTTTTGATTTTTCTTCGAGTTTTGATTTGTCATTTCATGTGGGAAAAGGTGACCGATCTTAAAATTCAAATAAAGATGAATAGTTTGACATTTTAGGAAATATGCTTTATGCATATTCACTTTCTTGCAAAGAGTTGCATTCCAGAGTCTTGTCTTCATCGAAAGCTTTCACGGATGATGAACTGTTGTTTGTCAAGAAATAGTTACAGTAGATAAATCCCAAATTTTACTTTTTATATTCTGTTTGTGTATGAATTATATAAACAAGATATTGTTATTTTGTGATGAGGCTTGCTGTTAACCCTTACTTTCAGTCTTTATGCTAAGCTAAGTTAATCACCTTCTGGCTGTAGTTTCAAACTTAACACACAGGCAAAGAATTATTGATCTTTGCATGTAACTTGCAAGAAAGCCAAATAGTGGATAGGCTATTTACTAAAACATAACTGTTCCTTCATGTTGGGCAAATACATTGAGTAAAGAGGCAAATTGTGCTCTATGCATTGGGTCAATTCTCTTTCTTAAAATAAGTTTTTAAACAGTTCTTCGTGGACATTTCTTTTTGTCTTACTTTGAAGCTAATGGCAGAGCAGAAAATAATGAACCTGGGAGGTTTAATGCACACGAAACAGAGAATGTCATGGATGTAATGTCAAAGATGTAAGAAAGTACATCCATACCTCTGGTGAAGCTGTGGACAATGAATATAGTCGGTGTGCAGTCTCTACTCTCAGACAGGGCAGGGACGAGGGGGCCATTATATGGAAATGAGCTTCCTTCAGGCTTTTTTTTTCTTTCTAAAATAGTGGGTAGTTTAGAATGAGTGTCTGGCAACCAGTGGGAATATTATGTTACACAAAAAGTGAGTGCTTACAAGAACAGCAGATACAGGCGTCCATTAGAGATTTTTTTTCTTCAATCAAGCATTGAATTTTGTCTCCTAGCCCCCTGGGTCAAGGCTAGGTGTGGATGCTGTTAAGTGTTTCCTCTGTTTCTTCCTGCTTATGTGTCACAGCAGGTTAAATAATGGATTTTTTACCCCTTGATGGATAAGTTGAAACACTTCAAAAACAGAATGGGGGGGGGGGGGGGGGGGGGGACTGCAAAGTGACATTGTGGGATGGGGAGCTATAAAAAAGAAACATAAGGGTTAGAATAGCCTTGTTCTTGATGTGACTGGTTTGAATTGCAGATACTGTCCTGATGCCTCTCCAGTTGCTCAACATCTGCTGCTGAAGGACTTCATTTTTGAGGAATGCAAACATGCCTGGTCAATCTGAGCAAATCCATGCATGTGTGTTTGTTTTTTCTCCATGGAACTTTTACCAATTATACAGTATATTTCCTTTTTCAAGTCAAGTCAATTTTTATTATATATATAGCCCAATATCACAAATTACAAATTTGCTGTTGTGTGTACAGTAAGAAGGAGAAACACGAAGTACAGAAACGAAAATAATTTCTGTAGGGACACTAGTATATTGATTACCCGTCAACAACAATTACACATGGAAAAGCAGAAAGCTAATATGTCCTGATTCAAAACACTGTACGATAAAGACAGTGGAAATAAATTATGTAAGCTTTTAGTGTTCATTTATATTGTTCTATGTTACAATTTCATTGTATTTATCCTTAGTTTGTTTGTTTTTGTATTTGCATACACTCTTAAATCTAATATAGTATCTCTATATTTTGTCCAAACCAAACCAAATGTAATAAATATTTAAGCAAAATTGTAAACACTTAAGATGCTGTTAGGTGTATATGTTTGGGAATGTTGGTTTCGATGAACAAAGACCCCTGACATGCTGACAGCAGACTGAGTTCACACTCATTGTGGCTTGAACCACCATTTCCCATCAGTACATTATATCTCAATAAAAGAAAAGTCAACAATATCCCCTTTAATGGAACAGTCCATCAATTCCCCCTCTTACTGTGTCATCCCAAATGTGTACTTAAAATTTAATCCCATTTCGAGGGGCAATTGTGAATGTGGCACACCACTGATAGGCTATAAAGCCTTTTCTTGGGTAGGGGTGATAGTGGTAACAAGGCCCAATAGGGCACTATTAAGGTGCATTTCAAATGTCACCATCATGTCATTGTGTTGCCTGACAGCTGTGAATGGCAAGAGACAGAGAGGTCATAATGGGGAATTTCATCCACTCTCTGGCAGGAGGTGAGCCAAGACATGTGCACCTCTGTCAAGGCAATCCAGAGCTCAGCTGACAGATAACTGATACCTGGGCTTTAAAAGAAATGAGAACGAGAGCAAGTCTAGGGCATCATAATCCCTTTGGAAAGGTTTTCCATCTGTCACAAACGGTGGTGACCGGGCTTGGGTAATTTCCCCACAGGATTTACAGAGAACATTAAAAAAGGAGCCATGTAATATTCCCGCTACCTCAGAGAGGCTGGCAGGTAGAGAGTAGCAGCGGTGCCAGGTATGGAGGGATATGAGGATCCACCCTTTTCATTTCACATGAAAAGCCAGGGCATATGTTTGAAGGGCCTGTCTGTGGGTAGCCTTTGTTTGTGAGGATCAGAAATTACATTACTGACATACAGACATGTATAATGTGATATAGCTAAATTATGATCCCACAATATGGTGCGGTATGTTAATCTCAACAAGATCTCAGCACATAATCACTTGCTTGTTGTTGTTTGTTTACTTTCACATGAATGGCTGATGACAACATCTTCTACAGAAAATTCTGATGTGTTGCACATATCCAGCCAACCATAAAGACCCCAACAATGAGGGAGCTTGTCTTGATTAGTTGAGCTCTCTTTACTCCTATTGTACCGTCTACATAGGACAAAGATGTTAAGTCAATGCTGGCATCACCAGACTCCACAGACACTTTTCATTTCCATAGTATATCCTCTCATGTACCTGTCTTTCTGATTCGATGCTCAGCACATCACCACCAGCATGGGTGAAACACCACTGTTATGGTGTTTTGGCTGCCACTGCCGTGCCCTCAGTGAGCTGCATGATGATAACAGCAGTGACTCTCTGAAGACCCACCATTGCTTCTCTCCTCCTACATGGATAAACAACACATGATGGTAGGTGATGCAAATTTTTAGCAACCTCATATCTCAACACCAGGCACCCATTCTCAGCTTTTAATGTCCACATATTGGTTTCTGAATAATGGTAAGTCAAGACTGCTCATCGTATATAGCATAATCAACATATAACTGAAACACAAAATAGCATACAGAGAGTGTAGAGGGGTCTAAAGTCAAATGGGCAACATTGTAGGGATGGGTTTGGTATCATTTTATCAAATTTGAATTCAGCTTTAAATATTATTAGTAATTAGTAACTAAAGGATAAAATAAATTAAAACCCTAGGATGTCTAATCACCTTTTTTTGGCTGAGAAGGCAGTCCCTCAAGGATTTTTTTGTGATTATTGTGGCCAAAAATGCTTGATTTTGCAGCGTTTCTTTCTCAAAAATTGCGATACACTTTGCAATGTTTTATGTGATCTTTTGCAGTAAAATTGCGGGAATTGGGAAAATTTGCAAGCAAAGGAAAATAATGTGATTATTTTTAAACTACTACCAATGAAGAGTCAAGATTTCCTTTGATAAAAAAAAACATACAGAAACAACTTTATTTCAGTGCAAAGTTTTAAATTCATTTTTTGAACATGAGAACCATGGAGTCTAAGTTATAAAAAAGAAAATACTGTACTTGAGTTCCATTCATAAGCCTTTATTAAATAAACTTTCACCTCAACATTAGCACCAAATAAAATTAGTCAATAATACCATTAAAATAAACCCATTAACATAAAAATATAGTTTCATTTCCAAAGGGCCCATTTTTATGTTAGAGGTAGATTATGTCCATCTTTGCTGTCTGAACAACACATCGGCCTTTATTCTTCTGACTAACTGAATGCAAATCACATTTAGGAACATCTGGGAATTGATTTGCTCGGTCTATGGTCTTTATCATTTTTATTGGCAGGTGAGATTTGCCCATCTTTCAGCTGAATGCACCCGAATCTTTGCTGAATGCACCGCGATGCCATGACACCAAATGCCACAACTGGTCCAAATCAAAAGCAGTCTGTTGATTTGGCCATTTCATTCAGACAGGTTGTGGTAATTTAGTAAAATTGTAAGTTCTCACAAATATATATCGGAAAAATTTAGTTAACAGCTTTAGGTTACTGTAGGCTACTTCACAAGCTACATACTCTCAGATGAAAATGTTGAATCAAAGTTAAATTTCTTAAATTGAGGTGAGGTGATTGGCTGGATCGTTTCTCTATAGAAGAGTCACAACTACAAAAATAAACAGTCCTCTTGTGGTTGTACAATGGTGTTACAGATTGATGTGTCTTCACACACAAACGATTTTTGGCTGGATACAGGCAACAGCTGCAGAGAGAACGTTAATAAGAGAGCAGCCAAAGTTTTTTTTTTTTTTTTAAATTTTAGCTGTTATGGAATTAGCATTGATTACTATTGATCTAATCTATAGCAGGTGATGATGGAAAAGATCGAGGTTTGATAAGAGATTCACTAGCATTGGATCTTAATGAATCCAGGCATGTTGCTGACTGAGAAAAATAGAAAAAAATATGAGACGAACAACTGGAAAATTTCACAACTTCAAAGAAAAACAAGTCATACAAAACGTTGATTGTTTCAGAAGTCTGCTAATAAACACAACGACAAAAGAATCAATTACTATTATGATAATAAATTTGAGTTGAATAGGCTAGTGTTACAGTCAATAATCCCAGTAAAAACTGTCATAATTTGAATTTGATGCCTGATGAAAGCCAAGAACTCAGTCCTGACAGTGTGTGAGAATTCAACCCTTTCTTTTGCATGACCAATAAGACAAAATGTGTTGAATGGCAGCTTGTCACAGCAGCAGTGATCAGTAGCAACACGCAGCTGTAACTTTGTGGAAATTAAGACATACTCACTGAAACATCAACTGCTGGGTCAGAGGTCACTAGAGCTCATTGCACATGACAAGCTTCTGCCCTCCATAATTGGATACTGCACCATAAATTATGTCGTTCCACAGAGGGAAGGAGACACATGCATGCAATGGATTTGCCTGCAGGTGATATCAATAGGCCATTCCTTACACACATTTCACACATTTCACGGTCAGTTTTCACTTCAAACGGCTTTTTAAATTTAAATACGATCAGAAAACATTGCTTATGTCCGCATGTTCTCCTAATTATTGGGAGGCTGTTTAATCTGCTATAACGAATGAAACAAATTGTGTAAGAGCCACTGGCTTTTCCTCTACTTTGCCATCGACAAATTCATTTTTCTTCATTTTGAGGTGTGCACATTAGTTCAGTTAGCGTGTTTAATGTTATACTAATTTTGCATGTGCATATTGTAAGTGATGTTTTTAAATTACATCTCTGGGGTCCCTACTTAGCACCAGGAGGAGACCTATGTGTCTGTGAGACTGTAGTTTGTGTTTTGAGGTGTTGTTATACTTTATACACCTGACTATTTTGCTTCCCACCACCTACGGTTTGGCAGCTGGGATAGCTGGTGGGTGGCATTTGCTGCCTGAGTGCGAGTGATGTGGAAGAGACCTGTGGACCAAGAAGAGACCTGTGGGTGTGAGAGACAGATGCCTGGGCCTACAGTGCTGTGCACTGAGTCAGACCTTTTGTGATATCCTATGTGTGTTCCATCACCTTCACCGAGTGGCAAAACAATGCGGGAAGTGGCACATCTCCCGGATGGTCGCTGTTTGTCAGGTACAGTGTGTTCTGCTTTGGGAAGAGACCTGTATGAAAGGACAGTGCTTGTGTCTTATATGATGTGGTGCACTGGCCCTGTGTCAGCTGGGTTGCTCACCACTTTCTACATGGCAGATGGAATACGTGGGATGTGACGATTAAAGTGACAGTCACTGAGGTACTTCCTTAAAGCAAGACAGCTGACCTCTTGCCCTCTTCTGAGCGGCTGTGCGGTTCCAGAGAGTGGATGAATTGAGAGAGCTTGATTGGCAGCCCAAAAAGCATTTTATCAGAGACATTGTAACTCTTTTGACATGACACATTGAACTACGGTCATCAATTACTCTTTGTAATATGAAATTTAAAGCATGAAAGTATATCTAAAACTTTCTTAGAGCAAGAAAAGCTATTTCATGTGCATGATGTCATATCAGTGCAATTTCTATGGGACAAGCAGGCAAAGCCATGGTAAGACACTAATACACATCTGTCATGGGCAGCAAACCAGGCTGACAAAAAACATTTTTGGCACACGCACTGGAAAACTTTCACTAGTAATAACGTCCACCATCTTGCAGTCTGGCATTCAGTTCTCATGTGGCTTAAATGATCCTTGTGTGTTGTCATTCAAATTCTCAACAATTCTTCCAAATTAAATGACTAATTACATTATTTCCTGATGCTATCAGCAGGATTATTTGTTCCGTGCCCTCCAAAATGGTTACAAATCACTGACTCACAAATACGTTTTATGATGGGACAACACTATGGTGAAGGTTTGTTTAGCTTTAGACGCAGGGTTATGTTTAGGGTTAGGGTGAGGAGAGAGGACAAGATCATGGATTGGTTTAAAAGTCAAAAACCTTTGTTGTTTGAGTTAAAATTATTACTTAGGGGACCTTCATCATAATGGTATAATAATAACCACGCAGTTAAGGAAATGCAATTATCAACCCATGGTAAGAAACAGGAAGTGAACAGTCTTTCGTTTTGTCCAACCTGACCTCCTCCCTATACAGACTTTGTCACTCTATAATGTCCCTTCCTCCTTTGCTCCCCTGAGGGCTTTCTCACTTGAATGTAAACATACTGTATATCATTTTGGGGAGCATCTGAAATGACTGCTTCAGTCATTTTTTAGTCTTTTAGATTCTGGAGGCAGGGCACCCTAACTAACCCATATTCCATGAGTTCATCCTCACTGGCTACATGCCAATGAGCAGCTACATGCTAATTGTCAGAACACTGAGCCGTGAAGACAAACAGTTGAATGACAGAGCAATATCAAAGGGTTGCACTTGTGTATAAAGAGCCAGTTTTACAAAATGTGGCTATCAATCTGTTTGTGTGTTTTTATTGTATTATTTATATTTTCTTGTGTTGGGATGTGTTTTTACTGTGTGTACTGGTTTCCCCCCACATTCTGAAGGTATTCATGTTCCATCAACTGTAGACTCATAGGTGTCTTGCCTGATGAACTGGCAGACTGTTCTGGGTGTCTCCGTGTTTTAAGCCCAATGTATGCTGGTATGTAGTCAGGCCTCTGGATTTGAAGAAGGGTCCAAAGAATCAATTATTTATTTTGCAGTAAAAAGACACCGATCATAATTTCAAGGTTCTAATATAAAATATAAAATGAGTCCCTGTTGTTCAGATTGATCAAGCACTTACTTCAGTCTTACCTGTTCACTCTCTCTTCTCTCAGCTAAACAGGTAAATATCGTTCAGAATAGTAATGAGAGCAACAGTGCATGGCCTTGAAATTATGCCTGTCTGATGCTCACCCTTGAGACACAGTTGAACAGTTCAGCACTGAACCAGAGCGGAGCAGCGTGAATGAATATGCACTTTGACTGTGTGAGTGGAAACCATAACCCCCTCAGCCAGGCTGTCTGACAGCATCCTGCTGTTCAGCACTTGACTTGTGGCAGCTTACAAAGTTTTTGTTTTTATTATGGATGGTATGTTTTGGTGGATTACAACCTAAGCCACTCTGAAATGAGATGAGTAAAACTTTTTTAGATGAAGCTGTTAAGGCGGCTCAGCCTCCTTCACCACTTTATTTATTATTTCTGCAAGTGGCAGGGAGCAATTTGTACATACACTACAAACCTTGGTCAAATAATTTTTGGACATCTTTGCCACAGTTTGTTTATCCCATTAATTCTTCTTGATTTCATTGCAGCCATCAGGGTGATAGTGATTTATACTTGAAGTGGCAGGTGCATACAATTATTGAGCTGGCAACAGAAACCAGCAGGGCCCTTGTGGACAGACATCCAATATATGTGGCATATACAGAAATATTTCAATAAAGAGATCAATTGTAAATGTTATGACACTAGCAACAACGAGAGATTTTGACCATTAGACTCCCTTTTTGGTTTATTTATTTGTTCCTTATTTTATCAATGTTAAAAAAGAATGCATATATACATAGATAAATCATAACAAATTATATCAAAGAAAGAAACTTTATATACTGAAAAGGTGTAGGCTGAAGATATAGCTTATGCCTACCCTTTTTACCTCATACAAAAACAAACAATACAAAACAATAGTCCCAAAATACAAAATACAACATTCAATTCACCATTATTATTCATACCCCAGTTTTATATTTGTTTACTGTAATTTCTGAACATTTTTTTAATTACAAAGTGTACTACACATTTTTAATTCCCTGTCACAGTTATTCCATAAATTAAGCCCTTTAACAGCTATTCATCTATTCTTCATATTTGACCTAGCACTTGTTTTTTTTTAAACACACTCACTGAATTTTAAAGCATGACTGTTAATAAATAGTGCACTGGTTGGTTCATAATAATCAATTTGATGTACAATTCTCATAGATCTCTACTGGTTCAAGGTATCTTCAGTTTTATATAAAAATTCAATGGATTTAGACATCTTTGATTCAACATGATTTATGTGTGGTTTTCAACAGAGTTTATGATCTATTATAACTCCCAAGAATTTGTTCTCATACACTCTTTCAACTGATCGTGATTTTAATGGTAGAATTGATTTTATGATTACCAAACACAATTAAT
This sequence comes from Thunnus thynnus, assembly GCF_963924715.1. Lineage (NCBI taxonomy): Eukaryota > Metazoa > Chordata > Actinopteri > Scombriformes > Scombridae > Thunnus > Thunnus thynnus. The sequence continues at coordinate 22,832,676 of NC_089528.1, forward strand.
TTATTTTATTTTATTTTATTTTATTTTATTTTAGTTTATTTTATTTTAGTTTAGTTTAGTTTAGTTTAGTTTAGTTTAGTTTAGTTTAGTTTAGTTTAGTAACTTCTCTCAGTTCAGACTCAGTGCTGTTTATCTGTACATATTGATCCCTATTCTCAAGATAACTCCTCAGCCACGGAGTATGTTACCCCTCCAACTTCTTCATAAGAAGACCATGATCAATGGTATCAAAAGCCTTTTTTAAGTTAATAAAAACCTCAACTGTATGCTCTTTGTTGTCTATCACTGTTGATATTCCCTCCACTAGTTCCATTACTGCCAGTGAGGTAGACTTGTTGGACTGAAATCCATACTGGTGATCACTTAGTAAACTATATTTATCAATGAAAATGTCTTTTTTTTAATAAATATTTTTTCTAATATTTTAGAGAACTGAGGAAGCAGCTTATGCTTTTTCATTAAGCATAAGCCCATATGAAGATAGGAGACAGGAAGGAAACCCCTGGAGTTTAGATGCTGGTGGTGCTGGAGTGAAATCAACAGCTGGTCGAAGGAAACCTTCAGCTGAATCTCAAGGTTATTGATGGGGAGATGCTGAGTGGTGTAATAATATCTGAAACATGGCTGAAACATCACTCTGCACGTATGAAGTAAGAATTGTGAATGTAGAGATTTAACAGCATGGCAAAGCGGAAGTGACAGAGAAAATTAGAGTGAGAAGAAATAAAGAAATTCACCAAAAGTGGAATAAAGGTGGAATGTGGGGGAAAAAAAGATCTTCCTTATTGAACTTTCACCAAAGCTTTAAGCCCACCAAGTTTGACACTCCCAGAAAACTCAATTTTGATAATGTCATACATCTTGTTAAAAGTGGTTATCAAACGCTGCTGTACATTCCTGGTTACAGATATGAAAAAGTGTAAAGATCACAGATAAAGCAGCAGAAACCTAAGATGAAGAGCCTTTAAATAACCAGTTCCATGTTTTCAAATTGCATTTAAGATGTGTTTAATGCATTTTCAATGACAATGGGATAAACAGACTAGATCAGATCAGTTATTGGACAAGCTAAACAGTTTGGAGACTTAAAGACACATTTAAATGGCAGTTAGAGCATCTCTAGTTTACATAATGTGATATATTTCCAAGTGAAATAGAATATTCAGGGTATAATTTGGAGATTCAGAGATTTAGTCTCTGGGGATCCAGAGTAATCTGAAGCTTTAGATGACTGTTCGTCCTCTACAGACACCCACCAAAAATGTAATTAATTGGACCACAAACATACACTTTTGGAGTTTTTGCCAACTCATATCCACACACACACGCCTTCCACCCATACTGCATTATTGTAGTTACCACGAACCACAAGCTAGTTGTGTTTTGAGGTGCGATTTTACATGTTGGCAGCTGGCCATCCCAAATCTCATTTGATTGGATACATTTATGAATATTTCACAAAGAACAAGATTAGTCATCAAAATAATAATGTTTTACATAAAGAGAAAAGAGCGAAAGTTTTTGTTATACACCCAAAAATGTTTTTTGTCATATATTTAACATATACCAGGGGACAGTAAAGTAACTGAAAGCTAAAATGTGTTTTTTATTTAACTGTATCTTTTGTAGCATCTCTGTGACATTGTGTCCACATTTTGTTCATCTTCTACACAAGTGATAAAAAATACATAGATTGTTAAGTGGTGCTTTGGCTGGCTTTATTGGCCCACAGCAGCACTTTTATCACTTTCTTAGAAATAAAGCCCTTACAGTAGAGAGGAAGTTGACTCACTGTGATGCACTGCACTGTACAGCCTGTCACAATGAACAGAAGCTCAGTGGAGCGAGAGGAGAGAGGACCAGAGGGGATGTGGAGGGGAGGACTGGGGCTAAGTGTTATGCAGAGACAGGCGGTGACCTCGCGGGAAAGGTACACACCATCTCAGTTCATGAATTGGCTCCAGATGGGAACTGGCAAGTGGGAAAAGCGGAAGAGAATTGTATCGACAAGCTATGCCTGGGCAGGCCCTGAGCAATGCCATTAGCCATGTTGCCGAGTCACCAGGGAGAGCTCCGTCAGTCTGAGATTTCACTTCACCTGAGTGTTGATGGGAGCTCTCTCTGGCCATCCTGACAGAGAGGCAGAATCCAATCAAGATGCTGATGAGAAAAGCACTGCAAAACTAAAGTAATAAATACCGCTAATGTAGTGAATGGATTGGGATAATGTCTTGTCCCTGTGCTCATCTCCCTCTTTTTAATGAGATTATTACACAGTCCTATTACCCAAATGACTTGTTCTGTCCTTCCTTAACTTTAATTCACGTCATCTATTGTTAGTACCTGGAAGTTGGGAGGCTATGATCACCAGAGGGCTAAGCAGGAATGCTTGTACTTTGTGAGTTACCTCCTGACTGTCTTTAAAGAAAGGAGACTTAAATGGCTATAAAAAGGTTGTTATGACGGATGTTAGTTTTATGTAGTTTAACTAAATCAAATAAAAGGAGAAAATGAAGTGAACAAAGAAAAGACAAAAATAAAGATGACAGGACAAGACACATTCAACTGGACAGCAGTATTTAAATGGCAACAGTCCACTTGTCTTTAAAGCAGCACCTGTTTTTAATAATGATGATAATTTGATAATAAATCAATCTGGCTCATTTTCAGTGGCTGGAGACACTTTGTACTCTGCTATTGACAAATGTGGATCAGCTTGTCAAAGCTAGTTGGATTACACCTGCCCTTGTTGACAACTCCAATAAAGTCTGTTCAAAACAGAACTTGATGGCTGGAAGTCATCAGCAGTCTTACTTACAAGAAGAAACATGTAAGAAGTTAAAGAAGTTAAAGATGTCATTATTAACTGGCACATTGAAATTAATATTTCTTGACCAGGAATTGGTCAATCTGGAAGCCTAGGCATTAAGAGCCTTATCAATAAAAAATCAATCTCACAATCAATCCTGCAACAAATAGGCAACCAGTGTGATGCTATAAGCAGAGCAATACAGTATGTTTTTCCCATCATGTTGTTCGCAAAAGAACCAAGTTATGTCTCATGATGATGATGATATTAAGAATTTATGTTTCCTCAGAATTAACTGAAGCAAGTTTGGACATCCAATCTTTCACATAATACAAAATTAATAAAAACATGGCTCTTAAAAAGAAACTTAACAGTAGCTAGAAATCTTTTTTTGCTGACTTCTAGTGGTGTAAGCTCTCACCTTGTTGCGATGATGTAGAAGTGTTCTTGAGGGTGTGTCAATACACTGTGACATCATGCTAGGTGTGGTTACAGCTGCAACAGAGCACACTTCTGACCAGATCCAGCCACACCAACAGACTGGACTCTACTTTTTAAGAGATATGTAACTGCTTGGTGCTTGATGAGTTGATGCTTGATGAGTTGATTGCAACCACACTAGTCAATGCTTGTGATCCCACCACAGTGCATTTCACAAGTGTCCTAGAAGCGGCTCTCGGCTCTGCTCCACTAAAAAACGTACCTAGTCTATTTCTGACGGAGGTCGCATCAAACTACACGCAGCAAATTGAGCCGAGCAGGAAAGAAGTCAGACACAGGAACAACGTAGAGCATCTGGTCAATTTTCCAAAACAAAACACCCTGTGCAGACTCCCGATCATATATCACATCACTACATCAACATCACATTATGACCAGTGGCACCAGGCCAGATGTCAACCAGTCAGAGGATATTTGTCACCATGGACAATGAGAGGTTCATCTTGAAATGGAAAATCACAAGATTTTAAGACACCACTGCTGCCTGACTGTCCCGGTACCTGGCTTCTTGTCCAGGTAGAGCAGTGGCTCTCTTCTCTCTGGCGCTACCAGAGCAAAACGCACCACTTCTGAAACCCTCCAAGTGGAGTCTGAAGCTGTGTGGAGGACTGAGCAAAGCTGCATTGCAGCCAGAACGTGACGCAGCTGTGACCAGTGGAATCAAGGTGTAATGGTAAATCTTCGGTGATGTAGATATATGACTTTTTGGAGTAGAATTTGAGATTCATGATTGGAAACGCAATTCCATGACTGTGAGGTATGTTACAATACTTCACATTAACTGATGGCAATAGTGTTGAAAATCATCTGACAAATTCCAGTATATTATGTATCAAGGTCAAATGACAGAACAGAAAACTTTTTATTGGACAGACACTTGTCTGAGTGCCTTTTCTGTATTCTGGTAGATTCTTAAATAACTTGACTTTAACACCCGCAGGTGTACTGATTATCACATCCCTCTCTACAATAAGTAGATAAGTGTGGATGAACCAAAGTAATAAAGCAACACAAAAAGGTATTAATGTTCCAGTTTGCTTCTGGTGGAAAAATGTATGATATTTTGCATCTGGATTGAGGACAGAGGTTTCTTAGACATCATTTCATATTGAATTAATCATCTTGTTGATCATTTTCTGGCCATTTCCAATCCACTTAATCTTATGTTGTGTACAGTAAATAACAACCCCAGACCCATAATTAAGGCAGAGCCCCACAAGAAATTAAAAACTGACATATTTGAGAGTTTAACAAGATGTTACAGGCCTTAGCCATGTTGTAAAGTGAGCATCCAACTGCAGTCCCCACTTTTTGACAGTGGTGACAGACTGTGATGTGGAGCTTGCCTAGCAGTGCTGAAAGAGGCGTCTATACTGATCAGCTCCATTCGGAGCAGGATATTTGGAGTGAACACTGTCAAAACCCTCTGCAGTCCTCATCTCAGCTGAAGACAACTCGTGCCACAGCAGATCAGTCAAAGACAGGCCCCAATACCTCTGTCACTGCGAAAGACAATTTGGTGTGAGAGTGTGAATACATAAAAAAGTTTGCAGATGACATTTTTCTTTTTTACGCAGAGCAAATACATCTGGGTAGACAAGCTTCAATCAATTTTTAATAAACCCCACCATACAAGCAGTTGTGAGCTGCATAACAGCAAGTTGGGTATAAAACATTTTTAAGAGAACTTTGAAAATATCTGTAGCATTTTAAATGGTACAGAGGTTTTTTGTCACATTGACAGAGTAGCATTTTTTAAAGCTAATAGAATTGTCTGATTAATAACAACACATCTGTCTATGTCTTGCAAACTCCCTATCCGTCCTTCTGCCAGCATCTCTATGCATGTATACTGTATGTGTCTGTGAATGTGTTCCTCCTCTTAGTTGTCTATCACCACCTACAGTATGTGTTGGTGTGTGCCTGTGTGTATGCATGTGTTCGCTGTCTGACTCTATAAGCCAGGGGAGTCGAGGGAGTTGTCAGAAGGTGGTTGCCCTGGTTTCCTTCGCAAGAAAGATGAGCATCTCCAGCACAACCCCAGAACAAAGAGGCAACCTGCTTGACTGTAGCAGAGAAAAAAATAACCATCAGAAAAAAGCCTCCAAGTCAGTGAAATTCACCACCAAAGCCAAACAAAATAAGATCTGATAGTAGTGCGACTAATCAACACCTCTGCCTTTGCTTTTCCTGTTATGTGTCTTCACAATAAATCAGACTATGTGACTTATCAATCCTCATCTGATTGGAAGCAGCCATTGTGACAGAGGATTACAACTCTTCCACACACATTGCAGCTTCTTGGAGGCAGTTTGCTTTTCTGTACTCCCATCTGAGCTCTCTCTGCCAGCTGATGGATTTTGCAGTTCCAGCACACAGCCTCCTTGGGCTTTGCTAAATGAATTAGGGAGGCCTGAGTAGCTACATTTTTAGCTTCATGCACTAGATGCACATTATCCTGAGCCATTGAAAGCCTAAATACCTGCTGGGCCTCGCTATGACTGTTCGGCTGCCATCAAGAGCCCGCAGAGAGGTCGGAAAGGAAGAGAGTCTGCACAGGATAGAGAGAGCACGGAGGAGAGAGTGGAGCAAAATCGATTAATTGAATGAGTGGACAACTCTTGCACGGATTGAGTTGCACTGCTGTGATAAAACAAAGTGCACATTATGTTTAAAATGAGTAAAAGACGAGTTAAGCACCTCACGGCCCAGCAATGATAGGGACTACGTTCGCTACTTCACATCTTTTACTGTTGCAGAAGCTCCCTGTGCTTCGCTGCAGCTCAGACAGACGCAGAGGCACCAGAAGACGCCTTTGCTTTCCCTCCCAGGAGATCCACATCCTCCATCAATATTTAAGTTTGTTTATGTTTAGCTGTTTCACTTTATTGACCATGCACAGGGCACTTTTATATTTTCTTTATTTATCTTTGTTTTTTTATAATGCAATGATGTGTGTGTTGTTTTATGTAGAACTCTTAATTCACTGCATGTTTTCCAAAAAGTATGAAACATCATTCCACATGCTTTAGTTTTCACTCTTGCATTTAAATAAATTACACAAGCTATAAATTATATAATATGATCCATTCTGTGTTACCAAAGCATACAGTCAAGGTCTTCTCTGTAAACAATGAGTTTCCGTACGTACTGACAGCACTCTTTTACCTTGAATTTTTGGGCTGCAGCCATTATCAGCAGCATCATTAAACTCTGCCATGCAATGTTATCCCCTAATAACATCCAGTTTAATGCTCACTTAACTGATCACTACTCAGTGATCTATGATGACCCTGTAACTCTTACAACAACTTCACTGGTTTGCTGCCAGCTTTATCCATGATCGAGATAGGGCAAGATAACCAGATCACAGGTGCACTACATCAGTCTCTGCTAGTGTCAATGGGATTATCTGTCCTCTGTAGCCCAAGCTGTACAGAGGGAGGGATGAAGGAAAAAAAGCTGGGCAAATAGGTCAAGCACACTGATAAGGGCAGGTGTTCTTTTGAAGATGTCTCTACAGTCTCTGAGGAACCAAGTACAGCAAAACATGAAAACCTCAATAAAAAAGAGAAAGATTCTGTTAAAATCAGTGTAGTGGTTCAAGGGGTTCTCTTCAATAAATGTTTGGTTAAAATCAAAAGTGAAACAACTGATGTTTGAGATTTGTAATTAATGACATTTAGAGGATGGATATTGCTGTTATACTGCTGTTACGATGCACCCAAAAAACACACACACACACACATACACTCTCCCCCTGTCTCAAACTGACAGACAGTCCAAGATAAGATGTACCTATACATTTTTTCTTGTGCCTCATAGACACCTTACTTTCCAGAAGTACTTACAGGCCAATATAAATACACAGGTCCTAAAGGTTTTTATCCGGATCCAGATAAGAGGATTGCAAAGTTTGGATAACCATCTGGTTAAAAAAAACAACTATCCTGCTTGGTGAAACAGATACTGCAGCGAACAACAGCAGGGAGGCTGAGGAACATGGAGTCAACACTCACATAGGCACTTGAATAGAAAATAATATATGTTCCTGCTGGAAAAAAAAATCTTAGTATCTATTATTAACATAATTGTTTATTGTTAAGGTAATAATATAAATACTTTATCCCTTCTGTTTTGGTGTCACCAGCCTGTAAGTTACGAGCTCTGTAAGTGAAAAACACATAACAGACTAACTAATGTGACCATATTTCGTGTGTGGTAAATGGGAGAGCAGAAAAGAAAAGAGGACTTCATAAAACAAATATTCATAAAAACCTTTGGTCCTATAAATTCACATGAAAAACCAAACAACTCTAAAATCCAGAGATCAGCTATTTGGGTCTTATCAGCAACATTATTAAAAAAAAATAAATAAAAAAAAGACACATGGGGAAAGACACAAATAGTCAGATGATACCCGTAATTGAGGTTGGCCCAATTTAATTAGAAGAAAAATTGAAGAAATTATTAGCTGTTGTAAACATTATCACAGTTTACAAACCAACTTTCTGATTAAACTTTGACCTACAGTACTGTACTTTACATAACTGTGCATGCACACAGATCCCCTGCTCAATGAGGGATTGTTACCAACATTGCATGCTCACTTTCAGTTTACACTTGCAAGTAGCATAGTTTAGATAATGCAGATAAACTGTTGGCTTGTTAATAACCAGTCTGATTTATTACTTGCATGTCTTGCCCTAGTGGACTTTGTTGTAGTAATGTTGCCATAGTTCCAGATCTCAGGAATGATTTTGGTGGGTATAATGTCATCATAATTAAAGGAATTGTGGCCAGAGCTATGAAAATAAGACCAAAGTTCTAATAAAGCAGAATTTAAGATGTAATCTGAAGATGTCATCAGTAAGAAAATATGGAGATGTAAAATATGCCTTAAAAGGTGGTAAACATACATGCTAAACAGTTTACAAAGACAAGGAGTTAAGCGTTTGTGCATTTAAAATCAACTTAAACTCCATTTGGATATAAAGAGACAGACATCCTATATTCAATTCATTTTTATTGCTTCAGCTTCTTCAGATTCATCTCCTGATGATACCCCAAACCCCTGTGTCTGAGCGGGGCTTTCATTACACTCTACTCAACAACAGGAATGATATATGGGATTTTTTCTTAATACGCAGCATTCCATTTTAACGAGACGAGTTCTCAGGTGTAGCCAGAGGGATGATGTCATTGTGATGAAAGGCAAAGTGGTCGTGTCTTTCATGTTGGCAATCCCTCCATTAAATAACAGATGAAAGAGCAGCTAAAGAGAAAAGAGAGCTGGTCATGCTGGATAGAAAAGACAAAGCTAATGCTTAGAACAGGATTTCAAGGACAGGTGGCATTGTATCTCTGCACTGACAATGAATCTGACGACCTTTCTGTCATCTTGGGAAGAAGCTTTGACCTCGGTGACGGATTTTGCATTTGGCATCCTTTTGACTTTCCTCCAATGCCAACATGAAATAGAATCCAGACACTTTGAAGTTAGGTGTCAAAACACAAGTCCTCACTTGCTTGTGAATAAGTTATGACAGTACCTCTTGTGGTCAAAGTTTTATTCTTTGGTTTGTTTGGAAGAAGTTTAAAATGCATACTCTACTCAGTTGGCTGTCTCTTGAGAAATTATATGGTGGAAAAATTAAGATAACAAAATTAGGATAAAATACTTTCTGAAGGGGGCTTTATTAATTATTGGATACAATTTAAATGTACACACTCAAGTTTTCATTGGTTTCAATGATGGAAAGTGTTCTTAAGTACATCTCAAGTACTGTACAATTTCTGGGTTCTTATACTTCATTAAAGTATTTCATTTTAATGCTGCATAATACTTCTACTTCAGAAGGAAATACACACTACTACATTTATCTGACAGCTATGGTTACTGGTTACTTTGCAGGTTAAGCTTTCATATTAAAAATTATGTGATAAACCTACCTCTGGGGGTTGTGACCCCTTACGTAAAATCTGGCTTCAAGCATGCTTCAGATGTCTGTAAGTTGTTAGCATCAAAGCATCAAAGAGAAATTTCCCCTCTCACAGGTAAATGTGTGTATTTCACACACACAAAAAGTCCAAAAAGCTCCAAACGAAAGAAAAAAAAGAATACAAAATCGTCTAACAGAATTTTTTTTCTCCTTTCCTTTCCCATGAACTATATCACGACATCTCAGATTTTCCTAAATGGGGGTCTGACCCCTGAGTTGGGAACCACTTAGACTACCTAATTTTTTATAAAGTAAACTGAAGCCCCACATAGATCAGCAAAAGTGTAAAATATTATTTATATTACTATAATTATAATTATTCATAATAATATCAGTGACAGAAGCCATTTTCTGAAGAAGAAAATCTTTTACTTTTAATAACATATTAGGGATGTGCAGAGGGCCGAGTATTTGTATTTGTATCTGTATTTGTTGAGGCAGCAACATTATTTGTATTTGTATTTGTATTCGAATAAAAGTGGAAATAGCCTTAAAAATCCTGCTTTTGTTTTAATACACTTTTAATTTAAAGAAATTAAAGTGTTACAATAAGTGTTCAAGTATAAACTACCTTACAAAGGAGGTCCCCACACCGGGTCCCGAACTGGAGTCTCCCAGATCATAGACAACTGTGCTGACCACTGAGCTAAAACTTTACTTATTGCCTCATTGTAGAGAGACATCTACCTGTTTGTACATCCATAAAACAGACAGCACAGCGTGTAACATGTAGGGAAGAATTTCAAAGGTGATTATTGCTTTGCACTTTTCATTTATTGCCTATTTTTTACAACCTAACTTTGTGGAAAGGAGAAGGAAAATAACAGGTTATGGAGAGTCCCTTGGGAGCACTTCGTGTGTGTCAGTAGCTCAGCTTTATCTCTGGGGAACACTCCCAACTGCAGGAGTGATTTTTTTTTTCTTCCCAAAAACAAATAATTTTTAAAATATTTGTATGAAACAAATACTCGTTAAAAACCCACAATTTGTGCTTTGCTGAATAATGTATTTGTATTCGGGCACTTACTTACATACTTTTACTTTTACTAATATACAGTACTTCACATACAGTAGAAGTTTTATGCAGTACTTTTACTTGTAGTTGAGTATTTTTACATTGATATATTGACACTTTTACTTAAGTAAAGGATCTGAGTACTTCTTCCACCACTGATCGAGTGATTCTAGAGGTATTTTTTCCGCCCAAATATATATTCTGTGTTGCAGATTTACACTGCTGGGTAGTGAGTGGGTAAATCAATCATCATAAATGAAGGACAGCTGGTACACAGATTAATTATTCCACTCACACACTTACTGTTGAGCCTTCTGGAGGCGTTGTGAACCGACTTCAACAAGACGTCAATGACAGGAAGATGCCCACTTTGTATTGCCAGCGGGATACATTATACTCTCTCTTCCCCAAAATTCAACTTAGCTTTCTATATAGGCATTCATTCATAAACAGCACAGCATAAGGGAGGTTTTCTTTTCTCTCTGAATATGTTAAAAAAAAGTGTTACAACACTCTACATGTAGCTCATTATATTGATTTCAAACAAGCCATCATGATAGTTTATTGCAGTTTAGCTTGCCAAGATCTAATTGTCTATTTCCCCAATGTCACAGGATGCCGCATATTCGCTATAACCCCCTCGTCTCCTCATCTCAACATTCCCATCCCGCCCCCTCATTTAGTGAATAATTTCTTGAGATGCTCTAATGGCTCCTAAATTGTTTATGGGGCAATTTAATTTGTGTGTAAGGAATCCTAATAAACACTCTTGGCACACAGACGACTAATTATACATTTGGCTAAATACATAATTGGATGGGCTTGAAGATAGATTAGCACATCTGTGGAATATTGGTCTTGTTGGAAATTACAGTAACTTTTGAAGCAATGCAAGCCAGTGAATTTACAGTAATTGCGTCCCATACTCATAAAGGGGAATAATTTAAATGTTATTTGATTCACAAGTTAAACAAATAAAAGGAAATAGCTTTTTGGAGAAATTGCGAACAGTACATTTTTAGGTTTAGTAAAATATTGTGTGTTCATCATGTAATCTCAGCAAAAGAGCAAGCACTGAACCACTTAAGGGTAAGTCTGTTTACTGTATTTTCTAAACCGCAGCACCATTATATATCTTCATTCAATCACAGGAGTTCTCCCTGGAAATCTACAATATTGTTTTGGTTCACAGAGGAATACTAACCTCTGACATAAAAGGGGGTCTTTCTCTATTGAGGTCAAGCACAAGATCAATAGCAATATAGTCAAAATAAAGCTGTAATGTGTTAGAAATTAAATTACTGGATTATTCTTACATTAGTGCATTGATTTATGGTATTTATTTTTTAGCGATATTGACCAGACTAAATGTGCCTTCAGAAAGATGCATGAAACTCATTAAATTTGCAAAATTGCAGGGGTACTGTCAAATCTGTAGCAACACAGTACATGTACACATTGCCATCTTACATCATCATGATGATGTAGGTTTGAGGTTCAAACAGCACTGACCGTTTTAGCATGTCAGTGGTGACATGAGCCTTCCGTGGGGTTGCGTGGAAGTTTTCATCAGTGGAGCATCAAACAGACTGTGACTGTGTCAAACTGAAATCTCTATGCGGCAGAGCCTGAATGATTTATGCATTTGTCATTTCTCATTTGTTGAAACAAGGTGTCAACGTTTTTGTTCCATGCACCAGTCAAGCCTGCAGAGACGAAGAGCTAAGGATGGAGCAAACGCCCTTGAAGAGAATAGCAAAGTCAACCAGGCAATTTGTCCAGGTGCACCTCTTTTCTTGAGTATTTTGTCGTGAAGGTGCAATGGTAGTAGACAATTACCTTGCAAATCATTTGTAAATCCTCTCTGTCCTTCGACAGTATCTCAGAGTGAATATAGTTGTACTGTGCATTGTTAAAAAGGGGTGAGCATAGTAAATGTGACTACTGTTTTTAGAGAAAATATACCCCATGATGGCAGAGACTGAAGTGAACTGCTTTGATCCACTTTTACTTTGATAAATAATCAGTTGATTATCTCCATAATCCCTCCTGCAACATTTGATGAAATTGCTGAATGATCACTGCTCTATGTACATTTGTATGTTGCTCATATTGAAAGCTGATTTGCGTCATCTTACTCGCACATACTCATGCCACAATGCTGCATACAAAGTTGTGTATATTGTACCTAACTGCAACTGTTGTTCTTTAGGAGCTAATTACAATTAAAGATGGAAACCACTGATAATAACAATGCTTTCAGTAATGATGATGAAAAATACTGTTGGGCTCAAACTGAGGAGCAGCATGTTTTACTGTAGCCCTCGTGCATATCTTTGATTCTAAGTATCAAAGTCCTGGATGGCTAACAGATGGAACCTGAACTTTCCAGTTACTCAGACATTTATAAGATTTGTTGCGGACGGGATATTGAAATCACCACATCCAATCTTCTTAGCGACTTGTAAGAAAGTAAATAAGGCTCAAAACATCAATGTCAGACTAGCGTCAAGTGACAAAAAATATGACAGACTCCAACAGAGACTTTCCTTAAAGTCAATACAAACCATGTAAAATTAAAAATGGTGCAGGGTTTCATCCTTGCTCCTAACCCCCTGACTGCTTAGTGTGCACTCAATGGTGCCTCTGGTGGCCAGAAGTTATCCAAATGAAACTGACATTTTAATCAGTATAGTACTGCTGTAAGAAGATTACCTATTTCTGGTAAGGACTGGTGAGTACTGTTAACGTAACATATTTTATGAACCTTGGTGCTATTAAAAAGAGTCTAGAGATGCACTGATCCAACATTTTTGCCCACAGTTCCGATACCTCAACTCAGAGTATCCACCAATACCAAGTGCCAACCGATTCTAGTTCTGTACTTTCTATTTCCAAGGCCATGGATTGGTGTGGTTAAAAACTGAGTTGGCAGTCCACCATGACTGAAAATTATAGTGTAAACAATGAATTTTATAGTGACATTGACAAAAACACTGTATTTAATGTGGATTGGCCATGTCATGGAGGCTACATGATCCATTTAATAAGGTCAATATAGGCACAATCCAGAATTTGGATCGATGCATCACTACTAGAGTCTAGCACTAAAGAAAAAGAAATTTAAAAAAGGGCAAGGAATAGGAAAAGAAATTGATAGCTATAAAGAATTTTGACTAGTTTAGATGTACATGGACTCTTGGACGCATTCCATCAAAACCTGTCAAAATAATTTGAGTAATATGTAGCCAACTAAACTTACATGACATCATGCATGCAAACACATGCAAGGAAATACTGTGTTCAAACTGCACAATCTTGCATACTCACTCTCATGTACACCCTCACAACTTTTGGGCAAGCTTGGCCTCATCCTGTCAGTGCTGTAGCTGACAGACAGACAGGCTTTTGCTGTGTGTGTCAAAGGAAGTGGTCCAGTATAGACTTGAGGGATTCACTAACTGCACACTGAACAGGGGAAGAAAGAAGGTGAGAGAGGGAGAAGGGGAGAAGCAGACAAAGAGAGAAAGTGTGACAGACACAGAAAAAGAGAGACTGCGAGGGAGAGGAGGAGAGAGGCAAATGTGTGTCTGTGTGTGTGTGTGTGTGTGATGGGGAGGAGGTTTAAAGTGTCCCAAGCTAAACCACGTGTGAAGATGACAGGGCCTGAGAACTCCCTGCTGCTGGGGAAACAATCAGAATCAGAGAAACTTTATCGATCCCCGCAGGGAAATTGCTTTATTACAATTGCTCCACACACAGTTAGGAAAGAGGAAGTATATATGATACAAGGTTAAAACTACTATAAAATAAAATAGTAATAATAATAAATACACAGATTGTAAATCAAAAAATGTAGAAAAATAGAAAATAATAGAAAACGACAAAGCAACTAGCCCAAACATAAAAACTTAAACACCTGTCCTTCCTCATAAATCCTTGAGCAATACCCAAAGCCCACTTTGACATTTCACTAACTCAATTTTAGATAGAGCATTTTCAAATTGTGCCTCATATCCAGGTGCTGTTGAATTGAGCCACACTTGGTGAAAGTGAAATATCTTGCAGAATTTTAGTCAGAATAGAGTCCAAAAGCACAAGGTCATCGGATTCACAGAGGATTAGATGAACAATACCTGATTTTGCTGCAAGATCAAGGGTTATTTTTGTAGGTAGGCACATGGATGAAGCTTTTAGCATGAAATTTTTAAGGAATTTGCTGACCAGAAATTGTCCAGTCATAACTTTCCGAGCATAACTAGACATGTGCATATTTACAAGGTTCTCATTTTAAAATGACTCAGCTGGAAAGTCAGCTGAAGACAGCATTTTCAACAAACTGGAGCTAATATTAATTTAATTAGCTCGCTAGCTTAACAGTTGTCATTTCAGACAACAAAATCAACTTTTGCTAGCTAGAAAAGAGAAACATGCTTTTGCTTACCATTGTCTGAGCTTAAGGACCCATTGTACACTATATGTGCCATGTTAGTACAGAAAGCTTGACAGGCCTAGCAACAGTAACCAAGGCAAATGGTCAATCAGATAAGGATTTTGAGGAATTATTTTTTATAATTTTTAATTGAAATGGCTTATTCAGATGTGGACAGATATACAGACAATTATGGTCTATACACTCCAGCACTGTAAGGCTATCATGCAACACACAGAATCAGGGCACTGACAGAACATTTTCTAAATCTGAGACAGGACAGAGAGACAAGATACTTTGAAAGTCAAAAGGCTGAGGGCATAGGAAATGACTCCAGCACAATAGTACTCTGCTCAATGTTCAATTATTGCTGATGAAAGGGACATTTTGTGGGGCGGACATCAGAGAGTGGGATTAGTGAAAGTGATTTCCTTGTCCTGGGTTGTTTGACAAAGTCTGCCAGTAATCCTCTTGAAAACTTTGCCGTCTTGGCTTTTCCTGACCATTGGCTTTCCTCTGAGCTGAAGATGGCACACAGAGCAGAAAAAAAGATGTCCACTTATAGCTTAAGGATAAGGGATCATAGCTATAAGAACTAAAAATGTAGAGGGTATATTTTTTTCCACTATGAATGTATTTTCAATATCTACTGAAAAATGATGCGTGACCTAAATTTTAAAGCTGCAGGCCAGTTAACTGTTGCTCACTGTTGCTTTGTAGTGATTTATTGGATTAAAGACTGGTTAAATTGATTCATTAAGTTTATAGGAAGCATACAATAAAATACTGAAGCATGGATGAAATGTATTATCATTGTCCTGTAGCTGCTGATAACAAGCCATTAACTTGAATTGAAAAGCCAGCTCATTTTATGCACAACCATTGGTTACTCTTAATGCTAAGAGCAACAATCTATGCAGCATATACAATATATGCACAACTGCACTTGTTTATTTTTGATAAGGAGGCCATGAAGCAATGAAAACGATTCCCCTGTGCTGATGATGGTGATTATGAATTGAATGTTTAATGTGTACATGAATAGTTTGGGCACTGCTAAAAGCACTCATGCATTCCTTTCCAGAATCATTTATGCATGATTTTTTTTTTAGCAAGGGTACTTTTTTTTTGTAATTCTTCCCAAACACTTTAACTCTTTGACTATTAAAAATATATTCAGAGGCATTAAAGCTTAAATTTTGAAAATTAAATATGAGATTAGGTGAAATTGGTTCGAGTCTAACTCAAGTCTAATTTCAATACTTCTAAAAATTTGATACTATTTTCATTGCGATGTCTGATCCAGCCCCATCATCTGGCCAAGTGGATCCAAAGAATGAGGATTTAATAAAACATACCAACATTTGGCAAACAGCCACCATTTGAATAAAGCAGGATTATAAAGATGGAACATGCTGGTAGCAGTGAGATCCTGACTGCCTGAGGCTATCACAGAGGGAAGATTTACCCCATACTGTCCTTTCTGACAGGGAATAAAGGACATAATACCTTCTATCCAAACATGTGAACTATAGCGAACCCCTAGATAGATAGATAGATAGATAGATAGATAGATAGATAGATAGATAGATAGATAGATAGATAGATAGATAGATAGATAGATAGATAGATATATCATGTTCAAGCCCCTTCTGAAGTGTGTTTGAGCAAGATCAAGACCAGGCACATTGTTCTGTAACTGACCTCGGGCTCTAACCTCATGGTGCGAGGGAAAAATGAAGAGAATTTTCCCACAGTGATCAACACAGTATCACTTTTTCTGGCTGATATCCTACAGGTAGCTCTGTCATACCCACCACATAGGCACAAGTCTAAAGACACTGTTTTGTCTTAAAGGCCAAGGGTCAGGTGTGCTAACCTGGGGCATTCAATTTGGAGATCAAAGCTATAGGTGCACTTTTATTGACCAACCATGGATTTCTATGACGGTGAATGTTTTTAAAGGAAATATACTTGCTGACTTACCCAGAGTTAGATGAGAAGATCAGTATCAATTTAGTACAAAAAGATAGGTCCAGGGCATGTTTATTCTAGTTTAGTACAAAAACGAGAGATAAGGTGTAAGCCTTAACTCCAAAGCTTCCTTACACATTGTTTCTTGTGTATTTACAAAATACATAAATATAAAATGAAAGGCTGTGGTTGAAGGAGACTGGAGAGATTTAGGTTAATACGTACATAAAAATGAGTACGATTGAACGATTCTGCACAACTCCAGATTGCATTCAATATCTAATGTTTTTTATAATATTCAGTCCCAAGATTTTTGATGTTCAATAACTACTAAATTATATATAATATGTATGTACTACATTATTTAAACTACAGTTATGTCAAATAAACTGCTATATTAATTCAAAAAAACATTGCCTAGCAGTGATTACATTTGCCAATGCAACGTAATGGGCAAACAATGTCCTTGTATATAAATATAGTTTCTAGGAGACAGAGTTGGGAGTCTGCTATTCACTAAAACACATCTAGCAAAGCTGCATGCATCAACAACCTTCAACTTGGTTTGTACCTGTTGAATGGTAAATGGTGAATGGACTGCACTTCTATAGAGCCTTTCTAGTCTTCCAACCACTCAAAGTGTTTTTACACTACAAGCCACATTCAACCATTCACACACACTGATGGCAGGGGCTGCCATGCAAGATGCCAATCTGCTCATCAGAAGGATCTGATCATTCATTTGGAGAGCGGTATCTTGCCTAAAGACGCTTCAACATGCGGACTGGAGGTGCCTGGTATTGAACCGACAATCTTCCGATTAGTGGATGACCCACTTTACCTCTTGAGCCACAGCCAAGAGATGCACTCTGCATTCTACAGATTTATTATTTGGTTGTTATTTATTTATTTACTGTAGAGAGCTGTCACAGCCAGAACCTACATCTTCTGGAAACAAAGTGTTTCTAGAAGATATGTTTGATGCATTATACTGGAAAACAATTGTAAACAATGTACAGACATAAACAAAGATAAAATTTGACTTTTCAGTGGTTGTATTGGATAGAAGAAGAAAAAAGTAGCAGAGAAGTCACCAACAATACAGATTTTCTACTTCAGTGAAAATAAATGAAGTAAACCAGCCTCAGTCATTCTTCCAGAAAACTCCACTGAAATTCATATGTAGACTTTCTTTTCTAAAGAGCCTCAGGAGTTGGTCGAGAACAAACATGAGCTTGAGTCTGGCCAACCGACAAATAAAAGTCCAGTATTTGACATTTGTGGGTTGGCCACAACCATGACAAAAAACAACAACAACGACAACAAAAATGCAACTGATTGAAAACACATTCATCATAAAAACTTTATGAGGTAATAATATGTCAATGTTGTGTTTACAGCTTGTTCTGCATCTACCAAGTGGTCAAGAAATCAGTTATTACTGCTTTCATTAAAACACATCTAGCAAAGCTGTTTAAGTGTTCATTTATATAAGTACATTTTACCCTACTGTTGCTTGATATTGTAAATTAAATTAAATACTACAATCACAGTTACTGTGGGAAATATGATTAAAGTGTGATATGGCCTGATACAATACATTTGTCTAGTGTTGTGGTGGTGATATCAACGGGTGAAATCCAACGCTGACATATAAATATAAACCTATGCCACAGGTATCTGCTGGTGTACTCCCGTTAACCCCTTGCGTCAACTGTAAATCTAGCTTTGCTTTCCACCTCACTGCTTCCTGCGTTGGCACCGAATGTTGGCATTGGGCCTAAATAATGTGCTGCAGAATCGTCCAATATTAACGTAATGTCTACATTAAGCTGCACCAGCAGTCAGAATTGGTTTCCTTCAACCACAATCTTCCTTAATTCATGGTGCAGACAAAAATGTGCCAAATACAATGAAACAGTTAAAATAAAGGATGAACTGGGCAAGCAGATATTTAATCTATAGGCATACAAGTCCTCCGGTTTGATGTCATGTAAAGAGTCTGTGCCATGAAACAGCACCAGTGGCATACAACACAATGTATCTGACTGTGTCACAAGATTTCTAGCAGTTATATACATTTGAAGTAAAAGCTGAAAGACGTGTCTATGTTTTGCCCTCAGGGACTAGAGATTGAAGCTCACAGAACCAAAATGCTTCACTCTAAAGCATTTGGTGTCATTCCCCTTGTGTGCAGCTGGGAATTTTTGGCTTGATTCTGAACTTGGCCACAACAGTAAATCTGGTAAGCCTTGAAATTAATTCCTATGAATTGAATATACAGGCTTAGCTTTTAAAGATCATTAGAGAAAAGAACAAGAGATCTGATTCAATTTTAGTATAAAAAATATGTAACTGTGTTTACTACGCATACTGAGCATATGAACAATGTCTCCCCAAATGATAATACTACCCACTTTAAGATCAAAACTGCAATGATGATCATGTCTTGTACTGTATGTGTCAAATTATTTGAAATAAAGGTGGATTACGGCTTTAATCTCCACACTGGATTAAAATGCCAGAGACAGAGTCTGGGCAAATCCATCGCTCTTTATTCACAAAGGTGTGCTGGCCCCTAGGCATATGTATAATCTGTTTAGTATTCCCAGGCAGGTCCTGTGCATTTCCTTCAGATGCTCATCCCTTTTCACTCCATCTATTGAATTGTAATAGGATATTTAAATTTAAAGAATGATGTTACACATTAGGGGGTGAAGAAACAATTCCCAGTGGTGGCCATTACTCTAGAGACTAATAGGGAAACACCCTGCTGTGATATACAGCTCGGTGTTATCTGGTGACAAATGTTTGCTTTATGCATTGTGGTTTTCACACAAGTCACGATGTGAACCACAAATTGATATTTCCTTAAACAATGGGTGTTAAGTCTTCCGACACTACATTTACAATGTAAAAGGCTTTGAATTCTAATTTTTATTTCACACTATAGATCCATATGCACATCCTCATAAACTACATACTTCATTTAGGAGAATCAGACCATTGAGAAGATTAAGAAATTTAAATATTTTAAATCCAAACATATCCAGACATATAAAGCCTTGCACAATATGCTAAAATGCCACAGTAATTACTTCCATAAGCCAATTTTCTTTCTGTGTTAAATTATTTTTTGTAAAAAAACAAACAAACAAAAAAAAAACTACAAAACACCCAAATTTTAATATTTCCAAAAATTCCAAAATGTCAGTTTTGTTATTCAGTTTTGTTTTTTTTTTTGTTACATTCATCTATAATAAAAACCATACTGACAAATCAACTGGAACTCTTGTTCCAGCAATACTGATTAGTACAGAGCAACAGTTAGTTAGTCGGGGATAGATTATATAGGAGGTGCAGGTGACAGGGAATTGCATCAACAACCTTCAACTTGGTTTGTATATGTTTTTCAACCTGCACCTGTTGAATGGTAAATGGTGAATGGACTGCACTTCTATAGAGCCTTTCTAGTCTTCCAACCACTCAAAGTGCTTTTACACTGCAAGCCACATTCAACCATTCACACACTGATGGCAGGGGCTGCCATGCAAGGTGCCAATCTGCTCATCAGAAGGATCTAATCAGTCATTTGGGGAGCAATTTGGGGTTCGGTATCTTGCCCAAGGACACTTCAACATGCGGACTGGAGGTGCCTGGTATTGAACCGACAATCTTCCGATTAGTGGATGACCCACTTTACCTCTTGAGCCACAGCCAAGAGATGCACTCTGCATTCTACAGATTTATTATTTGGTTGTTATTTATTTATTTACTGTAGAGAGCTGTCACAGCCAGAACCTACATCTTCTGGAAACAAAGTGTTTCTAGAAGATATGTTTGATGCATTATACTGGAAAACAATTGTAAACAATGTACAGACATAAACAAAGATAAAATTTGACTTTTCAGTGGTTGTATTGGATAGAAGAAGAAAAAAGTAGCAGAGAAGTCACCAACAATACAGATTTTCTACTTCAGTGAAAATAAATGAAGTAAACCAGCCTCAGTCATTCTTCCAGAAAACCCCAGTGAAATTCATATGTAGACTCTCTTTTCTAAAGAGCCTCAGGAGTTGGTCAAGAACAAACATGAGCTTGAGTCTGGCCAACCGACAAATAAAAGTCCAGTATTTGACATTTGTGGGTTGACCACAACCATGACAAAAAAAACAACAACAACAACAAAAATGCAACTGATTGAAAACACATTCATCATAAAAACTTTATGAGGTAATAATATGTCAATGTTGTGTTTACAGCTTGTTCTGCATCTACCAAGTGGTCAAGAAATCAGTTATTACTGCTTTAAGTATGTGGTGGATTTCATTGTGTAACTTCAATCATACCATCATACATTAGTGGCCACAAGCAAATACTGAAACAAACACATTCTGGGTGATTATTTTTACAGATGCAGTATGTTTGAATATTTTCAGCTGTTTCTTTTTAAAACATGTTTCACCAATGCAAAAAGTAACATATAAATATTATTTAGAGCTGCATGGCAACATTCATGTTGCATCTTGAGAATCTGAGTGAGAACTGGTGTATGTGTTGGACTTGCTCGGAGCAACAATGATACTAAGAGTAAATGAGCTCCTCCGGGACTGAGTGGACAGAATGTGCACTAGTGGTAAAACAACTATTTTTTGTTAACTTGCATATAAACAGGTGCACATTTAGCATTAAACTACTATTTCGATTCATTGCTCCACTGGGTAAACTTACGACGTTTCTTATTTACAGATTCAAGTGTTTTAAACAGCCTGTCCTCATAAGAAAAGCAACAGTATAGGTCTAAAATTCAGGCCAAAAAAAAAACGACCCATGGATACATATACGCCATCTAGCAGCCGTAGTAATTATGACCCAGGAAGAGGCAGGTTTGGTGGATGGCTATATTGTTAGATGGCAAAAAGTAGACTTTGCTGCAAGAGTCCACAGTTTGCTTCCCCTTTCCAACCACAAGTGTCATGTTTCCAACTGTGACTCAGGACATTTTTTTAAAAACCATAACATCGTGGTGTTTACTTTTGCCATGATGACGAAGGGTGCATAACTTTAAGGAGGTATAATTATGTACAGTATGTCGTAAGTATGTTTTAAGTGATCATTTTAACCCAAACCATGATCTTTAACCCTAACCAAGTGGTTTTTGTGCCTAAACCTAACCAGACCTTAACCACAGTGTTGTCACACCATAAAAGTTATTTTTTATCAGTGATTTGTAATGGTTTTGGAAAGCGGCATACTACACTCCTATGAGTTGTTCTGTAGTGCATTACTATGGCTGATAGATGGTGTAAACATGACTATAGGTTGTTTTGCCAGCTGAATTTTAGACCTATACTGTCATTTAATTATGAGGATGTGTTGGTTTTAAGCTATTGTAATTTGTCTTGCTTTGAGTTCTTTTTGTAAATACTGTATTTCTGACCATATAGTGCACATTTTTGAATAAAGCTCAGTATAATATGATAAATGTGTTCTTGAAATTCAGTAACAATGCAAAAATCCTAAAATAATTGTAACTGTTACTTTTGACAGTGTCATGAACACATATAATTTTTTCAATCAAGTTTAAAATTAAGTGTTAAGTGTTATTTGACTGTGATCTAAACAGGTGCATCACTGTCAGGCTGCTAAAATTTATAAATTCAGAGTTCACCAATCTCCTCATCTCATGCGCTCCAAATATGTCACGACCAAAAAACATCAGGGAGCCTTCGTCACATCCATCTCCCACACAGGAGTCAACCAAACTACAGGGAAGCTTTGTAAATTTGTCAGTGTATGAGAGACAGAAACAGAATTTTTCACAGGAAGAATATGTGATGATTAATGATTGTATAAAAGATAAGCCATCTTTCGTGAAATGATCTACAAGGTTTCTGTGCGAAAAGAGAGCCTTGAAAACTGTTGATCTGTGCTTTAGCAGAAAACACTTGTGTGTTTACTCTGACACTCATGAGTTTCTCAAATAAAGGATCCATTACACTCAGACAAGACGGAGTTAACTGTGCAGCATTACAATGAGACTTTATGTCTACAGCTTTTACTTTGCAGTACAAAGGTACTACATTACAGGATGCTGCAAAACAAACGTGCAGAAAAGTGTTTTAATAGTTGATTTAATAGGTGTTTAACAATGAACTGAGAAAGAAAGAAGACATCCTATATTTTATTTCTTTACTTACAGAAAGTACATATAACAAAACAAATCTATTATATTGGTACATCTTTGAATAAATAAAACAAAGTTTCTGCATATTATTGAAATGGATTAACTACTATATAGCACTATAGTTCTATATAAAACACAACTTTTACATTCTCTAATAAGTAATTCAAGGGACCTTTTCCCACTACTTAATTAAATGCATAGTTGCAAGATAAAAATTATTTGAATTTGATGATTTAGATAAGCTTTTTACATTATTTAACTATTTAACATTATTTTAATGAGTTGTCTTCACATAATAATGTTGGTAATTACATCTACCTTATATTGTGTGTCATTTCAACTCAAATTTTGGCATTCATTGATTTAAAACAAAATTCAAGTTGTAGTAACTTAGTGAAATTGGCTTGATTACTTAATTTCTCCCCACCTTGAGTGCAGGATTTCAAGTACCGTCCCCCACCCACTTAACACGCCTGGACAAAACCAGACAGTTCAGACTGTGTATTAGAGGAGCTGTAGGCTGAACAAATATCACAAAGGGATACAGAAGGCATTTTCAAGGTGAGTATCGTTTCATTTCATACAAATTTTACTAAAGCAATGTCTTTGGGCATGTTCTCAATGTGATATGACCAATAGTGGACTTGCACACAGAAATTAGGCTACACCTGCTAACACACAACTTGATGGAATCTGTTACTACCACACGTAGCTAAGGCTAGTCATATTTAGCAGTGTAATCTGGCCATTTTACCCTTTAGTTTAGCATAGCAGTGGATTTGAATGATCAAATTTTATTTGTGAAATCTGCTCAGCTAAAGAGGGCTTTTCATTTGTGCAGTGGGGAGGAAAAACATGTTTCAATTTTTGCTTATTCATGTAACCGTTAACTACATTGTGTAATCTAAATTCAGCCACAGCCACTTTTTTTCCACTTAAAAACTCGTGTTCATAATTATAGCAATTAAGTACATGATACCTAAATAATCCTTTTAAAAAATGTGGAAAAACTAGTTTGTACAACTTAATTTTAATTTTAATCAACTTAAAAACTGTGGTAATTAAAAATATCTTAGACTGTAGAGGAAAAGCTAATTCCCCTAACTCAATGTAGTTTGTTGGTTCAACATAATTTTATCAGAAGTTGTCATAACTCAAAAAGCTTGATGCAAACTTGCATTATCTTTTTTGTTGAGCCAAAACATTTGTTTTTAGACAGTATGTTTGCATTTGTGAAGGTGTGTTATGTTAATTATTATATATTATGTGCAGTGTATGTGTCAGTGTGTGTGTATGGGTATGTCCAGGTTTTTGGAAGAAGAGATATAAAAATTACTAATTGCTTTTTTTCAATTGAAGCTGACAATTTGGACTTTTGTTTGGTACTTGAATGTTACATTGTTGAGTCACTGTAAAGTTTTAAATTTACTCAAATACTCAACCTGTCCTTTAATGCTTGCTTGATGATCTCTTACCCACTGACATCCGTCCAATAAGAAATCAAATAATGACAAACACGATTGTGTTGTACATCTCTTAGTGCTTCAACATTTAGAGCCATATGCATGAATTTTCATATCATAATATTTTGCTTAGTTTAAAGGAAATATGGCAAAGTCTTTCTACAGAATTGTGGCATCCAAACAACAGAAGGTGACTAGAAATGAGAATTAGTGCACTATTTGCTAGACTCTCAAAATCTTAATGGTGATTGACAGCCATAAACACCTACATACATAAAGTGGAGTTCAAAGAGGTTCATTTGCATCCACAACAAGATGGTTTTTGACAATTTCCCAGCTGTTCACTGTGGGAAACTTTCCAGAGATAATGATCCTCCCTGACAGATTTGGTGCAATCAAACTTGTTTCTGCAGGTACTTTCATTGCGCATACTCCACCCAAACAAGGACATTTTCAAAGCTAGGAAGAGAGAAAGTGTGCAATTAGGGGGGAGGGGAACTTGTGCAAGAGTAAGTTTAATAAGACTAGGTCAAAACTTAATATTTGGCTGGACCGTGTATGAAAATTTGTATGTCACCTGGTTACCATCAGACATGGAAATTGCCAGCATTTTTTTTAAGAGTTTTGTTTATATGTAGGTTTAAGTTTATTTATTTGTATGGCACTTTTCATACAGAAGTTGTAACTCAAGGTGCTGTATACATAAGAAAAACATTAAAAAAAAAAACCCTTAAAATACATTGCACCAGATTTTGGGTTAAGACTATGTGGTGCTGAAGAGCAAGACTGAGTTAAAATCAAGCCATTTTTTATGTTTTGTATATTATTTCACATACTCACAGCCAAAAAAATAGTTTAAATGCAGTAACTATTAACTTAATGAAAAAAAAATACCTTTTTTTTCATTGATGCTATTTTCCTGAAAGCCTTGCACCTAGGCTACGTGATGTGCATATAATTACTCTCCTTCAACTGTTAACTATTAAATTATATTTATTGCCAAGTGTAAATGACTTACCTTGTGAGGTTGCTGGATTTGTGAGATCACAAGATCACACAAGAATCCGTCTTGTCAGGCTTCAAATTATGTGCTTGTGCTATGTGTATTATTTGATTGGTCCAAACCACCAGTGGATCGGACCAATCAGTGTCCTATGCGGATTCTTGTGTGATCTGCGAATCCAGCTACCTCACAAAGTAAGCCAGTGATAGATGGTGATAGACAGATGATCACCTACTGAGTTTTTTTTGAAAGTGCCTGCCTTTTTCCAAATAGTCTCAAAGGACAACTTCTCAGATGATTCTGTGTAACAAACCATCTGGCACGTCAGGTTAGTAAATGACCCCAATACAGTGTGTAAAGTTAGCATTCATAAATTCATTTGTTATATTGCTTTTATTTTTTTTTTACTATGAACACAGAAGTGCTTTATTTTAAGAAGACATTAGATGTATGTAATATACGGAAATTGACAGTAGGTTACACTGGCGATGGCGCACAGATCCTGTCTGTTCATGTAAATGTCACACGACAGTCTCCTTTGTTAGGTAATCGTGGTACTATTCTTGCCTGAGAAAATATTAAAACTTACTGAATTAATATATTAACAGTCCTACAGCAAAAATTACAACAGCTTGATCTCCACCATAGAGACAAAGCGCGATGCATCATACTCTGAAAACCACACCCACCAGAGGGGAAAACAAACAGCGCAATAATATGCAACCAAGGGCTGAAATGCTAACAAAATGCCTGTAGCTAGATAAAAACATTAGATTTCAGCATCATATCAAAGGATTATTTTAGCACCCTATGTCTGCCAGAGAGTAAAAAGGTATGTTGACGAACCCAATATTGTCGGTCCACCTCAGTGTCCCTTCTCCTTACCTCACTTGCTTGCAAACATGATACTGCATAGCTTTCTGATTTATCCACATTCCACTATTACACAAGTTGCATACTGTCAAAATGCTTTAGCTTAACTTACAGAAATATAGTTGGCCTAAAACTGACATCTCGATATTTGTCACTTACCAGTGACAAAATACCTGCTGCACACTTAGACACACTGAGTGTCATGATTCAACAGTTTTCCCATTCTCCCTGCTAATGCCTCACATCTAATTGCCTGTATCCACTTTTATCCACTTTAAAGGCTCAGTTTTTCAGTTCAGTAGCTTATAAAAACTTAATTCTGGGTTCTATACCCTGTTGGTAGTGCCTTCCACCACACAGCAGCTTTTAGGCATTTTTCTGTTGTTTGCGAGCAGACTTAAGTGACAAGGAGGCACCTTCACACAATACAAAGTCAATGGAGAGCAATGAATTGTTTTCCTCTTTGGGGTGGGCGGGACTTATTTGCACTCCATCTCTATTGCTGCTTGCTGTTTGTTGGTGCAAAATGCATTCTGGGATACTTAGCTTAATTGGCTTTCGGCCAGCTTCAGCTGACCACTGTCAGTGTAACTTCATCAGTCAGTCAGTCAGTGACTCAGTGATGGACAGACAGCCAGTGTAGGGCTGGCTCCGCTGTTGCAGTCCAGCCAAAAAGATACTGCAGGATTACCATGAGATTGTGAAATTTCTGAACAGCTCCTTACAGAGGCACCACTTTGAAATGTATAGTTATGTCACAAGTACACCATTGAGGAACTATATTAAGGTAAAGGATTGAATTGTGAATTCTGTCCAGATTTTAGAATTTTACCTTATTCTGAAAAAACAGCCCTCAAAGACAGATGTAGCTGTCAACGGGAGCTGAAATGTTTCAAATTGTCCACAGGAAGAGAGAAAAACAGGCAAGGAAAGATAGAAACAGAGACGGATTGACAGATGGAATGAGAGACGCCAGTGATTCATAGCATGTCAAAGAACCTTGTGACGGTGAGGGGGGAAGAAAGAGAACCTCAACCTCACCCCGAGAACAGTGGCATATTTGTTCTCTTGAACATTACTCCTACCACATGTGGTCTGCATGTTGATGTGATGTGGTGTTAATGTTTGATCTAGGGCCCCTTACATCTCAATTTATTAAAAAAAAGGCAGTGGAATTGAATCATGAGGGTTTTGATTGTCAAGCAAATAACTGTAGAAAAAAACCAACTACTGTATGTTTGCTGAGTGCATGTTGAGGTTATTGCTGCATTGTATTACACAGACAGCATGCTAAAAATACACTGGGTTGTTAGTATTCTATTTAATTTGTTGTGCAAGAAAATAATTTGCTTTCTTCACTAGTGTTACAGCAGATGAAAAAACTGATACCATCCTGATGTCTGCATAGTAAATATGAAGCGAACACTAGCACCTGGCTAGCATAGCTTAGCACAAAGACTTGAAACAGGGGAAAACAGCTAGCCTGTGTCTGTCTGTAGGTTAAAAAAAACAAAAAGAGGAATAAGCTCTATCATGCTTTTCCTATGCAGACAGTACTTGTCAGTTGATCTTTACTTTTGTTTTTTATAGGATTTGTTGACAAGTAAAACTATAGATATTCAACAGCCTTATCCATTAAAAAAACAGTAACTAAACATCACAGAAAGCAAATAATGCTGTCTAACAGATAAATACCAATAATTCCACATTCCAGTACTGTGATATAAGGAGAAAGATATTAGCCAATAAAGCACTTTGCTTTAACTGATAACATTTTAAATTCCTTGCAAACTGTAATATTGCTGTGTCATTGCAGAATAAGTAGCTTCTCACTCCAATCCAACTGAGTCCTCAGATTGCAATGCTTTTCCAAACACAGCCTGGCCAATCGACAGCACAATTGATTTCCTGATTAATGTCCTGGCCCACCTACTAGCATTGAAGCCTAGAGACATAATTTCCTTGTGAGCATGATCAATAGCTGCATCAACATAAATAAATGTTGGAAGAAAAGAAATTTTGTTCAGTTGGGGCACTGAGGCCAACAACCAGAGTAATAGCTTTTTACCTATTTGCAGTCATCTAGAAATAAATTTAAGATCACAAATTGGTTTTCTGTCCGACTATTTTTATGGAATTAACTCACAGAGTGCATAATGGTGAAACAAAACAAAAAGTAAGAATTCAGAAGACAAAATTGATAAAATTAATACAAGTCATGACAACAAGATACTCATGATTTGCAATTTAGATTAAATGCTCTTTTGCATAATGTTTTGTGTTAAATTATCCAAGATGAAATTACCTTAATCACTCCAATGTCGGTCATTCATGTCTCTAACTCAAAAATAGAAAAGAGACAACTACAGAAACAAAGAAAAGAAGTTAATTCAATATAGGCAGTGATGTGCAAAGTGAACAGAAGAAGTACAAGAAGTACATTTAGTGGTGACGACAGTGAAACATGAAGGAGAGGAAGTTGCCTCAGCACTGGACTGCTGACCTCTCACTAGCTTGCCTTTACATGATGAGCAGAGATAAAATATGTAGTAGGCAGTCATCTAATTTTAGCTTCCAGCTCTTCCATCATCACTTTCTAAGTTTTGTGCTTAAAAAAGGTCTCTTGAACTCATCATCATCTCCTGACTTTATTACAGGGTAATGCCCACAATGTACAACTGTGGTTATATGCTCTTTAAGGTCATAAGAAATTGTCAAGACCTGTAAGAATAAAACATAAAAACAACAAAATAAGAATATAGTTGATACATCTTCAAAGTAAAACTGATATCACAAAAATTACCCTGTTCTTGCAGTAAGTAATCATTCAAAGTGATTTTCAAATATAATATAACAAGAGGAAAAAAGCTCTTCAGAGATTTATCAGTAATGCGTCCTTAGCCTCTAAGTGGGCAGATGTGTGCACAAGACACAGTGCAAACAAACTTATGCTGCTAACAATACTTTAGCTATCTAAACTTGGAAAAATACATTAGCAGTGCAATTTTCCTTTGGTGAATGTTTCTTTAGCTTGTTTCAGTGCAACAAAGTGCAACACAAGACATGTGTCCATACTTGTAGGAGAGGGAGACGTTAGCTTAAAAGCTAATGAAGGTGTTTGTTTGGTATCCGTGGCTCTTGTTTGTGCTATGTCGTTGACTGTGTCACTGTTGGCAAATGATAGCAAAAATGCAATACATTTTGATTGTTCCAGCTTCTCAAATGTGAGAATTTGCTGCTTTTGCCTGTCCTACATTAAAATAAACTGATTATCTTTGGGTTTTGTACTGTTGGTCAGACAAAAACAAGACATTTGGTGACATCACCATAGGCTGTAAGACATTCTGATGGGCATTTTCCATGTTTTCTGATGTTTCTGGCCAAATGATTAATCAATTAATTGAGAAAATAATCAGCAGATTAATGGATGATGAAAATAATTGGACATCTAATCATGGAGCAGAGCAATTTAATTTTAGCTGTGTTGGAAAAGTGCACACACAAGTACACTGGATATATTATCACAGTAGAGGCAAATCTTTAAAGGTTGTTTTCTTCCTAATGCACAATGATTTTCTAATTTTCACAAAATGTTTCAAACATTAAAACTTCCACTGTGGCTATCATTTATCGTCACAGTCCCCAGTGTCGTAAACCAACCCTAAACAAAAACTGTGATTCATTTGTAGTATGCTCAAGACCAGTATTGGTTCCAGCCACTGATGACTTTGAGAGAATAATTAAAGTGCGGGCTAAGTGTTGCTCGGGGATATTTTACATGCAGTAGAAGGGATGGGACAGGGAAGCGGCCAGAGATATTGATTACTGCTGGGATTACAGCACCATGAGCATCGCTCTCAGTCCAACAATGTAATCATCAGCCCTCTACTTGTAATGCGCAGGTTGCCACAGCCTCACCAGGGGAGGGAAGGAGAGAGGCGGAGGGAGAAGTGCAACTGGACGGAGAACAGATGGATAATGTTTCATCTGCCATTGTCCTTCAACTCATGATGAATTTAAGGTTGAAATTTGCAAACTGGGGATTTGTTTTTCAAGAGGGTTTAAAGGAGCTATGTCTCACAATAAATACTTGGATATCAGGTCCTAGTGTGTATTCATTGTCAAAAATATCTGCAAGAAATAATTGTTTTGTCTAATACCTGTTCTTGTAAATAAATTACATCCATTTCAGTGGAATAAGGCTGTATTCTTCTCCGAGTTTAAGCCGATTGTTTCTCCCTTGTTCAGTGACTGTCACCATGGCTGCTAGCACTAGATTGGATTCAGGGAATGCATTGATGTAAGTTGGCAGATACTTTAAAAAGGCTCCTCTTTGAGAGTTTAATCTTCAAAATGCATGACAGTGCTGATCCAGCAGTTTTTCTTCATTTCTAGACAAATATTTTTCACTCTTGTCTAACTCTCCAAAATATTAACTTCCTCAATGAGAGTTGCATTGCATTCATCCTATATATATTTATACCCAGCTGTATTCCAAGGATTGATTTTAAAAAGCTGTAAACTACAAAGTGTGACCTCCTACTTCTCCCTCTTCACCCTCCACCTCCAGTGTTGCATCAGTTTCTTTATTTTTGATTACTGTGACGCATTTGTTGTGAAACTTGCAGTGTAGGAAGAGTTAGCAACATGATTCATCACAATAACATTTTCCTCTTACTGTATTAGAGGTAATGGAGATCCTAGTAAACAAATAAAAGAACAGCAGTGTGGAGGATGTTGTTATGATGCACCTTTGAATTTGAATGCATTTGAGTTTACTTATTGTGTCTGGGAAGTGTAGACATTTTAAATGGCCCACATTTACAATATAGGTAGGTTTCTACATACTTCTAAGACTAAATTTTAATCAATTTAATCAGACTTATGTGCTACATTTTAAGTCTAATATTAACTTTTAGTTCTGTTTCAGAGGAATATCTGACTTTTTAGCTGCTAGAAGCGTGTCGTTAACTTTGTCTCTAAACTATCTGGTGCTGGACAGGTAGCGTACAGTGGGTTTATTAGAGCGGTTTTGCACAAAGCAGCTGACTCATGTTGCTGGAAAAGAAGATGATGAGAAAGGTGAGACTGAACCAGAACAATAGACTACTATAAAAACCAAAACTATGAGCTGAAAGATGCTAAAAAGTTGAAGTTGAAGTATACATCTTGAAAGATGAGGGCAACTGCAGAGTTGGGCGATGATGTGGGTTTGTCTCTATAAGTGTCATTTTTTTCCATTGAAAATGTAAAAATACTGATTAGTGCAGCTTTAACTCACATTAATAATTCATGTCTGTTATTACAGAAATATTAGCTATATTTTGTGATGCAAAGATATTTAAATTTTAAAAAAATATACTACTAAACACTAGGAATTAACTTTTTCCTTTTTAAAACTCTCATATTGTGACTGATATGGGTTTTTAAGCCTTTAAAGCTTGAGATTTAAAGTCACATTTTGTCATAAAATTCACAAGCAGTATAAATATTTGACATTATTGTGGACTCTGCACAGTCAGCCAAGTAATTGTTCTTTGTTTGAATGCATCTGCACTCTAAAGAGGAAGTGCTCTTTATATGGTTAAGGATATTTCTCGGAGTTCTTTGAGGCACCGTAGCCCTGGGGCATCCCTTGAAACAACTCTCCATTTGAGGCAGAGAAGCTAGGACATCTGAAGTAAGCGGGCCAGGTGACATCATGGTATTCCTGTCTATTCCTGTGTCACGCTTGCCGTCTGTCTGGCAACCTTTCCTGCAACTTCTTGACATGTATTCTTATATAAATGTTACTGCTAAGGTTAAGGTGTGCTGATGTGGAAGGCTTAGTTGTAACATTTCTTATTATGAATTCTTACCTGTGCTTTTATCATTACTGCTCATACTTGTCATTGTAACAGCCCCCCTTAGAGCATTTACTCATTATAACCCACATAGCAGTAAATTCTCTCTCTGTACGCCTGCACTTATTATTAGAAATGTCAACTGTTTGTGTGTTTTTTTTTTTTAAATTTTTGTTTTCACTGGGTAAATAGATGAAAACAGAGTATATCTTGTGTTAAGGCTTGTACAGTATGTGTGTGTGGCATGCTGTGACATATTTAGTTACTCAATGGATCTATCACCAGGTGGCACCGAACAGTTGGTTTATCGTCAGCAAGGAGAGACAGCAGTCGATGCTGTCAATACTCAATCGAGTCATGCCTGGTGGTGGTGGTGGTGGGGATCTTGACTTGATCCCGGATAATGACACCATCCAGCCTCATGTGGGGAGAGGTGGAGCTAGCTTCCCTCGGGGCAGTAGGAGGGGAAGTAGATAAACATCCTTTATATGGCTCCCATCTAACTGAATGGGATGACTATGGCAAAGGAAATTGTGATGGTTACTAAGGTTGTTTTTAGATAGGGAATCTGAAATCACAAAATCAAAAGAATATTTTCATGCTAAGACAGATACAAAGATTGTTCAAAATGTTGTAAATGTAAAAATGTGTTATTTGCCTGTAATATTAATATTGCATACACAAATTAGGTATGCAAAAGGTATCTCTCAACTCAAACAAAACAATTTTGTATAAGCAAACAGAGAGCAAACAAAGGCTCCTCAAAACATAACACTAATTCTGGATTGTGAGCACCAGTAATTGTGTTGGGTCACCCCTTACAGATGCCAGTCTGTGAGATTACACCATTTGTTTAAATACAGCCTGGTCAAAAGGATAAACTCAAATCAAACTGAACTGAATTGCCACCTCGGTTTCCACTCTCTGTGTGTTTGTGCTGGCAGCAGGAAACAAGGACAACTGGCACAATATTGACGATTGTCAAACACAGATGTTCAAACCCATGCAAAGGTATTGCTGCTTATTTGGTTGCATTCCAATGTGCAGAATTAGATAAGAAAACTAAAAATGAAACCAATGATTATCAGTCACATAGACAGAACAAAAGAGTAGAAACTGCAACAGACTCTCACAAAATGCAATGAGTTTCCTACTTGCAAAACATCCCTGTGCACATGATGTAATCAACAACCAGACGATATTGCAATTTGGAATCAGGTACTGCTCCTCTTACATGTATTAAAACAAAATGAATCTATAGTTTGTGAAACTTAGAAAAAACTCCACTTCATGCTTGATCTGCATCAAAGCAGACAGAGGAAGCAAGAGTGAAGAATTCCTTTTGTTTAGGGAAAAGAGCGTCTGCAGAGCTTCTCTGAGGTGGCACTTGTCATTGAAGGAGTAGAGAGATATAACCTGGGGGCCTGCAGATAAGTGAATCTAAAGACCTCAATAAAGCCCAAGCCAGGAGAGGTGGAAGACGCAGGCAGGTATTAGTCCATCCATCATTTCCTTCACCCGATCAGAGAGTACAAAAATATACCACTCTCATCTAATCTGCCTAGTTTTCTCTATCTTTGTCATCGGTGGCTTCAGATAACCAGCAGAGGCTAATCCCTGGATCATTGATGACTAGAGGTGGTGAGCAAGTGTGGGTTCTTTCACTCAACTTTTAAAGGAACAATTTTAAAAATCTGAGGCTTTTTTTTTTGTCAGTTATTAATTTTATGATAACATAACATTTTATTTGATGATCTTGATTCAAAGATGTATTGAGAAATTACAGTTTCAATGGATATTGTAAATTTAAAACTGTGCAAAATATTCTATCAACAATATCGAGTCGAGATCTGAAGTAATGAACGACTTGCAGATGGTTTGCCAGACAAGATGACACAAAAAAGATTTTTTAAAAATAGTTATTGGCTGTTTGACAAACACATGGTTGGTTCTATAGAGAGAGAGAGGTGTTTATAGATTAAGCACATTGTCAGCCCATGTTCCCCCCACTGAGCTGAAGGTGGAGGATCAATAGTGTTGTGTATAAAATACAATTTTTCTTTCTTTTAAAAGTAATAGATCCAAATCTAAAACAGTGGCTAAAAAGAAGACAAACGAATACTCATGAGGCAGAGGTGACAAAATGCCAATGAATGAGTCATTTATTTAATAATATTATATCTAAGAACAAGTGCAATAAACATTTTAGTACATGCAGTACTGAAATGTCTCTACTTAGTATTCAACTGCTGTACCTCAAAATAGCTCTGGAAATATTGTAATTACAAATGGAGCACAAACAAATTAGTGAATATGTCTGGCAAACATTATTATCATGGTATTTAATAGCCGGTGAGTCAGAATTTTCTTTCATATCAAAGTTGCAAGGATATGATGTTCAGGGATGGGCAGAGAGCTCAAATGTTGTGCCAGTAATAAAAAATAAATTGTATTTATTTTATTATGTTATTATTTGAAACCTTGAGCAAATATACCGAGCGCATACTGCAATGAGTAAGGTTTGGTTGAAAATAAAAACAGAGTAAAGTTTCATGATGATCATGGGCCCTGAAGAAGACACCTGTGTTGAATTGTTAAAAGTTATGATAGAGATCCCTTTCCTCTTAAAATTTAAATGATAACCCCTAGCATTTTATTGTTAGTCTGCTTTAAACTTAACTTAACCTATAAAAACATAATTTTTTGATACAGAGTCCTCCTCAGTCTCCCATTGAGCCTTGCAGTGTCTTTATTTAGTTATTGAGAAGACAAGATATAGAAGTATCCTTTCAAAGCCAAATGTATCACTTGTACAGTATGTGTCCATTGTCAAACTTATTCTTAATGATTTGGCAAAAGACTTTTACAAACAAATATATTATACTGCAATTGGTCATGATGGACCATTCATGATCAAAAATCTATTTGTTTTTATTCACAGACCATCCCTGATTGATGAATATAAAAAGTTATTAAAACATTCTGCCCAAATACACACATTGCAACCTGTCAAAGTATGAAAGGAAATGTTGCTGAGACTCGCTGTGGACAGATCAATAGCAAGCTGACCTTTGTCACAACTCGGCGACGTTTAGCGTTTTACTTTAAGGTCATTGTAAGAGATCCCGGTTGTTCCTGCCCCGTTTGATCTTTTATTGTGGGCTTTGATGAGCAGTATTAAAACAGGTCATTTGCTTTATGTCCCTCTCTGTACCATCAGCAGGCGAATGATGTTGGCTTCACTAAAACTCAAGGCAGAGGTCGACATCAGTGAGTTAATTGTGGCGCACAAGAGACGCTATTCCCAGACAACATATTGATCCTGGGATGTTGAATATGCTAAACGTTCTGATTGACAGAGGTGCTTTTAAAAGCAGCGATACTACCTCCCCAGAATACCAGTAGTGAATCTTTGGGAAGACACAGTAAGAGAACTGCATTAAATTATACTACTAATAAAGGATGCAGCGTTGCCATCATTTCAATAATCATTTGGTCCTTTGCTTTTGTCACCAGCAATCAGCATGTCAAATATGTCTTTGATTAAAATTCTTAATACCTCTATTATTGATGTTTGCTATGGACTGGGCAGGTTTCAAAATGGCTTTTCCAGCAAACATGTAATCTCCTCATAGCGAAGATGTGCACACACTTGCTTTCATGAGTATGCTGTGTGTATTTTCAAACTCTTCTATGCTGAGTGTATTTTCTGTCACAGCCTTCTCCAAGAACCAATAAACTACATGACTGTGTTATCTTTAATATATGTAATCTTATTACAAGGTAGAATTTAGCTGTCAAGACCTCTTTTGTGAGCACAAACTCCTTTACTTTAACTAGTTTTTCATCCACTGTCTCCTGTGTGTAAAGAGTTTTGCTTCTGGTGACATCTGCTGGTGTTGAGTTTGGGGACAAGTGGTACAAGTTATCCCATATTGCAAAAGTTTGGTCCCTGCAAAATCTCATCGGATCCCTGCTGATGTGGGTCCAAATATCCATCCTGTCATACACACCATGGCAAAATACCTTTAGCAACACAACATAAAATACTGAGTTTGACAGTGAATGTTTGAGTTCCTTTTCATTTTGTTTCCACCAGCCACAAGCCCCACAGGGTACCTTGTCCATTTTTGATGTTGAACTTTAGTCTGTTGACCTAAGTGCCAGGAGTCTACAGTCTGTCATTACTCTGAAGTCTGAGTGAAAATGTTCTTCATGTTCCAGCAGTGTGAAATGGAATGACTGTAAAAACCTGTTTAATTACCTCTCTCATTCCTTCTGAGGACTTTTGTTCCACCGCAGAGTGAGACGCCCCCACACTGTGCGGCCTTCTGTAATTGAGAAGACATGCGTTTGATAACCGATCGTAGCATTGCTGTGGGAATCCCAGGGAGGGAAAAATGTGTAAATTTCCTTTTGATTCGTAGAATCAGAGTATTGTGCATTGTAGGTTTTCAGATCTTTTGGAATTTTAATCATTAACTCCCCACTGTTTGCTTCAATGTCGAGTTTCTGATTACTGTTACACATTATGGCATCAAACATGTCACTTCCAGCAAATTACATTGGATGTCCTATCTCCTGTAAACTTTCCAATGCCATGTTATGATGT
The DNA here is from genome assembly GCF_963924715.1 of Thunnus thynnus. NCBI lineage: Eukaryota > Metazoa > Chordata > Actinopteri > Scombriformes > Scombridae > Thunnus > Thunnus thynnus. The sequence continues at coordinate 22,869,389 of NC_089528.1, forward strand.
TTTTGAATTCATGTAGTTGAAATATCCATCTGTATGGAGAAATCTGGTGAACACAGAGAACAGTGCTGAACTGAGATTTGAGAGGTACTCCAGTTTTGTATTGCAAAGTTTCAAAAAGTAATTTCTTCACTTTTAGTCCCTTCCAAAGAATGTGGTTAGGTCTAATTTATTAATTTCACCCTCCTCTTCCTCCTCCTCCTCCTCCTCCTCATCCTCCTCATCCTCCCGATCTAACAAAGCAGGTGAGGGAGGTGTGGGTGGAAGCCAGAGCTCAATACAACTCCATATTGCATTGCATTTGCAAAGTCACACCCATGATTTGAGCAATCCAATCACATCTGAAGGATTTTATTTAAATCTCTCTTGTAATTATACCCTGCCCACATATTCAGTTTCACTCAGCAACACATCACATTACAGAGGATAAAGACGATCTAACTTCCATTTTGCTTTGACTTTAATGTGACCTGGTTGGATTCTCACAACACCAGAAACAATCAGGTGAAAAAACTTGACAAACACCAGTACCGACTTCTCCGTCACCTCTGCTGTTTAGAAGTTACAGACTGCAGCTCCAACTCGGGTGAGTTAACAGGGAACAAATAGAAGAGGCTTGACTTCAGTTGCATGGATGACAGAATATTGTGGAGCACAGGTCAGTAATGAGAGAATAAACCTATAGCCTTGAGCTCATTATGCTTTTCAACAAACTGGCTCAGAATTAAGGTCTACTGGGGAAAGAGTGCTAACCACTGGGATCAGAGTGGCCAGAGCACTTTCTCTAGGCCTTTGAGATATCTCATTATCTGCATACATTTGAACTCAGATCTGCAACACATGGCAAACTTCAAATTTAATAATACCCTACTCAGAATGCACACAAACAAGAAATAAAAACAAATGTGTGAAGAATTTCAATACCACACATGCATGCTAAAGACTGACACACATTTACGTACTTGCATTTATGCATTTGGAATTACAGAAGTCCTCATTGAATCATGACTGTTAAATTGCTGTGCTCTTATTTCTCTATCCTCTTTTCTTCCTTCCTATTTCATTATGCATTACGTGTTACAGCTACTACACAATACAAACCAACCATTCCTCCAACTAACATCATTGTCATGCAGCAGCTCCCAGTTCAGTCATATTCTCCCCTCACATCTCCGAACCAAAGCCCCCTCACAAAGCCTTATAAAAATCTGTGCCCCAGGAGGGAGCAAACTGCGGAATACCAAAGCGTGCCAGGTGCTGCGTTTAAAAAAGCAGGACTCTGCTTAAACAGAGATGCATTATTTAAAAGACAACTGAGAGGCATAAATAGAGCGAATGCATGATAAGGCCCTACAATCTGTAGCCCCTAATAGGCCCCCAGTGGTCTTGGTGTGGTCTTTTTGTGTGATCAGTCGACTCGGTCCCCCTCTGGCTCAGGATAACATGCTGTTTGTCTTAGTTTGACCTTGAATGGCTATTTCCCAGTCAAACCACGATAATTTAGCCCAGTCGGGCTGCAATGTGAAATCATGGCGCTGTGCTGAATCGCAATAAATGCTACCACAGTTACTGTTCTGTGCACTGTTGGCCATGCCACTGAGGAACTTTGATCCTTTTTCTTTCAAGATGTCAAGGTCAAAACCATTATAAATACAGTACTGTGCTGTGTATGTGTGTGTGCTTGTCTCTGCTGATTGGATGTTTGATCAGACAAAGATGACTTCATTGCTTTTAAAGAACAGATTAAACTTGTATCTGACCTGTTGTGCAGCATCCCCTGCAGGTTCCCACAGTACCTGAAATCTGGCTATCATCACCACTGGCCCAGCCTCACCATCACATCATTGTCAGGTGACACAGGCGCTACAAAGGCAGCTACGCCAAGCTGTGAGCACATTGCAGAAATGAATCGCTCAGAGCCAGCCATGTGGCGGACCAATGCCCAACTAGCTGCTACAGAGAGTGATAACATAGGCTGAGTCACAGACACTATGAGTCACAATCCACTCGGGGCCATATCCAATCTGTACGACAACCTACAGAGAGCCAAATGACCATCAAACACATACTAAAAAGAATTAGAGGTAATACCTGATTAGCTTTTTGTGTCGCTCATTAAACAGAGGAAGATCCAGCAGTGCCGCAAATCAGTAGTCTTGTCCAAATCAGCCGGGTTAATGCATTTAATATAGTTCTTGATGAAGTCAGTGCTGCACACTCTAAGGCTTTTCAGTTGCACTTTACTCAGGTCTTATACCTCTCTAGGCTCTAGTGAGCAATCCTCACAGATTGCTGGAGTGCAGGTGTGCCACAGAGACTCACATCTCATTAAAACGTGCATAACCCCCTTCCTGTCTCTCTATCTCCGCTCCTACCCAACCCTGCTGTAACCATATGGACCCCATACTGACTCTCATTATACAGCATGAAGTGAATTCATTCCCGGGAAGACAAGGAAGGCCCAGAAGTGTTTGTGTGTTCAGGGTGGCATGTTTATATTCAGATCCAAATCTGGGGGTGGAAGAAGCCTGTTATGCTGACTCATTAAATCATGTAAGATAAAAGGATGATACTTCTTATTATAGATGTGATAGGGGGTCTATTACCTGACACTAGGGCAATATACAGTAACTATTGTCAGGTTATCCCAGGGTTAATACATTTACTGAATCTGTTTACAATGTTCTTACAGTGTATTTTTAAGGTGCAAATTCCAGCAGCCAATGCATTTTGTCTTATTATGGCCATCATTTAGACAAATGACATTTAAATATAGAAGAGGCAAAAAAAAAAAACATCAGTCAATCACAAATCCACTGCAATTAAAGCCAGTGGTGTATTTACAAACAAAACATGCATCCAGTAAATGATTTAGACATACATTCATGATGAATGAATGAGATAATTTTTTAGCAAGATACAAACTGATCACCTAAGGACTAAGACTGAAACAATAGAAATAACATTAACATCATTTTTTACATGTGTGGGTGCCAATACAAAGTAATTTTGTTATATAATTGTGTAGTTTTCCATTTCTGAAAAAGAAATACACCTCCACCCTCAAAAGCTGCTTACTTGATGCTCATTTTTGAATACAGCTCAAATAAATCTATCAAAACTGGAAATTCAGCCAGTGTAACTGTCAGGTCAATATAACCTTATGTTTACTCCTATATACATTTTTCTTACAGCTTTCTTTTCTTCAATAAAAAAAAACATCTTCCAAACATGCTCTTGGTTAAATTGTTGTATTGTCTATTATTTACATCCACCATTAGTATCAAGAACAGGCTAAATATTTGCTTAAGTATATGCTTCAAACCCATACTGAAAATAATAACATATAAAAGTCAACATTATAAAAAAGATACCAAATGGGTTTTTTTTGTTTTTTCAATTAAATGCCTTGATGTAAAAGATATAGGCATACACTTGAAAATATATTAGAAATGGGTTTTGAATGTATTTCCTCTATTCATTTTTAATTTTCTTATCTACATACGTTCATAATTCTGTGAATTTGAGCATGAGTTGAAGCGTATTTCATACAGCATTCTGAAGGAAAGAAGATACAGAAAACATAGCCACACATAGTGTGTAAACAGGTTGAAGAGAGTGCATATGGCTTTTGAAAAGCCACTGATGCACATACATGTACCACTCAATCCATCCTTTTTCTTTTAATGCATTACACTCTCTGAAGTTGTACGTCCTGCAAGGCGGGGATGTACCAAAGCACTCTTAGCCCCCCAGTCATTAACCCCCACTCCATCTGCTGACACAACAAAGTGAACAACCGCATAATGAGATGACAAGTGATGGAAAGAAATTAAGCAGAAGGAATGGGGAGGGTTGTGAAGAAGATGTCTTTAGCTTTCCTTAAAAGACATCGCACAGCAGGCGGCTCATCAGGAAATTGGGGTGTCAGCTAGCTGTCAGGGTGCATTGACCTAACAGGGCTAGTTTGCTGGGCAGCTGTCGTTGACATGTCAATCTTGCTCTCAGCCAATCAATCTTCAGCAGAAAGGGGAGCAGCTCTCAGATGGAAAGGAGGAAAAGGCCTGTCACAGTGGGGCTTGGTGTGATTTATCTCATCATCTGTATTAATATTTATTTATTTCAAAAAGACAGACTTTTTTTTTTTATTTACCATCACTTTTAAAACACAAAGAAGAAGAACATGAATTTAGGCTCCTTACCATTTAAGTCACCATCATCATCTCAACATTCACACCATATGAATTGCAGAATTGCCACACCCTTAATCTCTCGAATTAAAAGTTGATTCTTTTCTCATGCAGCACTCACCCGTCCACCCACCCATGTTGTCACTGAAGGTCAAGCGAGTGTTTGAGGAAAGTGTGTGTTGGTGCAACAGAGGAGAACTACTCCATGTGTTCATTGTCGGCTCTGTCTGGGTGACCAAGAAGCTGCCTATCTCCCCCCATTGCTCCGACTCCCCTCAGCCTGGGTATGTCAGCTTTCTGGGGCACAGTGGCCTGACTCCCCAGGGAGAGGAGACAAAGAAGGGGGGATGGGGAGATGGTAGGGCATAAATAAAATAACACTTGTGTTTCACCTTGGAGAGGCAGGTTACCTGTTGTTGTTTTCCCCTATGCAGATTTGAAACCAGAAAACCTCTACCCCTGGGAATTGTGACATCTTCCCTTGGGTTTACATGTCTTCAGCACATGGTTTGGTCATTGTTTGGGAGCGCTGCATTGTGAGTGACAAGTTATCAACAACTTGCAATGAGCAACATGTGATTTTCTGCATTTTTCACAGCTGGTAGCTAATTGAATTTTCATGGCAGGCTTAAAGCATACAGTAGCTTCTTAATGGATTTTCTTACAGTGAAGAGGATAACAAATATGGTAACCAAAGGACAGAACACACTGTACTCTGCAAATGTAGAGAAAATAAACAAGTATGGGATATAGCAAAGTGACTTATACCCAGAAACCAAAGTAGGATGTGAACCGAATGTTTATTAAAGGAATTGTGCAACACTTTGGGAAATACATATTTGCTCTTTGCCAAGGGAGAAGATTAATACAATTCTCATAATTTTGTGATAAATATGAAGCTACATTACAGGAGACAGTTAGCTTAGCTTAACATAAAGACTGGAGGGGAAAGTAGCCTAGCTCTGTCCAAAGGTTACAAAAAGTTAGAAATAAGAGTATTTCCCAAAACGTTCCTTTAAGCAAAAATACAGATGGACTAAGAGTTTAAAATCGTGCTAGTAACTGTGCACAGCAGTGCTTTGAGCTTAATGCTAACATAGATATGCTAACATGCTCACGATGACAATGTTAACATGCTGATGTTTAGCAGGTATGATGTTAGTCATCTCAGTTTAATGCGCATGCTAACTTTAGCTAATTAGCACCAAGCACGAGGCTGGTGGGAATGTCATTAGTTTAGCAGGTTTTTGGTCACAAATCAAAGTATAACACAAATGTTACCTGATAATGGTTAGTGGTTTCTAAAGTTAATTCATACTGAGAGGAACATGAATGTGTGCACCAAGTTTCAAGGTCATCCATCTAAAATGATTGAGACATTTCACTCAATCTGTATTATGTTCAACTTAACCATCCCAAATGCCAAACAGCACACATTTACAATTTATGGCAATACCACCTGGGTAATGTTATGATTTGGCTCTTTGCGGATTATCTAAAACAATCTAATTTTCAATGTTTTATAAATACAGATAATTAAATCATCTAAACTATCATTACCATTCTCTTTTTACAGATGGCACATGTTTTTCAGATCATCATAAAATTTCCTCTTCAGCACTGTATGCAGTAGTGATGGATATGGGCTGCAAAGACAGTTGCTGTAGGTTGGCTGTTAAACATTGATGCAGAAAATATATAAAAAATTATTTAAGAAATAGGTTCATCTTCTCTAAATGGTTTTAATGAAAACCACTATGTTTTTATAAATTAAACTGGGAATACGGTGGCAGAGCACTGGACTGACTAGGTTACAAAACAGATTTTGACACACTCTGTCTAAACCAAGCCATACAAGTTTAATGTTATGTGTTGCCCAGGGCTGCCATGTATAATTAAGCTATTTCTGTGGGCTTTCCCCCCCCTGAAACGCCTGGTAGACAGATAGGGAATTAGGTGGGAAAGTGTTTTCAAATCACTCACAGAGATGAAATATGTGCTGATATGTAGACAAAATGTGGTACAAAAATGTGTCTGTAATGAGATATGAAAAGAAATTCAATTGCTAGTGTTATGATTTGTATACAATCATGGGTAGACAATTTAAAACTTAATAACAACTTCAAAATCACTGCTGATGAGACCAGATCTCAGGACTGTTAAATTCTAGTTACCCCTCATGTAAATACTGAACTTGGGAAGACTGCCTTTGACTACTTTGAACCTTCTAAATGAAATGAATTACAGTACAGAGGATTTTAAATATTGAATGTCTCATCCTACTTGCCAATTCTAAACTTTTAACCTTGAGTCTATTTAGTAATTTCTGTGACTGTTTCTGTGACTGTGATGCGGTTCGTGCTTTTGTTATGCCTGGCTAAACAGTGCGATTTTTCTCTCTGCTGTATTTGATCTCAATGATATTACCTGATTAAATAAAGGTTATATAACCTCTATCATCTACACTAGTGCTACACACACACAGACAGACAAATATGTGTATAGCCATCTTCAAGAAGTTTCAAGAAATCCACTTCTCTTGAAGAAGTCCCAGACCCAGCATTACAGTACAGAAAGTATGTCAGAGTTGCAGTAATGACCTTGATGATTCTGCCACTCGGCAAAATCCAGTGATGATGGGGCCATTTCAGCACATCAATTATGAGAAGCGTTTGTTGAGGTAATGTGCTGCACGCAAGGCAATGGGCGGGGGTGGACGAGACCTGCTGCACTATTCATGTCACCATCTGCTCCCTTTCAGAAAGTCTTGCTCCACAGGGCTGTGGGCTCTGGAACCAGGCTGTGGGCTGCGTCCCTGGTCCAATTCCTCCAGCAGAGCTTGGAGCCACTGCACAAACATGTGATTTAGACCAACCAGCACTGCTGCCCTCACTGTTTTGGTTTCAGCTATAGGACCATGTGCAATACAAACATCCAGGCAGAGCATCTGGACAATTGGAATCCACTGAAATGGGGAGAGAATGTGAGGGAGCAATCACAAGCAGCAGGGAAGTTACACAGCAGTAACAAGGATCAATAAAAAAAGCACAAGAGCGACAGCTGAAAGGGGTCATCACATAAGATCCCAAAGCCAATGTTAGAAGGCAGCACATAAAATATACATGCTGCTGAAATAGGCAGGATTTCTTTTTGGAACAAAAGTTTCTGAACGCCAAATGTGCATTGTGTTTCCAATCTTTTTGATCGGTGTTGAACCCCGTGTGTAAGGCACTTCTGGTCGCAACATGACTCAGGAAGCTGTTGACCCACTGCCCAATTTATCTTCGAGGTGATTAAGACCTGGCAATGGCCTAATTGAAAGCCTTAGTTTGCACTTACTCTGAGTGTGTTTGTAAAGTAAATCCGTGCTCTGATTAAATGTAATATCCACAGTGAATATCTATGAGAGGGAGCTATGTAATCTGATGGAGGCATCTTATCAGTATGCAAATTGAACAGCTCACTTTGCTCATTATATTAAATGAGCCGCGACTGAATGAGTTTGTCTCAATTATTTCAAAGTTGTGCAGGGAGCCCGTTTCACATAGCGGTGTTTTAGCTTCATATTATAGTCGGGGTATAAGATTCAGGCCTAAGTAGGACTTGTCACACTCTACATTTAGGATGCCTGGGGTACAGACCACACACACACACACACACACACCATAGACTAAATATTGGCCACCCTGTGGGGTGTCAGCTATAAAAGATGACTTAGCCAGGCAATGATATCATTAAAGACTAAAGCAGAGAAATGTATGAGGACACAAAAGGCCAACCTTCATGTTGCTCTGTGTGCTGCTGTATAATCTGTTGGTGGGGGGTATGAATAAGCTCACTGCAAGGACAGCAAAGGTGTTGGAAAAGGGTAACCGTGACACAGAACCAATGTACTAATGTATCATAATTCCATGCTATTTTTAATTTTATTTCATGGAAACTGGATAATGAGCTATTAAGGAAAATTATTCTATTTTGACTAGACTGTTATTTGACTGAGTGTTTATAATATATTAAAATAGATCATATTTGTCAGAGAACCATGTAGGACATGTACTGTAAAAGCTGCTGTGGACTTGTACAGTTTAGTGTATAGCTTGTATGATATTGACATGCACATTACACACAATTTGCAGTATCATGCACAGATGTAGTCAAGGCACATACAGAAAAATGACTGATGTGAGAAAATATGTCATAATTTTCCATTACACAGTCATTTCAAATCTCTTCAGAAATTTGTTAAGAGGACAAAAGGACAACATAAAAACACTGTAACAACTAAAGTATAAATATAATGCAAACAACAGGCTAAGACAAGTGACACATCCTAAAATAAATAATATCCTACCAACATGTATGAACAAGTATCTGCTTCCAAAACTACATCAAATAATGTAAAAACAATAGGTTAGAAGAATCTTTTCATAAAAACAACATATGTAACCACTGCATGTTGTGCGGTACCACACAAAGAAGCCAAAATGAATCCAGTTGGAAAATAAGGTTGATATAACAAAGACAATACAAAAATGTTGGTTTGATAATGGTGTTGAACTCTGCTATTGTACGTTTCATGGATAGTAATTTCATCATGGATAGTGTATAAAACAACAGGTACTTTTTTTTTTTATAAATTCTATATATAACATATATATACTACCATACAGCTCCTTTTTCTTTTTTGCATGTACCCATCATATGTCATCATTTTAGGGGCATAAATATTTACTAAATGCATTGAGTGAATCCATGTTGAAGACCTAGAAACTTCTTTTCTGCAGGTTCATCCACGTATCAGTGGACATTTAAATTCTTAAATCTATTCTAATCTCATTTACCAAGACTTGAGTTGTGCACACATTATTTTAAAAAAGATAAATGTAGATGTACACATTGCCATATAACATGTTGCCATGGTGAAAGTGCCATTACATAAAGATAGAGTGACAGCTGTAGGGTGAGGAAGTTTGACAGGATCTACATTGACCAGAAAATGGATGACAACTCTGTCAAGAGCTTGGGATCAATACCACTCTGCACTGAGTTCTCTGTCAGAATGATTAGTTGAACATTTCGATGTTAATATCTTACAAACACAAACAACAGACTGCTTAATACAGAAGGCAAGGTCTGTTTCAGCTGAGCGCAAACAGTGACAGCCTAACATTATGCAGTTTTGCAAGTATTAAGTTTGTATGAGCAATACGGTCATACATCATTCGCCTCTTTTATATTGTCATTGAAAATATATCATTCATGCTCAATTCTTAGAATTAAACATCAATCATGAATTCTTTTCGCATCTTGAATAATTCTACACTGAATTTCAAGCAGCTATGAAATAAATTTCACAGAGAGCAAAATATCTTGTTTTGGAAAAAGCTTAATTTCCATAGTTTTTGTTTCAATACTGCCCCCATGTGATGGTAAGAGGAATATTAGCCAGGTATCAAATTGCTCAGAGAAGTTGATGTTGTGTTTATGATTGTACCAATATTGTACCAATAACCATCAACAAAAAAAACATATTATTTTTAGCATCAAAAGACACAGTTCAACCATCATAATTTTCTTACAATACAGACATTCTAAGCCAACTTTATTCTTTGCTAGATACCTATTTAGGCTTTAATAGGAAATTGTGAATCTGTAATTTAATTTAATAGTGACAGTGTTGAAAAGTCCACATTTCCTGTCTGTATCAGAGCACAGCATGAACCTCACGTACAGAGCAGTGCAAGGGAAAGAGCTGAATAGATCCAAAACTCACTTGCCTCATCTTTAAGTTGATGACTGTCTTTCTCCTTGGGTGATGTGACAGGCAGGTCTGGTGCACCATATGAAATATGAAACAGGATGGGGACACAGTTGACAGCCATGTCACAAAGCATCAGTGAGGATGACAGGACCAAAGACCCCGGTCTGCAACGATGACATCTCTGCAGCTAATCGGAAGGTACAGCCCCTCACAGCTGCCGGACTAAAAGATGGAGAGAGGGTCAATAATTTAGCAGTTGCAATATGTTGAGGCTAGTCCAACGTTAAGGTCTCCTTCTATCCTCTTCCTGCACTCTCTGTCACTCTGACTTTCTCACTCGCACAATTTGTGAACAAAGATTCCCCACCTGCCGTGTGGTACTTAAAATTGAACAGTGATTCATAATTTGCAATGCTTATGACACTTTCAGAGACCTATATGTTACCATTTTTTTTCTATTATAATCTGCATTTGTCTTGCACTCTCAACTGGTTTAACACTTCTCTCTGTGAACTGTAAGAATTGTGAGGCCACACATCATAAACCATATGACCTGTCAATGTTTACACCATCCATAAATAAATACAATAAGCTTTCTTTGTCATTCATTTACTATGTTTTTTCCTCCACTGAAGAATTTCCCAGGTTTTCTCTCGCTCATGGGTCATGTTGCCATGACAACTGAGATGAGCTGAATGTTCTGGCAGGCATCACCTTTGCTGTCTCACCTCTGGTGGCTGGCACTCCAGTGTAACCGGTCCAGAGCTGCTGAACTCTGTAGGTGGGCTGGGAAGGTGGAGAAATAGAGAAAGCGGGGGTGATGGGACAGGAAGACAACAGAGAGAGGGAGGAAGTAAGAGTGGAGTTTTGGCTCACTGGGCCTCAGGGCCCCTACCCTGCCCTAATGACGGATGCCAGCGCTGCACTCAGGTGAAACTGAAGTGGCTGCAGTGTGATGGCAAAGAGTCGTCCCACCGGAGGAGAGGAATACACAATGCAGGAAGGACATCCGCAGGTGTCACAGGGTTTGTTCAGGACTCTCACTGGCCGTGTAGAAGATGTGATGATGTTTAAGGAGCCATTTTAAAACATCTAATTTGAAAAAATGACCTTTTCATTGTCATTCGTCCCCATGTCCCTGAACACTGATTGTCCATTCATAGCTCAGAAATTGTAACTACATGGCAGGCCTGTCAAGCTTCGGATTTCTCCACTTGTTGAAGTGGTCTGCATGAATCTCTAATAACAGCGATATTTTGTATATTACAAAAACATGCTGGGTCAAATATTTTTTTACCACAGATTTTTAGTTTGGTAACTAAAAGATCAATAGAAATGAAAACCATAGAGTACTTCTAGTATTTCTTGATGCATTTCTCAAAATCTGTTGAACCTGGAACCAAACCCAACAGAAACATCACTTATCCATCAGTGCAGCAGGGAAACATTTTTAACTGCAACAACAATATTTTCTCCTGGTGTTAGGTTTATCTTGGAACTGATCTGCAGTATCCCAAGGGTGGAAAATAAGGGCTAAGAAGTTTTGGTAATTTACTTTTCTATGCACATAACATCATCATATGAAGAACTCAGCACAGTCAATGCAAACCTTCAACATACTATATGCCATTGATGCATTCAGCCATAAAAACATACAGAAACCTTGACAATTGTCAAGAGCTGTTGTGCAGTTGACTGTTCTTCCCATTCAACTGCAGCGTGAGAAGTTGTATTGTGTAAGTGCTATTGCATAAATGCTCTATGTTCATGATGCATAATTACTGAATCAATTAATAATTGATTCATGTTTGATTCCATAATTTCATGCAATGAATAAATAAATTATTTATTTGATGTTAAGAATTTCATGTAAAGTTTGAATCTTAGATTTAAATCTGATGTGATTAAATGGATTTGTCTCACACAGTACAGGAATATACTGATGTGTAACGGGTAGAAAATGAGCATAGGTGACTGAAAGTGTTATAACCACTAGTGCATTAGTCCATTGTTTGTATTTCCATGTTTCTGTGCCAGAACTAATGTTCACTGTTGACACACTGTGTACAATCCAATGTGAGCGAAGGTCTCTCACAAAGCTCTGTTATATTGCATTCAAGCTACAATTATTGACATCTGAAGCCAAAGTAGACAGTCAAAAGGACTTTCAAAAGACTCTCGAGGACTCAAGAACCTCTTTTCCATGACAAGCGGCCAACTAGGTATTTTGTTTTACTTGTAAAATGCCTTTTGCCAAGCATCATTTTGTAATTTCATTTGTTTTCATGCTATATTCTTTTATTGATGTATTTTGTACTATGTTCATTCACAAATATAGCTCTTACAATGTGACTAAGGCATGGATGCATCAGAGAAACAAGACATGCCCAACCAATAAACGCCCATTTCAAAGAACCAACCTGTGTCTGTGTTGCTGTGAAGAGAGCTACATTTTGTATGACATCAATGTTAACCCTCTAAACTTGCCAACTTGAAGGGCAACATACTTGAATTGCCAATATGCAGAAAATCTGTCCATATGAACCATATGATGATACTATTTGACCCTCATCTGTTAAAGTTAGTGTATCCTTTAAAACCCTTGCAGAGACTACAGCATTTCTGCTGCTGTCTTGGGAGGTTACTCAGTATGTAAAAGGCTAATTGGAACCTTTCAACATTAAAGGCAGGGTAAAAAGGGTTACAGTACATTATGTCAGTAAAAAATCAAGCTGATTATTCAAGTTGTTTCAAAACAGGATTTATTTTAAGTTGTGCAGTAAGTGTTCACAGCTTAGAGTCAGCATGAATAGCAACGAAGGGGTCCTCATCTCTGTTGCTAATCTTGAAGTGGGCACGGCCATCACCGCCAACATGGATCTGTCTCCCAGTGCACCTGTTTCCTTCCTTGTGGCCAGAAATGACATCACAGTAGGTTCCGCCAGGCATGCCAGTGTTCAGAGTCACATCCAGGTTCCTAAAGGTGAAGACAAGGTACATATTGTTTTAAAAGCCTCCGCAATGACACAAAGAAATTTTTACACAACCTTGCCCTCTTAATTTGTTGCATTCCTATTGAAACAGGATGCTGGGGCAGGGAAGAATGTTTCCGAGATGTTGTGTGTGTCTTCCTATACATGAGTGATTATATTTACACAATTATTTGCAATTTTCAGTAAGTAAATGATAGTAAATCATGATACATGATAGAATGAGTTTATAAGGTGAGAAAAAAGCCATTTTAAAAATCAGTGTGTCATTACATCCACTAGTGTATCATAAGACATAGAAAGCCAATGATCAGTTGTCAACCTGCCGTTGACAGTCAATGACAGTTGTTGATCAGTTCATTGTTGATGCGTTAGTATATGTTGGAACAGTTTGTGAGCTGTTATATGATATGCATATGCACCTAGTTCTATGAATTAATTCATCAGTCAGTCCGAGTAAGACTTCAAGTTCTTACCAGTCGTCATTGTTAAAAACGATGAAACCACGATTACCACGTCCAAAGGCAACCTGGTTGCTCCCATTGTCCCACCAGTTAGAATGAGGCTGTCCGTTGACCACGTTACGGAAAATGGCCATGTTCCTAATGGAAGATATGAAAAAAAATGTAATAGCTCTGTCTTGAATTTACTGTAATGATTTGAAACTAAAATACATACATTTTAGGTGATTGAGTTAATTTAACAGAAAAAAAGTGAAAATTGGTGTAGTCTATGAGTTGTTTTCAGCTTATTGATGGATTACATAATTGCAATAATGTAGCTTTTACAGAAAAGTAACAGTAAAGTATTCTACAAAATGTTTTTAGATGCATAAGACCAAGAAGAAGTGACTGATGTTGTGTGTGAGGTCAGGAGTTCCTTGTCTCTTAGGTTCTGAGGACTCACTTGATCTGACGCCATCTGTGCTCACACACCCATCCGTCTCCACAAGTCTGGTCACTATTGATGGGAACAGACTTGGTAGATCCATCGCCATGGCTGGGAGGTCCCATCCAGTCATTCTGGTCCTGGGAAATAATGATTGATGTACAGGACAAATTAATCAAAGAATGAATAAATGAATTTAACACAAAATATGCCCAAAGTTAATTATATATTACTTTTATTTTTTTTAATTAAAGAGAATGTACCTTTCCATTCACAATATTGCGGTTCCAGCGGAAGCTAGACATCACCCTGGCTACTCCGTAAGGGTGGGCCAGCATGTAGCCAACAGCCATCTTGTAGAGCCTGGAGTCCCAGAAGGTAACAATGGATGCACCACCAGCACCGTGGCCTCTCTGGTTGTCATGGTTGTCAACGAAGACTAAAGCATTACCATTGGGCATGAAACCCCATCCCTCTCCCCAGTTCCTGGTCACAAGAAAACAATTTACTAATGAGGAGTCCACTTCTAAACATCGGATATGTTAATTAAGAATCTGTAAAAATTATAGTATTATTAATCATTTTGGAAAAGAGAAACAAAGTAAATTGCAAAAAAGAACCTCCTTGTTCAGTCATTTTGTACATGTACATTAGCTGCTGTTTCTTTAAATGGGGCTGTAGCTATTTAACATTTTTTTTCTTAAACTCATCTAGCATCAATTTGATATGTAATTAAGGCACACCAACAGAAACACACATACTTGGTGTAAGACAGCTTCTCGCCGTTCCATTTTCTGAAGATAGTTCCCAGTCTGGCACCATATTTGAACTCAGTCACCCTTCCCAAATGGAAGTACTCTCTAGATGTGATGGGCTCACCTCCCAGATCAATAACCTAAAGGGGAAAACAACACATAATTCATGTCACTCATACTATTTAATGTAGCAGTGGTTTAGATTAACGGCACCACATGAGTGATTTATACATTGACAAAAAGCAATACAACAAATAAACTTAAATAAGAACCATCTTTCTGCTATTTAACTTTCGGGTTGTTACTGAAGACAGAGCATAATTATTTTTAAGATTACAGCCTGCTTTTTTTTTTTAGTTAAGCTCCTTCAACTTAAACTTTTATATCCATTGCATCAGCTTCTTGTCAGTGGATTCTTGGATATTAACGTCTGCACTAGTGTGCATGTGTTTGTGTTTGTCATCTTGATTTTTGTGCTCTTTTCCCACGGCTCTGCCGACTGCTGCTTTGCGCTATCAGTCATAAATGTTGGTCATTCACACATGGACGCTATGTGTGCAGTTACCACTCATCCGATCACATGCAGATTACAGTTGGGGCTTTCCCAATCACGGTTTTGAAAGTAGTTTTGCTGGCAGCAGTTTGTGTTTGCTGACTCTGTTTTTTCTTCTTTTTTTCCCAAATCAAGTTCAAGTAAGTTCATGGAATATTTTGGTTCAGCAAGATATTCCAGTAGAAAACACAACTATGGTATTCAAAGGTGAGTTCATGCAGTTGTAGTCTGAATCCAACTTGATTACACAGAATACCAAAGGCTACACACAAACTGGAAGATACAGTTTAGATGTTTAATAGGACTTGATGATTCTTATATTTATTCTTCCGTCTTTTCATGTAAATGTCTGAAAAAAAAATACCTCCTGGAAGATGAAGGGTCTGGCACCACCGGGGAACCACTTGGTGTTGAGGTTATGCAGACGACCATAGATAGCTGCCAGGTCACCGGGCCACATGTGTTTGCAGGCATCCACTCTGAATCCAGCCACACCCATATCAATCAGCTTGTTCATGTAATCAGCCACCTTGCCCCTGACGTACTCTTTCTCCAGAGCGAGATCCAGCAGACCAACCAGACGACAGTCACGCACCTTGAGCAGTAAGTGAACATAGTTTTTGTTCATTATTGTAGCCAGTGTTATATTATTCGTGGTTTAGAGTCTTACAACTACTTAATTAATGAAGTTATGCAGTGAGTCAATGAGGGAGCTCCTGACTGAACCATCTCTTATTAATGGAACCTTGAATGGTGTGAAAAAGTACTGTGAAAACTGAAATGGTAATAAGGGAAAATTACACTGTTCCATCAGTTTTTCTCAGTGCTATGCAGTACCTGATTGGCATCACCATAGTTCTCAATATTGCCACTGCCAGTCCTGCATTTGTAGTCATTGAAGTCCCAGTGGGTGAAGGGGACGCTGGGGAAGTCCTTCCTACCGGCACTGAACCAGCTTCCACATGAAGAGTGGGTTCCCTCTCCCCCACCGGCTCCGCACATGTGGTTGATGACAGCATCCACATAGATGTTGACCTATGGATGGATACAGGATTGTAAATGCAACACAACTAATCAACACCTCCCTTCAGTCAAGTGACTGCTTCGTCACATCAAGTTCATTGTAAGGTCACAGGGGTATGTCAGAGTAGCACTGCTCACTGCTGGTTTGCTGTAATGTTGGCAGTCTAGTAACTGAATCATATTCTTCTCCACATAAAATAGTAATAGTAATTAATTAGATTATTGCTCTTTGTTTAAAAATGTATTTTGTTCTAAAATGCCAGGTTCCTGTTGTTGAGAAAAATGTGATAGTGATGCATGAAGCTTTAAGTGTTGTATAATGTGTGTTGTCTCATACAAGGCTGTAGATTTACGAGGTGCTGTCAAATGTAGAACAAAGCTTCTAATGCCTTTCACTAAATCACTGCTGTAATGTAGTTTACCCCAACGTTGTTGCATCTGGTGATCATGTCTCTCAGCTCGTTCTCACTGCCAGATCTGGAGCACAGGTTGTAGCTGATTGGCTGGTATCTCTGCCACCAGGGTCTCCAGGGATTGTTAATCACAATGTGCTCATTTGGAGGGGAGATCTGAGCGACACATAGGAAAAAGATTCATTATCACTAAAAATAAAGAAATTGTCTGCAGACAGAAGATCAGTGCTAAATAGAGTTATAGCCTACATTATGAGTGTACTATACAGTTATTAAGTCTAAATGAAGAGGAAGAGAGAGGTTAGGGATTATGTACATCTTCTCAATAGAGTGTATATTCCGGTATAAGGCAAGACTTGTATTTTATAAATAAGATAAAATAGAAGAGCAATAGCTTCTTTTCACCACACCACCCTTGTGAAAAGACGTGCCTTGTGCATCTTCAATATGCAGTTCAGACACCTTACTGTGAAAAAGAAAAGGAAAGGATTGACTTAGACTATACTATCCACCTGTTTTCAGCCATACATACCTGAACTCCACCGTAGCCATTGGGACCCAAGAATCGTTCGCACTCTGCAGCGATGTCAGCCCAGCGCCACTCAAACAGGTGGACGATGGCGGTCCTGCCATGTTTGGTATGGGGGTTGTGGTGTGCCAGGCCGAGCCCGAACAGACCCAAGAGAATGAACAGCTTCATGCTTTTCCTGGATGTGTGAGAAAACTGCACACTGAACCTGCTGCTCAACATTAGTATTTATACACATTTTCTCTCTCTCATGGACCAATGAGAGCAGGGCAAATATCACCAAGGAGGTTTAACAGCTGCATCTTTCTCATGGTTGTCTATCTTGTTTCAAAACTAGTAGAGGGAAAAATGCTTCAAAACACATACATGTTGGAAACTGACAAACATGAAGTGTGCACAGTGTCTTTGCCCAAATATAAAAACAAGTGGCTTAAAGAGACTGGAATAATATTTTCTGAAATATCAGTAATATATCAGTTGCACTGAATTCTATCCTCTGTGCAGTTCACTGAGCTTAATATCACATTTACCTTGCCAGTAAGGCAGAAAGATGAACTTCAAGGAGTCAGCAACAATAGCCTGCTGCCTTCAAACCCTATTTTACAATAATAAGTGATTTAGTGTTTTATCTTGCTCTCATACAAATATAAAAACACAAGAATAGTATTTTAAAGCTTTCACTGTCAGAATTTGTCAGTGCAGATTTATCCTGCTTTAGTATTTGTTCATTCAGTTCAATAACCACATGATGTTGCAACAGCCGGCTTAAACTTACCTTCAGTTACAAACTTTGATTCTGACCAAAAATCAATTTTGAGGCAGGTATAGAGTCTTTTAAGTTTGGTATTGGATTTTCTTTGAGTGTGTGCAAGCGTGTTTGTTTGGGGGTTGGGGGGCAAGGTACTGTAAGTAGGTGTGGGAAAGTAAATACAGTCAGCACCATTTACTTTTCCACATTTTTTAAAAATATACACGTTATATAATTATATACTGTACGTGTGTGTTCATATAATAAAGTGACTGTCCTTGACATTAATTTGGCAATTAGACTTTCACCTGCTATTTAATGCCTTGACATCTTATTATCTCACATCCCCCATTTTATGTTAACCATAACTTTTGATATTTTTTGTCTATGGAAATTAAACATATATTGGATTTCTTTCAAAATGTAAATGTTTATTTTTACATTTTATATTCATTTTAATAGATGACTAAATGTATTAAAGTATCTGTTACAACATGTGCAAACATGTGCCAAATATTCTTAGTAGAATGTTTTATAGTCAGTTCTTGGTCTTGTCTTAGGATATTACCATAACAATTGTTAATTTTACTGATGTTATCACAGGCAAAAAGCACTGGAGGTGCAGCAGTTACAAAACATGCCCAGTCCTTGTATAACTTTACAATGTTGTTATCTGATTTGCATCAAGGAAAACCAATACAGATGAGCTACCTTTGAGTGAAAAGGGCAAGAGGTCAAATATGTTATGTAAAACAAGTTAACTAAAGCAGCCCTGACAAAACACTAGTATTTTCCCATGAGGACTTCAAATTGACCTTACGCTAAGTTAAGGGGGTAAAGGGTCATGCTGCGTCAACTCAGGAGAGGAATTTTCTGATAGCATACTCATCATATTTACAGTAAGTCACTGGAATTACTTTAGAGAAGTTGTCTGTGTGTACAGAAACAAATTGTAGATATCAATTAAACATTCCACAAGACAAGTTACAGTACAAATTTAGGGGTAATTAAAGTTGGTCAGATTATATAATTCCACATTTTATACAGCAGCAGTTACCCCAAAATATTAAGTAATGTCTACCTGTGACCCTTCATCATAGGTTTCCTATCTATGAATAGTGAGTAACAGAGTGATTTTCCCTTCTCAGATTGTTTCATTTGAACACATTTTTTAATCCCAAAGTGGCAAAACTATTGAGTATTTCACAAGAAAAAAGCAAAGATTAGAGACAAATTCTAAATTGTTAAATTAGATTATAATTGTTTCTTAACCACATAATTATTTGGCGACCCCTTAGATTCATCTTGTGGTGGGGTTGCTAGGGTTGGGACCCCCATAAAGAAACTACTGTTGCAGGATGCTTTATGTAAGTAAGCACCATGAACCATGTAAATACTCATTAACTCTTCCTTAAGCTGCATTTATGCCAGATGAATGTATGCAGCAGGTATTGAGCACTGAGCACTAAATTACATAGGCAGACAGATAAATTGTCTGTGAATGATGTAAGTCACTACTTTAATTAACTTGTGGTAATTGTTGGCATGTCTCACACCACTGACTCCTGTGTCTTGTACATTTATTGAGCTTATTTCTGCATAAATATGGAATCATATTAATTGTCCATAAGACTTGCATAAGACTTGCACATCCTTGATGCACTGTTGTGATATCCCTGGGCACCATGGTTATGATGGTATGTTGTTTTCATATAACAATAGCTCCCCCCATAGTTCTTGAGAGAAACTGCTTCATTTGGAAAATATACTGTATATATACAGTACAGTATTCACATATACAATTTTGTGTCAACCTCAACACCTATAACCACCTTTTTTTCTTTTCTTTTCTCTTTTTTGGTTTGTATTATTTTCTGAACTCCTCAATTAGGTGTAGTAAATTAAGTATAATAAAATGTGGTATGTAAATATGATTCCTTTGTTCATGAAATAAAGTAATTCATTAACAATCAATATATCATGGAAATATGGAGAAAATCCCCATAAAGTGCAGGTTTTGATGACAACATCAGTAATGATAGAAAGTTACGTTTTAGTGTATTCAAGTATTGTACTTAATTACAGTTTTGAGATACTTGTACTTTAATTGTGTATTTCCATTTTATGCTACTTTTTACTTCACTACATTTTAAAAGGGAAATATTGTACTTTTTGTTCCATTACATTTATCTGACATCTGTAGTTTCAAGTAACTTTATAGTTAGTACTTACTTTGCCAGATTCAGATTTTACATACAAAATATGATCAGTTTTTTATAAATTCATTGTTATAGGTTAAACTACCCGTCAATATATAAAATAAGAAAAAATCAAACAAAAAAAAAACAAGAAAAAAAAAACAAGTCAGTATATTAGTATGTTTGAACCAAACTTTGGTAAATATTACAGATTGTTGAGTTAACCTGCGGGTATGATTACTATGATTATTATTGTTTACAACTTAATACATCAATAATAATAAAATTCAATAATTATCCTAAAATAACTTTGAACAACCCAGTCTCACATCAAAATGTGTAATAGCTACATTGGTCCACAGTGCAAAAGATATTAGTTTCACAATAACGATTCAAAAATTATGAGATGCCTACGTTTTTGTTTTTGTTTTTTTGACTGATTCTTTTCTATTGGTCTGTGTCCCCGTCACATGACTGTTGAGTTTCTGTCTGTGTAAACAAACAAAATGGCTGACATTCCTTTTATTCTCAGTGGAAAATGCAATATTTCAAGATAGTTTCAGCTAAGGGTGTTGTGAGATATGGTATTGATGATAATCGTGATGTTTAAAAAATGAAATATTGATATCATATTAATAATACACATATGATAATATTGTATAAATAATTCAGAGCCTCTTAAAACCCCTTAAAGTTCAACGGCCCGTGGACGGGCCATCACACTATTAAGTACACAACTATGTTATGTACACAATTCCTGTCTTTAAGTGGGTTCTCATGCGACACATCTCTGGAAAGCTAAGATTCTTGTGATTCTACTGATGCAAACCATTTCAAGATACAATCATAATAGCAGGTGCAATCAACACCTCTGTCAGACCACCAACAAACAAACAATTACAAAATCCATGCTACTTACCTATGAAGCCTCATATTACTCAACTGACTGATATAACTCCAAAAAAATGGTCTTGTTATATTGACAAAGGTCCTGTTGATCCAATCCAGTAAAATATTTAGTCTAAAAGGCATTATTACGTCGATAAATATCCACGAACGACTGCTGCATCATTTCAAATTAGCCGGAAGGTGTCCTAATCTTCCAACATATTCTGCATCACAACCATAGGTTATTACTCTGGTTAGCATGTTAACATTAGCCACATCTTAGTATCAAAATGGTGGCTGTACTCTGACCTTTCGACTGATACCTCACTTGACCCAATAGGAGCTTCCATATCCTGTCCACAGCCTACAATAGCCAATGAGAGTCTGTGTTGAAAGAGGGTCCCTGCCCTTCTTTGGTGTAAAGACCTAGCCAATAGAAACAGAGTCTGCAGATGACTGGCACTTCAAATAGCCAATGAAATTCCAAAAATGACCATATGCTACTTTATTGCTTTTCATAAAGCCACAACATAGAAATTATGTAAATATAGTTTGCTATGATTCACTTTTTATAGAAACTGTTTTTCCACCATAGCACTTGTTTTGACTCTTTTATATGCACAAAGTTTAGTTTTAACAGGGGAACAAAGCACTATAATGTGTTTATGCTTCAGTTACTCTGAAGCAGGGGTTATTTGGTGTCTGTAAAAGGCTTTTTTTTGGAAGATGCCTAGACATACCCTTAGAAAAATGTGTAAAATATTCATTTACTGTGGTATTGTTCTTAAATTTGAACACGGACTAGGTAAGCCTCCATGCAGTGGTCCCATGTGTATTCCAGCTAATAAGTGACAGCTATAGGTCATCTGCAGGCATCTGTTTGCAAATATATATATATATGTACATTACAGGTAGGCTATATACATTCATTGAAAGAAGATTATGAAAATAAAATGCACATTTTTTGCTAGAAATGTTATCAAAATGCATTGTAATGCTGAAACTATCTTAAAATATTGCATTTTTTACTGAGAATAAAAGTAATGTCAGCCTTTTTTTTGTTTGTTTCCCAGACAGAAACTTGACGTGGATGCAGGCCAATGGAAAAGAATAGGCCAAAAAAAACAACAACACAGGCTTCTCACAGTTTTAGAGCCATTACTGTGAAACTAATATGTTTTGCATTGTGGACCAATGTAGCTTTTACACATTTTGATGTGAGACTGGGGATGTCATCTTGAATTGCTGCTCAGTAAGTAGCAATGCCATATTTAGAGGGTTCAATGCCCACAACTAACAAAAACATCTATGTACTTGTGACACTGCGGGTGCCTTGCATAAAAAAGACAATAAATGCCATATTCACTGCAGGTTTGTGTGTGCTGAAGTTTTTGTTAATAAGGCCTGGTATGTCTCATGCCTCATCCCACCTGCTTATTATCTGACCCCCTTCCTGCTCCTCCCGTCCTCCCCGCGGGGAGTGTGTCAAACAGACATCTGACCTGCCTTACTTGGTTTCGTTCCGGGTCACTCCTCCCAGTGAGTCTGTGGGTCACAGGCATGTAAAAGTGAAGGGGCCCCCGACATCTCTCTGGTGGAAACACTCACTGACTCATTTTCATGCAGACTGTGAGTGTTGACATGTAAGGACTAAAGGGATAAAGATCTAATTTTACAGTGTGCAGGTTTTGTTCTTAGGTTGTGATGACCTGCACACAGCAGTGCTGATGTCAGGGGATGTTTGAAGCTGCTGTAATAGCCCAAACAAAAACAGACAAGTACTGTGCACTCTCACAGGCTTCAAAAACAGTTTCAACACCGAAAGATCATGCAGCTGGGTTAGTTATTAAATATAAATTCATTTGATGTTTTATTTTAGGTCAGAACAAAACGTCAAATTGTTTATTCTTGCAATTTTCACATCTAAAAGTCAGGTCAAATTTATTTCTTTAACACTGTATCATTAAGGTTCCTTTTGAATTACCGGTATGACATTTGCACCTTTTCACCCTTATGATGCAGCATGCTCTGTGGGAGGAGATGTCAGAGTGAGAGTTAAGGGCTTTACTTGCTCACATTTTCCCATGGGCCCCAAGAATTCCAGTTCCTCCTGTATGGACAACACAGGACATACCTCCAGAGGTGATGAAGGGTTTGGGGGACAAAGCTCTCTTTCACAGCTCAAGCTTGGAGCCCAGTTGAAGGGAGAGAAGCCCGTCATTTGATTCCCGCCTTCGGTTCTGTCATGGGAAAGTGTAAGAGTCGTAACTAAGGGGGAGAGAGGGGTGACTGACTGAAGAGAGGGGGAAGAGAGAAAGTGAGGAAGAATGGGAGAAAGATTAAAAGAAAAGCGGTTAACAGAGAAGAGAAAAGAGTTAAAGAGAGGTGGAAGGAAAAGAATTAGAAGTGAGTGCATAGTGTTGTGGTCGAGGATAAATGAAGAAATTGGGAGGAAAGTGAGTGCAACACATCGCAAAGGGGGTGCTGCTGTAGTTCAGGGCAAATGAGGAAAACCACAGAGGGAGTCAGTGGAAAAAGAGAGGGGGGAGTAAAACCATAAAGGAAAAAAAGGAATGTAGGGGAAAGGATACAAGGCTGTATGTACCTCTTCTTCTTACACCTCTGGTCACTGCTTCAGCCCTTTAGCTGTGGGCGAACAGATAGCACATGGCATGCTGGATAATTGCCATGATATACTATAGACGGCAGAGTTCAAATAGTCTGACTATTTTAAGTGATATTGCAGACACAGAGCAAACAGGCTTATATTTAACACAAGGCTCCTCACTGGACAAAGCTGCAGCACTCACTTTCTACTTTGCTGGAAATATTAAGATCCCCACTATATTGGATGAAGAGGTGTCAAATGAAAAGTCTAACCGCATTTATGGTCCGGTAATAGTCTGATGTAAAGCATTTGTCGCTTCACTGGGTACTGCAAAAATTTACTGTCCTTGACTTTGCATGGCTTTTTAATGATCCCAGTAATGCCATCAAGTGTACTAACAAGTGTTTCTTGCTTTGACAAGAAGTGTGTCACCACATTTTTCCCTTTACGGTTTTAAAATTTTCAGTAAATGAAACGCTTTTTGGGTACTCTTCAGGTTTTCTCGACTCAGCTAAGCATACCAGAGAGGAAAAAGTCCTATAAAGTGAAATCCACACAGGCTCTTCTAATGGAAAGTTTCAGCCCAGTATCCTCCGTTTTTTTTTTTTTTTTTTTTTTTTTGCCATGATGATATGTTGTGCAGATGTTGGGAAAAGCTTTCCATCTCACTGCAAAGAATAACAGCAGCAGCGGAAGTCCCTCAGGAGAGGTTCGCGCTCTGAAACGCACTCACACACACAAATGTGAGCGTGTGCACACACACACACGAATTTGCAGACATAAACTCAAACACCTTTGCATTTTTAGACATGTCATCCAATCAGACAGTCTCTCTCCTTCTCTTTCTCACACACATATGCTCCCCGTCTAGTCTGGGAAGACACGTTTTTTTCATTCGCAGGTTCTTGTAGAGAAACATGCTTCTCACATTGACACATTTCAGAAATGTGTAGACTGTAATCCTTACCATATACATTACAGTGTTTCCCAAATTATGCATGTCGGACAGTCTTATCTCTTTAAGTAGGACGCTAGTAATCTGGTATTTAAATCATTATGGGTACAACTAATCATCATTTTCATTATTAATTGATTTCATAATATTTTTTGATTAATTGTTCAGTCTTAAATCTCAGAAGGGACAAAAAACCATCTCAAGCACTCAGAGCCCATGGTGTTGTCCACCAGTTGCTTCTTTTGTCTAATCAACAGTTAAAAGGCCAAAGTGATTATGTTTGAAGTGACACGAGATTCTTGAGACATGAGAAAACCCTCTCACCATAGAGGATGAAAAAAAAATGATTCGACAAATTCTTTAAACATGCTCTAATCAATATTTTAATGTTGACAATGAATCACACAACTATGTGTAATGACGTCTAAGCTCGTAGTAACAAACCCACAGAGGATTATCAGCCAGCTCAGTTCCTCTCAGCTCTGGGGAGTGTTTCAGCATCTTTCAGCTCATTATTTACGATTTTACAGCCTGCAACTTTACTGTTTTGGTCCCCTCTCACAGCCGTCATCAGTGTCGTTTTTTTTGCTGCAACAGCTGTTATTACCAAAAAGCTCTAAAAACCCACTTTACTCTACCTGCTCAGCACCAAACAGCAGACAAAATTAACAACAAGCGAGTGAAAAAACTGGAGCATTTAGCAGCTAATCAGCAGATATTTAGATAAACAGAACAGAGATAAGAGTGAAGCATCTTGTTGCTGCAGACATTTTGACCTGTCAAAGCATGAAGAGCACAGTTGGAACTAATAACATTATTTATGGCTGCATTCCATTTAGGTGAGCCAATTCCAGGTCTTACTGGGATAATTAATGGAATGGAGCCATCGTTGATGTTATCATTTACACCTGTACTGTTCCTGCTTTGACAAGTCAAAATGCCTTGCCGTGTGAAGGGTCTATTGCGCTTCCAAGTTGTTGGACTTGGAAGAAAGATGAATAAATAAATAAACAGATAAATAACTGTCGAAATCGAGGCAGCAGAGGCTGAGATATCCTGACTTTTATTCCCTAGTATGAGCCAAGATCCAAAAACACTGAATCTTACATTTCCTATGATACAATCAATGACATTTTTACACTAGAACACCTGCACCTTAAAACACACACCCAGTTTGAAAAGCAGCCATTCTGCCCAAGCCGTCGGGATCATTCTCTCAGATTTTGGAAAACTCCCTCCAGAGCCACAGAGGACAGTTAAAACTGTTTTCACGGGCTGAATAATAGCCTACTCCCATCTTCATATGTAAAACAATCCGTTACTAACATTGTCTATCAATCGATGACTTGACTCATTATTTCAGGAGTAAAGTGGAGACAAAAAGAAGTGTCTCAATATTTCAGCAAGATGAGCTCAAGTCAAGTAATCATAATGATGTGGTTTCAAAAGCCATGATTTGCATAGGACAAAACTTGAGAGATTGCATTTGTATGCTAGACAGCTTTCCATAAAGAGACCAAATTATCCTCACAACATGCCAAGCAATATATGCCTTCAAGTGACTTTTGATAGAACTAAATAGAAGGAATGCTGTCGAGCTGCTGGTGACTGAGTTCACCATAAAATTACAGATGGAGTCAATTTTATGATCCTCTTTCACAGTAGTCAGCGGGAAATGAGAGCTTTGCTTTCATGGTCATAAGCTGAGCAACAGTTTTACTGTGAGGAAAATTCCGAGCTCCCCTGAACAATCTGCCTCTGAAATGTTTGTAGTTTTTCCTCCTTAGACATTTGTTACCTTTTATGCAACAATAACAGGGAATTTAAGGACGCAGACTTTCAGCTGTATGGCCTTTGGGGTAGACAAGAATTCACCTCAGCCTTGTTTTCTGTGATTTCCTCATCAAGTTTTTCATATTTCTAAGAAATTCAATAGCTGGGCAAGAAGTCGTGATAAAACTATATTACAGATTTCGTGAACTATTTCTATAACACTTAAGAGGGGCTACACGGAATGAATTCCATATGAAAGCAAGCGAAAGATAAATCAGCCTTGCTAAAAAATCTGTGAATTTTCAAGAGAGCAGCGGTAATCCCTTTGACTCTCCCCCACACCTGACTGACTGTCAGCCTTTTCCATGACATCACTGCTGGCTTTAAGATATAGAGAGTTTCCTTTGTTTTCCAGGGCTCTGCTCCTCTAGAGCAAGAAGGGAAGAAGATGAGAGGAGGCTTACTGAGGGGGTAGACCAGGCAGGCATCTTTCAAATAACACAATATCAGCCTCGCTTTTATCAAACACATGCTAGAGTCCTGCCTCAGTTCACCAGCCCAAACATGTCCTCCAATATCATTTCAGTCTCACTCTGTAGGTTATCTATAGTTTTGCTTAGATTAGTCATTCCAACAAACACTAGAGTTCACTAAACCTAAAGTGAGAGTGAGGAGCCACTGCTGTCATAGAATAAAATATTTTGGTGAATAGAAATATAGGACATTTAATTGGCAACCAAGCAGCACCTCAAAACGCTCTCCAGATGATGCACATCCTCACTTAACTGCAGCAATGTGCGGGACAGATGTCTGTCTGTGGCACAGGAGGTAGCATTACGGTGCTGAAATTGTCTCTTAAAACACTCCTATCCTCTCCCTCAAGAAAAAATAGCAAAAAGTCTTTAAAGACGAAGACGCAGTGCTGTAGGTCTCAGGCTTGTACTTAAAGAGGAATAATCATAGGTTGTATATTTGGCACTGAGAGGGTAGAGGTTGGCTACAAACTTGGACCTGATCGCACACTAATGAGCTTTTGAATAAACATGTTGAGCACCCGTCGTTTGTTCTCTGCAGACTTTATTTGTTTTCAGTTGTAAATTGTGTAGTCCAAGATTTGCCAGATCTGTCCAAGTTCCTGTCTTCAACTGGCTGCTTCTCTGTACTCGCTGCCATAACAGTAGCCAAGCATTACCTCTGTGCAAGGCACTGGCACATACACACACACATATGTGGTGGACTGCGGGAGGGTACAGTAGGTCAATAAGTTAGTCTTGTCTGACAAAAGATTTTATGACAGAGATAGAATTAATTAAACCTTAAACTTCCCATGCTGAATTATGGCACATAAAGGTGTAAAAATGAATATGCAGTTTGTGTGATTTCAAATCAGTTTTAGTTAATAAGTTTAATGATAGAAGGTATTTTTATATTTGATTATTTTACTTCTTAAATCCCTTACAGCCCATGTATTAGTGACAAAAACTGAGTGCTTAACTTCAAAAGTGAATATCACCATCTCACAATCTGTATAACAGAACAACACAGGAAGTTTTCACAGTGTAGATACTTGTAACTCCTAATTGATGGCCAATGTGGGCGATATCTTCAGCTGTTAATCTCCCATACGTTTCACTTGCGTCATGTGTACTCTGAGCACATGGTGTATTAATTAAGAAACAATGCCCTCTTTCTTAGAGAGACAGAGAGACAGAGAGAGAGAGAGAGAGGAAGAAAGAGGAAGAGGGGGAGAGAAAGAGACAGACGGAGAGACAAGGGGGTGGAGTAATGAAGCACATCCTTGCTCCATATTGTAATACACTTAACCCAGTTTTTCATGAGGCATTAGTGGAACACTTTTGCCTCAAAGTAAGATACAATGATATTGGAAGTACAACCATCGACAGACTAATGACAAGTTAAAGGAAAGGCAAAATAAATGATCAGAGAAGCATAACAACTGCAGAGACTAAATGGTTTGATAAGCTGTTGGTAGCCCAACACCTTAATATTAATACACTTTGTGTTGTTTTCCCTTAATTTAGTTTATGTAGCTTTGTCCTTTAACTCGTCTCCTGTCTGTATTTCAAAGTGAGATTCTCTTGATGTACCAGTTTTCAGTCATAGAAAACATATATATTTACTTTAAAATACTTTTTATGCCAAATTTTCTGTGATTCATTGTGTATTTTGTCACTGTACCATGAAAATCATGTCTCAGGTCTTCAGATAAACTGAAGGATTAAATGTTATTCATTGGCTAAGAAAATGATCCTATATTCAATTACTTCTTATGGTATGTAGACCATTTAAAATTCCTTTGGACTAACTGGAAAATGCATTGTCATAAAGTTGAAAACAGGGTTGTTTTGCTCTGCCAGTGAGTTGACATTTGACAGTTTTGAGGTAAATGCAACCCGTCCTCATCTGTTGCATATGCCAGATGTGAATAGTTCAACCAGTCAGTGTTTTTTTCCCTGGAAAAAGTACATTTATTTATTTATTTATTATTATTGTTTATAAGACAAAATCACAAAAAAACTCTGCAAAATATGCACACAGAGATGCAATACTGATGTTGCAATCTTCATTTCTCACTGTTCTTGGTGCTCATATTTTCCTCCACCTTACTCTACTGTTTCCTTATTAACACACCCTTCCTCCCTTATTTTCCTTTTTCTGTATGGATTTCTATATTCCCATAATACCCTGGCAAATGCACTCAAACACATACACACAGCACTGTAAAGTTGGCAGGAGAGCCATTTGGGTATGAGAATGGATGTAGACATAGAGGCCCAGTAGAATATCCAGGAAGTTAATTTTGGAGGACTTCCATGAGGCTTTCTGGAAAGATCCACTTCCAGCCAAATCAAATTAGACCCTCCAGAGCTGTGAGAGTTTGCAGCTAAATGAGAATCACCCTGTCAAACCTGTCCCCGGGTGTCTATCTTTTGTCTATTATCTGCTCATCCCAAAACAAATCACAATCAGTGAAGACCAGTGCACACATCATAAACATCACACTTCAGGCCTGTGAGTGCACATGCAAGTTTCCATCACTAGGGGTCTCTCTAAGGATTTGATGAATGAGAGCCAAACTGCTCAGCAAACAAACTGATAATTAGAAAACCCTTGGTTCCAAATTAAGATCACCTCATCTAGCATGGGGAAGGCAAGTAGCTGAGCTTGTGCCCAGTGACTCCATCGGTGCAAGCCTGGAAGTGGGCAGTAATTTATTGACTCTTAAAACTCACAGAGGAGAGAATTATCCTTGTTTCTCTCTCAATTTCAATTTCACTTTCACTTTGTTGGCATGAAATCTGACACATTTATACTGCCGAAGCATAGAGAAGGAAAATAGTGGGTAAAGGAAAAACACAAACAATGGTGAATACAATACAGTCTCTCTATCTTTATATGTGAATTACAAGTTTTGCACTTAAGTCAACAAATCTTATGAGTGAATTTTTTTATTTTATTTTATCCTTTATGCACAGTCCTCCAGTGGTGGAAATCAACTAATTTCCTCTAGCATGTAATAAACACATATACACACACATAAAAATACTCAGTTATAAGTAAATTTTCTGCATTGGAAATGCCACTCAAGTGAAATTACACAAATATTATTAACACAATGTAATTAAAGTAGGTAAATTAGCTAAAATTAGCTTCACCCTGACCAGCTAAATGCATCAGTAATAACAATACAGTGATATAATATATAGAAACAGAGCCCAACAGGGGGCAATCTACCTCCATTGTTGATACTTTTACTTTTGATATTTTTAACATTTGGAAGTTACTTAAGTAGTACTAAAAGTTGTCACATTACCAGAATTTTAAACTTTGATACAATACTAGTATAAAAAAATGATACTCAATACCTCTTTCGATACCATTGCAAAAAGAAAAAAAAAAGTCCAAGCACACAAAATAGGATATATTTTTTTCTTTCTGTTTTTTTTTTAAATCAGATTTGCTATGGATAACAAGTGACCCACCAGTCACATGGTGGATTCATTGCTGAAGAAAATGCCGTAACAGCCACAGGTTGCCACAGATTTTCTTCCCCATTTCCCGTGTTCACTTTAAACATGTGGTATCGAAAAAGTATCGAAGTATTGATACTTTCGACAACCTTAGATATAAATACTTCACCCACCACTGAGGTCCTCACAGCAAAGATGCAAAAAAAAAGACAGTGCACCTCTTCAACACTACACTACACTGGGTTAAGCCCAACACAAAATAACTTTACTGAAACATTTTTATGAGTCAGGTTATCCCTCAACATTTACAGTTGAGTCTATTGTCAGTCTGAGTCAATAGACTTGTGCAAAATTTCATTCTCTATCATTCTCTGTCGCAAATCAGATATCAACTTATCATAACTTCTGTGTTGTCTGAGTGCTGAACGGCACAATAAAAGTGGTCTGTGACTCAGCTTCTTTGCTTCTTTATTGAGTGCGATCAAGCTTGGGCCAAATGTCTGGAACCAAACCTGAGCCCAGACCATTATTAAGTGTGTGCGTAGCACATATCTGGAGCCTGTCTGACAAAACCACCCAGCACTGGGAAATGTGGGTAGCAGCAGTCTCTGTAACATAGCTGCAGCTATAAGGCATTGATGTGACATCATGTCTTCAATTATACTGAGATGATCGCGAGCTGACGGTGCCACTTGTTACATTTGTCAAAGAAGTAACCGCTTTCTATGAAACCTGTGAAACCCTGGAGTCCTTTTTTTCTTCCTGAAAAACTAAAAATTGTTTCTCCAGGATGAATTATGTCATATATGACAAATAAAAGTAAGAAGATTCCTTCATACATATATCACTTCTGTCTCTTTTCTTGTGTGTACAAAGGACCTC
Organism: Thunnus thynnus; assembly: GCF_963924715.1. Taxonomy (NCBI): domain Eukaryota; kingdom Metazoa; phylum Chordata; class Actinopteri; order Scombriformes; family Scombridae; genus Thunnus; species Thunnus thynnus. The sequence goes on from NC_089528.1 coordinate 22,900,532, forward strand.
CTCCTTATTCATCTCATTCTTTTGAAAACCTTCAATCTTGAACCTTATTTTAAGCTTCCCTCCTCGCTGAACTATAACTTTTCTTAGAGGCTGAACTATGTGCCCACATTTCTCACCCACTTACACCTAAACAGGAACTTTAAAAGTACAGCCTTTAACTTTGCGTGTGTGTATGTGTGCGCTCTATGCATTTTCATTTGTGAGTGTAGTGCATGAGTGTGCGTTTGCTTCACAGTTTATGCATATATGTGATTTTCTATGTTATATTTGTTCCAAAGTATCAATTTGGTAAGCAGGGTTTAACTTGGTGGCCAGTAATAAACTACTATTCCAGTGTTGCCTGCAGTGGCCTTCACCGCAGGCAACTATGTGGCTGGCCGCCCGTGCCACCACAAGGAGAGCCATACATCTGACCGTATGAGTCACTAACCTCTTATTGAAGCTCTCAGACACGGGGCCACAAACTGGTGCTTTAAGTTGTCAGGCTTCAAAGTAGCTTTGAGATTCAAGAGACATTATTCTGGGGGTTTTAAAATAAGAGACATGTTTTCTTTATTGAATGGTATAATGTTCTTTTATGACTGCACATAACATAGTATCATGGGAAACTCTGTTATCCTATCATGACCTAGAAATTGAATCTGGGTAGTAACTATGCAAGTATTATGATATATTAACTTTGAGTGTAAATCAAAATTTGTAAAGAATTTTGTCAGCTTTATCGATGTTACAAATGCACATTTTTGCTTTGTGGCTGCACGTTTTATCCAAGATCTCATATATATTCTATATTTTTTGTCACTGACAACAAATCACGTGAAAAGACCAAAACCAACAATGAATTCATCCTACTAACAAGTATTGTCTGTATAGCCTGATACAGTCTATTGCTCTGTGCTGTAAATTTCTGTTGTTGAGTCACACTGTTGCACTGGAAGATAAGTTCATTCATTCCGATGAACATGGTCATCAGTTTATTTTAAGTCACTCCCATATACACCATCCTTCCTGCTGCTGTAAATTCTTACTGTTCCAAATGTGTATTAATCCAATGCTGAAAACAATCCCCAACAAATGCACAATTTACACTTTATTAAAGGACCAGTGTGTAGGACTCAGTGATGTCTAGTGGTGAGGTTGAAGATTGCAACCCCTCATCCTCACCCTCCATTCCAAGCATGTGGGAGAACCTACGGTGGCTGCGAAACTCACAAAAACACAAAAGGCCTCTCCAGAGCCAGTGTTTAATTTTTCCATTCTGGGCTACTGTAGAAACATGGCGGTGCAACATGGTGGGCTCCGTGGAAGAGGACCCACTCCCTATGTAGATATAAATTACTCCTTCTAAAGTAACAAAAACACAATTCTTATTTTCAGGTGATTATACACTAATGAAAACATACTTATGAATATTCCATTTCTGCCAAGTCTGCTCTGTTACATGTCTCTAAACTCTACACACTGCACCTTTAAGTAACAGTGCCCTGCTGTTTTAGGAAATTACTGAGGCTTTTGAAAAATAAAACTATCTATTCGTGACCTGTTTTTTTTTTTTTAAATATATGTCATCAATCCATCTATAATTTCATCATCCTGTTTGTCCTTGCAGAATTTCTGTAATTTTGCTTTCTTACTCTATTCTTTACACACATCTATTGCATGTCTGTCTGTCTGTTCTGGAAGAGGGATCCCTCCTCCATTGCTCTTCTTGAGGTTTCTTCCCTTTTTTCCCTGTGAAAGCATTTTTTAGGGAGTTTTTCTTTATCCGAATCAAGGGGCTGAGGATGTTATATTGCTGTACAGATTGTAAAGCCCCCTGAGGCTCCCACAGGTAGAGGAGTTGTAAATGGACTAACGTGTAATTGTTTTTTGTCTTTTTTTTTTCAGATGTTGATAAGTAATGTATGAATTAACACTAACCTCATCCTTAAATGACCCAAAAAGGATTTGTATTTATCTGCATTTCTGACTGATTATGTTGCTGTTATTCTGTTTCCTATGTCCTCCACTCTGCATGCTCTTCACAGAACGCATCAAGTATCAAAATATCTATCCATAACCTATGAAGCCATTACATTAGTGTGTTTCTCTGTCTCAGTCTTCCCAAACTGGGTCATCAGTCAGAACTCTCAGATCAGAACAGTCATAACTTCTTACAGATTCATTCCCAGCATTTTTGTAATGATCTGTATGACTACAGGAAAAATGAAATATATAGGAAAAAATGCTACCTGAATCAGAGTGAAAGCAAGGCTTTCTTTGGAAACAATGACACTCTTATTGGGAGGAATGATTCCACATGCGGGAATGCATTCTGACTCCGTTTAAATGATTCCAGACACGCTCCTCTCCATATCGGCTTTAAGCGGGTGCACAGGCAGCAAGCATGCACGTCCATGAGAGTGTACACACACAAATACACACACACACATACACAAAACACACACACACATGCACACTTCCACTCCCTACACTCTCCACTGATACATAAACAATCACACACTCAGTACTTGAATATTTTAGCAGTCGGGGCTCCACTGATCTGCAGCACCCATGAGGTTTTGCTGCAGCATCACTTGTCAGTGACTTGTTATGGCATTATGCGTTTGAGACCAAAAGAAAGTTGTTTCTGCAAATGTAAACCCAGCTGTTCTGCCACCTCAATGTTTGATTTTTACTCAAAGAAATGTAAGTTCCTCCAATGGAAAAGGCAATGGATCAACGTCACTCAAAAATGTTCATAATGGTCTTTTATGTTATTGCAGGTCCACCCAGCAGCTTCCTTTTCTTACAGCCATGATTTGGCATTCTTTGACGGCCAGATGTTGGACCTAGAAAAACAGACTTCTGAGTGGTGCCAACCTCTCTAATGAGGGCAGAATATGCAGAGTTAGAAAAGATGGGTTGGAGTAATGGGTTGAAGTAATTAATAATGGTATGAATAACTTTCTTTAAAGCACATATAAACAATATTTTACATCATATAATCAATGGATCACATGACTACTTGTGTGCGTGTGTGTGTATGTGAAAGGAGTTGCTTGTGGCAATGAACCCACAGAAATTATCACCCAATTCTGCATTTCCCCTCATATTTACAGTCCTTTATAGTGTCTTTCAACTTGTTTTGGTTTTAAGTGCCATGATTTTCCTGTTTTTGCTCACTCTCACTTCTTTCATTAGCGTCATTTTTTAGGAGCAGCACTCAACTGTTTTTGACTGAGCTTATAGAGCTCAGTGAGCTCTACAAGCCCACTGAGGGCTACAAAGTTGGTGACTAACTGGTGAACATAGTGGAGAACTTAACAGCTGAAGAGGCAGATATTTCCGTCAGGAGTTGGTGGAGAGCAAACCATAGCTCTGTGAAGTGTGGATCTTAGACATTCATTAGGGGGCATAAACATAACTCCAAATTAATGCTTATGTTGGTCTTTGTGTGAACTGTTTGTTTACTAGTTCACCATATCTACTTAAAAGGTGATAATATGTCAGTGTTGTGTTTACTGATTTTTTTTTTTCTTCTGCCCCAAGTGGCCAAAAATGCTGTTATTGCAGGTTGAAGTTAAGTTGAGATATCATTTATTATTGATGTTTGAAAAAATGTGGATACCTATAATATAATAGGGTACTTTTGTCTCTATCAGCAACTAAATTGTTCAGTGAACAGAAGAAAAAAAAACTTTGACTAATGGAAAACTCATATGGCCCCTCCTCTACACTCTTTCACCCCAGTTCTATGTTTAAGAAGCTTTTGATTGGCTTGTTGCAGAAGTTTGTGGAGGGACACATAGGCACCGCAGCTTACAGGCACTGTGGAAACAACGCTTCATCCAGCTGGTGGTAACTGTAAACCAAACCACCATGTTGGAAATCATCCATTCCATACACTGTAGGAGGTGATGAACATGGAAAATAGTGTACTACTGCTGCCACTGTTCTTACCTTTTCCACTCTAACTGTCAGTGTGAATGTTGTTGTGGTGAATAAATACATGGGCACAAAGATGAATCACTTTGATGTAAGCTATCTACCAAAATTACTCATCAACTGAATTTTATGGTACTTTACTCAAACAAAGCATTGTTACAGTACAATCAGTGGTAGATACAGTCAGGCCTCAGTGCAAGTAGAACAAAATGGCCCATTCATATTCGCAGTGTTGTGGGTGATATGATTGCAGTACTCTATAATCCACTTCATCTGTTTTTCCATACCTCCAGCCACAATTGTCTCTTTGGTCTTCCATGGGAGCACACACAGGCGTAATCAAGGAATGAAGCCAGTGGGGTTTTTATTTTAGCCACTTTTTTTGCTTTCAAAGTACAGTGACATTGTCTGTTGGCCACAAATTTCTTCCATTGCGAGAAATCAGAATCTTGGCATTGGACTGTACAGCATTTTTACCAGTATATTTGATAGCTTTTATTACCCATATCCATTTATGACACACTACATTCATATAAGCTAAGATTAAATGAACACTAATCAACTGATTGCAGCAAAAGTGAGATTAGTGGAAAAGCTTTGAGCCAGAATCATAAAAAGTATGCAAGTATTATTTCAGCAATCTGATCCTCGATCTGCAACATTTTCCTTACACAGTTAGAATTGGACAGTTCATCTAGATGTGACTAAGCAGAAAAACATGTGATCCAGGGTGTATATTTTGGAAGCCAAGTCATGATTTAAATTCTTGATATGTAAAGGACTTCTCTAGCTGCCAGCTCTAAGCCTTGGCTTCCACCATGACCCACGTTTTTTTATTCTAATCTATTTCATTCTTACTTAACTTGTAGTCACACGGAGGATAAATCAAGATTGACCTGCAAAAGAAGTGACTTACAAACATCAAAGAAGTCCAACAACATGTCACAATGTTCAAAGGTAAAAGTGTGATGATATGTGATGTATATGATTATGCGGTATATTAAGTAAATGAACAAGACTCAGAGTCTATACAGCCATGCTAGTAGCTCTTTGAAGCTGTACTTAGGCACAGCAGTGCTTTGGGATAAATAAATAATGTCAGTATGTTAACATGCTGATGTTTTTTAGGTATAACATTTACCATCTCAGTTTAGCATATTTATGCCAACATTTGCTAATTAGCACTAACCAAAGCTACACACAAAATACAGTTCAGTATTTTGTCCAAGGACACTTCTACATCTGGACTGGAGGAGCCGGGAATTGAATCGTCGATCTTCCGATTAGTGGATGATGCGCTCTACCTCCTGAGCCATAGCCGTAAGTTAAGGGATCACCAAAAGTGGTTACAATTCATCCTGAGGGGAACATTAATGTCTGTATCAAATTCATGGCAATCTATCTAGTAGTTGAGACATTGCCGTCCATAGAGCCATAGTTGTTAGCATGACTAAAAATCTCGACATGTAAATGAATGTAAATGTAAGTAGTTAGGTTTTCATTGCCAGCATGTAAATATATGATTATAACACAGAGGTTCTTATTAATCATACTAGTCATATAGAGTCAGTTATAGTCTTTGTTTTTCTCCTATTTAATTTCTGGAGCAAAACAAACGATGTATTGATTTATCAAATCCCTCAGCTGCTTGATAAATAGTTCACATGTTCTGCCAGTTTAGCTGAAGTTTCAGATGTTGATTTATTAGTTGAAATGCTGTTCCTACTCTGGGTTTCATTCATTTGCATCATACTTTCCTCTTATTTATTCACATAATAAAAATCATGGCTACCCATTCATGGGAATAACATCATTACAAGCCAAGTCAGGTTTTTAGCTTGATTTAAGAAGACACCTGGAACTCAAATGGTAACTGGTTTCATTCCCAGTACTTAGTCCAATAATGTAGGAATCCTCTTTAAGGGCTTGTGAGATTATGTGTCCAAACAGCTTCAAGGACTGCTAAAAACATGCTAAATTAGCCAAATACTGAGATGCCGCTCAGCACGCACCTGGGCTCAGTAAATGTGCTTATATGTATTTGTATGGAGCTGTTATCTTAAAAGGCTGAAGGCTGGTTGGACAAGGAGTCTCCCAAGTGACTGCTTTTATGACTGGAAACCCTGTGTGCATACCCACTTATTAAGATGTCAGAAGGAGTATACCTGTAGCAATAAAAAGTTAGCTAACAGACATGTACTTAGTCACTAAATTGTGAGCAATGGCCTTTCACTCCAGCATAAACTCTCCTGTCTGAGTATCTGGACAGTGCTCAGCAAAACTGTGGAAAGTATAACCTTCTTCCTGAATGTTACAGCATGACCACCAACCTTGAACAATCTTACAGGACAGTTCCACATTTTTTCAAGTTTATCTTAAAGATCTTAAAGGTCATCCGTAGAGATTATGAGTACCAGTAGCGTTTGGCAAAATGTTTTCATAAGTGGGTTCTAGTTTTGTTAGATTCTCATGTGCGCAAACAAAGATGCACATAAATGCTGGTGAACATGTGGGTGACACTATGCAAATTCCTGCTGCTAGTCTGATGCTAATATACTTTTTGACAGTTTGCGGTAATAACGTGCCAAGAAATGTAGAGAGATGCAACCAAAGGAGGAAACAAGAAGACTGCTAGCTTGCAAACATTGATGTAAACAATGCAAGTTTCAAAATACTTAATACAACATAATTAAAAATTAGCTTTGCCAATGTTTTATGAGGATGGAAATGCACTATCCATGTTTATTAAAGCTAGGGTAGGCAATTTATTTTAGAAGCATTTTTTTTATATTTGTTGAAATTCTCTTTATCCTGGTAGCAATCAATAAATCAAATGCTCTGACAAAAAAAAACAAAAAAACTTTGGTATCTGTGGCTGTCGCAAGCCTTTAATAGCCCTGCATGAAATTATTGGATGGCCTACCTGCCTGTCTGCCTACCTACCTGCCTATCTGCACACTCTGCCCGTCTCTTTCATTGTCCACCTCCAAAACCTCCTCAGTCACCAGTCAGTCAGAGAGTCAAGTTCACCTCCATTGAAAATCTCTAGCGCCGGTGTTGTTGATAAGATTTTAAGAGTTTTCCCCGCACTACAGGCAATAGTCCGTTGATTGCACGTTGCTTTTCATGCTGCTTTCTGTTGATATTCCCGTCTTTTTTTTCCTCTCCTTCTGCAATTCATACAGGCCCATCACTTCCTATCTGTTAGAATCCCACTGCTCGCCTGGCCTCCAAACTTTCTGTTGTGTGTGTGAGTGAGTGCAGTAGTAAACTGTTAAACTGTTATGTTGTGTGAATGTATAAAGTGCTTACATATGCACGTGTTCGTCTGGTTGGAGGGGATTAGGACAGAGAGAGGAGTGGTAAGAACTGCAGGAGGAGGGCTGTATTTTCAAATTCAGGTGGTTTTTTTTGTTTGTTTGTTTTACCATTTCCAGAAAACTGCCTACACCTTCTTTAAGCCTAAAGGATACAAACACTGCAATTTGTTTGTTTTCTCTTCACGGTACCTTTAATACATTTAATACATTTGTACACTGAAAGAGTACCAAATTCCCTTCCAAAGACTGTTTCTTTGCTGAGCTGCAGTGGACTGATACTAACAAAATGAGGGAACTCTGTACTAAAAAGATTGTAACTTGAGTCCTTGAAAAATACACACTCGAATTTGCTAACTCTGACTGCTAAAACCTCATATATCTTTGGCTGGACTTGTGAAAGGATTTTTGCACAGACTGAGGACTGTGGATTTTGTTCCACCATCTCCATTGGAGTTGTGTCAAGAGAATCCACTGTTTGCAGCAACCAATAATGCTTTCAATGTACATTCGGGCTTGGGAGTATTGTATTGACATAGACTTGAAAACATCTGAACATATGCTATATCCACAGGATATAGGATATATCCATATAACATCCATATATCCATTTAGCCAGTATGTGATATACTATAAAATAAGCTAACAGAAACACAGCTGTGACTTTTGGATAATATGTTAGCATACAATTTCCTACCTGACATGGAGTATCTTTATTATTCAACTGGCATACTGGCTGCTCAAGAATGTAAATATTCAGTTTCCTGGGTCTTTAGCTCACTAGGTGTGCAACTAACTTGAGCAGCTAGTTGCTAACTGTCACTAGCTAGTTGCTAACCATAGCTGCTGTCTGTTTGACATTTGGTGTCAGGCAGGTAGCTAGTGTACATTAGGTTTATCACAGCTGATTGGTTGACAATTGCTGACTGCTACTATACAGTATAGTTGCTGAGAAGAGTGAGATTGAACCATACAAATTTGCAGGTCATAAAAATCAAAACAATGAACTACAGAGCTCAATAATCTCATAGTTTGCGTGTTATGTAGGTATTTTTGAATGTAAGAAATACCGCTTCATGCATCTTTAAGGAATGCTGTATGTTGCTGAGCTGCATTCACATGAGATGATTTCACTGATTTTGTGATTTACTGTTTACCTCCTCAAACCTAATTCCCAGAATACATCCCTCTTTGAAGATAAATCCTCAGCTGCACACACAAGAATGTTTGTGAGAATATTCTCATTCAAAACAATTGCTATTGTATTGTAATGTCAGTGTGAAACTGGATTTTTTCTAAAAGTTTTATGCAGAGCTTATGAAAAAAGATGACACAGAGATTTATGGTTGACCACAACAAACAGTGTAATGAGGAACATTCATGGTCTATGAAAACAGCAACTCCCACAGTGCACTAAATCCAGGAAGGTTCATGAGTTCAGTTCGAGTAATCGGCATCTTAAGTGAAGAAGTCATGTGTCTTCATTTGCCAAGTTCTCTGCTTTGTCTTTGTTTTTTGCTCTTTTTGTCTTTTTCTATTTTCTTGTCCTCTCTCATCTTTTGCATCTCTCCTGTCTCTACTTAGATTTATTTGTTTTTAAGTCAGTGGTTCCCAAGTAAACTGCTCTATTTGACATCCTTAATTTTTTTCTCACAAGTATGATAACAGGACATGACCTAGCTATAGGTTTTGTATGTGTCTCATTCTGTTTGTAAGCCTCCACATTCGGTGTCAGCCAGTCCCTCTCCACTATCAGTTTTTACTGCTGACGTCTGGAGACAGGGCTCAAGGAGACTTTGGCTCATGAAATACGAGATGCTTGGGGCATGTTTACATTATCACAGACCTCTCCACTTAACTCTCCATAACACTCTGTTCACTGCTGAGGGGAAAGGCATCCATCACACAGGCTTGACAAGAAACATGAAAATAGGATGGCCTCTCTTCATCTATGTCAATCTTCTGGTACACATGGAGGTTGAGTACTGCAATATCTGATCTCATTCTCATATTAACTTTTCCTCTGATATCATCACAAAGTAAACATTTCAATTTATCCAATACTTTGGTTTATGACCAAATACCTGCAAAACTAATGACATGTCTGTCAACCTGAGATGTACTATGTGTTTTGTGCTAATTAGCAAGTGTGTATAAGTACAACCTTCAGAGTGCACCTTTTTGATGTGTTCAACAGACTCAAACCTCACGCAGCACTTCTTAATATGTGTACATATCGGATTTTTGATTACTGGAAACACACAGAACAAAGGGAATTTACTGCTTAGAAAAGAGATCTGTATTATGAATGTAAATTTTAAATTTGAATGAAGTGCTTGGTTGTTGAATAAAGTCTAACATAATAGACCGATTGGGCTGATTGTTTGATCAGTGGTGTTGTGTTTGCTTCTCTGCTGCTCCCATCTGGTCCACCATGACAAAGGGTTGACTTTGCAGTATAAAAGCAGAGAATCTGAAAAAATTTGAAAGTGAGAACACACCTTCCCACTTTCTAACAAACTCCCACTAGGTGAGGCTGTCTGGGTACCACATGCACCTATAATAAGCATGCCCAGACAAACATACATTCCACCTAGTGGTTATGCGGTCTGCAGTGTCTAGTATGCATCCCTCTCCAACCCCCAGGCCGCCGCCACACACTGCCTTCTAGCTGGATAATTCATAGTAACGAGGAGCTTTTGAGGTTACATGTACTTATGATCTGGAAGAGGACATCTGAGTTCAGAGGAACTGGTTGTGACTTTGTTCTTACTGCAGTTGTTTGATGAAGGGAACCATCATTCAACCAGAGACATGGGTTCAAGTGCTCCCTGTCATTTAGGTGAAGTAACTTTGCCTGATATCAGACAGAATTGTCAACTTGTTGCACTCCAAAAATTAGTCAACTCGGGGGTGTGGACAGATTCAAAAGTCTGGACCCAGGCAAGAAGTAACTTTGAGCACTCACTGAATTTCTGTCTGATTCAGAGTTGCTGACTGCTATGTGGAGGAAGCAAATGGAAAGATTTTTTTCCACAGTCATCATGAGGTATCATACTGAGTGGCATGAGGAAATGCTGCTGTACATTTAGTTAGCAGAAGTTTCCTGGACACTGTATATTGTTTCATAAGCATTGCAAATCACAGTAAATGTACACTCATATACAGAAAAATGGTCTGTCATGCATTTGAAAGAACTTTTATTATTTTTGGTAAAACTAATAAAGTGGAACGACTGTAAATGTGCAGAGATGTGTGTCAGTCTACTGTTTCTAGAAAGCAGCATGAAGAATTTTATTCTGAAACTTAAAAGTGTTCTGATTAAAAGCTGTGTCCAATAGAAAAACAAAGCCACTGGGCAACATTTTTGAGACATTCTTGTTTTTATAGCTGCTCTGGGTTGAACCGTGTGTGGAGTAGAGACTTATTATAGAATAATTATACAATGTCATCTCGGTACACATTGGCAGTAAATGCATCAGTTGTAATCATATGCTTCCAGCTACAAAGAGGGCAGCTCTAAAATCAAGTCTCCCTGAAAATTGTAGACTGTCCCCGAAAACAATCTATAAGGAGTTGGATGTCTGTCAGTACATTTTGTCAGCTGTCGGAGTCCTGTTTGAAAGGAAACTGAAGACTTTAGTTTGGGTTGTTCAGATTTTCTCTCTGCCAGCGCAGGAGGGCTCCTCAAATTAAACCAAACATTTTGGGCCACAGTCCCAGGAAGCAACATGAACAAGAGGTTCTGACATTTTCTGCCAAACAACTCGAAATAAAATAACAAAAAGAGCCAACCATCTGCCAGAAACCCAATATGTGCAGCCAGGCTGCTTTCAAGAAACTTTTTTACTGCTGAGCAAGCACAAGGTCATCACATCGGGTAATGAATAAATAATGCAAATAATGCAGTCCAACATCAGAAAATTAGCCACAGAGAATTGAACTGAATTCCACTTAACATTTTAAAGAGTTAAAGAGTGTCTGCTTTTATTTCCTTTTTAGATATAATTGGAAACAAGATTACACATGCCGCTAGCGTGGTTGTAAACAAGTTTACAACCATGCAAACAGCTCTGTGGGGCTGTACTTAGGTAAAGGGGTGTTTTGAGAGAGATATGAAACAAGGGTAGAGAGAGGGGTATGACATGTAACAAAGGTCAGCGAATCCAGAATCAACCCACAGAAGTTGCAGATATGTGCCATGTGGTTATTGGGGTGTGCCGGTACAAGGGTGCTTTAAGCTAATTGCTAATGTCAGCAAACTGACGGCATGAAAATGCTAACATGGCATAGTTTAGTAGGTGATGCTGGCATTGCGGGTAGCTCCAGGTCTGAAAAGTGAAGCTCCAAAAATAAGTCCAATTGTATAGATGTCTATGAGAAAATGACCCTACTTCTCACATGATTTATTACCTCAGTAAACGGTTTCCTGATGAGTTTATGGTCTCAATTGCTCATTTCAAGTCTTCTTCAATATGTTGTTCATGATGTTCATTTTGTAAATTATGGCCCCATTTAGAGTAAAATAGACGATAAAGCAGGGTATGCTTTAGGGCATGGCTACCTTGTGATTGACAAGTCACTACCATGGCAGTGCATGAGGTGCTGCAGTTGGACCCTGGGGAGCTCCTCCCCAGCTCCATGCTCTTGTCCAAATATGGTCATTTCTCATCACTTTTGGCTCCAAAAAACCAAGACGGCAACTGTCAAAATGCCAAACTTGAGGTTTCAAAATGAGAGTCCACCATGATAGATACTGGAAAAAGGGCGGCCATTCAGTCCTATTGGAATTGCTCGCCCGGCACATACTCCAAAAAAAGTTTCTAGCTTCCGGGTTTGCTTCCGCGTTGTGCGGCCCACTGAATATGCGCGGTAGTGTTTCCCCTGCTGGCCTCGCCCACGAGCTCCCACTCAGCCCATAGACTTTACATTGTGATGACATCAGGGATATTTAAATCGCTTTTCTCAACTCGAGGAAAGTTTTTCAAACATAAAACCTCCATGGATCAAAAGTTCATAATAGAAAGAGTCATAATTGGCATTGTTTGCAGTTCGAGGGGTCCTGTCACCAGTTTTACAGGCGTCTCTTTTACAATGGTGGTCTATGGGGAAAATCTTTTTGGGGCTGCAGGGGGATTTTTCACTGTAATACCGCGAGTGGTCACTGGGAAAAATTGGCTGCAAGGCTGAGCGGCAGCGCCCTATCCAGCTCTTATTATACATCCATGGAGTCCACCAACCAATGGGTGATGTCACGGTGGTCACGTCCGTTATTTTTATAGTCTACAATTGATGTAGACTATAAAATAATGCATGCTAAATAAATACATGCTAACATTTGCTAATTAGCACTGAACCCAAATCTGAGGCTGAATGTCATTAGTTTTGCAGGTATTTGTTCAAAAACCTGAAAAAAGTAGAAAAGTATTCGACAAATTAAAATGTTGATCCTGATGATGCTGCTAAATAAAAACTTAAGGAATAACCAATTACACTAAATTACAAAATTACAATATTACAGTTCATCCTAAAGGGGACATGAATTGCAACAATGCAACAAATTTCATAACAATCCATCTAACATTTAAGACATCTCACTCAAAAATACGAATGTGAACCTCTTGATGGCACTAGAGTTAAAGTCAAGAGAGATCACCTAAGCTAGTAGAAATCATCATCTGGACACCATGGATATCTGTACCAAATTTCATGGCAATCCATCAAACAGTTGTTGCTGTTTCAGACTGGCCCAAAGTGGTGGAATGACAATGCAATCCACATTGTCATTCTGCCACACCACTAGCGTGGAAAAAGCATAATGCCATTTAATGGGTAATTTCCTCCTGAAGCATTTGCTCCAAGACTGAGAGTCGAACTTTTTTTTAACACTTTCAACTCCAATGACATTTTAAGTTTGTCTTGATCTCACATTTTTATATTTATCAATACTCAGGTTCAGAGAGATCTGTTAGCTATAAAACTGAAAGGTATTGCCAGTTCATATCCCCAATCGGGTGGGAGAGTAATGTTGTCAAAAGATGAGAAACACCTGTTCCTCAACTCAGCAGCTGCTGCCAAAGTGCTCATGAGCAAGACATATTTTCTTGCCCAGTGGAGCTTCACAGTGGCCAATAGTAGAAGAATGTGGTTTTACAGAGCTGCAACCAGATGTGTACGTGCTTAAATATACAAATGTGCTGCAATTTTCTCCAAAAGAATAAAGATTTAAAAACTTGCTTGGCCATAATGAATCACACCACTAGTCCTGCACACACCGGAATCCAAAACAACTAATCAAAGCCACATTTACAGGCACAACAGGATTTGACCTTCTAAAAGGAAGTCCAGCCATTGATCCTATATTTTTTACACTTAATGTCTGTTATACCTGTACATGATCCAAACTATTATTTAATTGGCAACACCAGCACAATGTTCTACTAAATCTTTACCTCAACATACTGAGTGTCTGCTAATCCTATGGTTCTAATTTCTGCTTGTGATGAAACACGTAAATGCTGACAAATTTTCCAAAATGTGGTTTGGGTTTGTGAGACTATGGTTGCCGTTGCACTGTTAAATCTATCTTCCATCAGTACACAAGGAAAACCAAATCAGAGAGGGGGGGGGGGGGGGGGGGGGGGGACGACGACTCTATAGCTACCACCTGTGCTTCCATTCTTTGTTCCAGTCATCGTTAAGCATTAATTATTTTCAGGCCCCAAGAGCCCTGTTGTCCAAAAAAAAAAAAAAAAAAATCTAAGGGCTTCTTGAGGAAACTCCTATAGTCTGGAAAACATTTTATTTTGGCTACTGAGGTTTTTATATTAGCCATTGGCACATGTAGGTCTATTCAGTCTCTCATTTCACATTCTTAGTCTTTCAGGAAACCAAAATAACAACTCCACCCCACCACTTACTTTGCATTTAGTGTGTTGCATTTAGTTTGGATTATTGCCTCTCCTTCTCCATCAAATGCTCCATGCCCACGTTTATAAGCATATTTCTTCCTGGGAATTTTGTGAAAATGTGGCACTTATTTTTATCTACATTTTGTACCTAATTTAACATGATGAATAAGTGTGTTCTTCGGTGCTTCTAGGATTGCCGTTTCTAGAAGGCTGTCTGTCTAGGATACAGTACTGTGTCCTGTAATTAAGTTGCACTGGGATGTAGTGATGCTGTTCAGACCTCTTTCAAAGCCTAGGGGGCGGGTCCCGAGACAACTTTCCCGGCTGGTGATTTGATGAACGAAGGATTTTCCAGTGTCAGTATTACAGTTGGTTCAGGTTCACTCTTGCGGCGCTTGTCCAGCCTCCTGACTGTGCGCAACTCTCAGGGAGCATAGTGGTGTGCGCTTTTTTCATGAAAGCCCTTTACCATCAGTCTGAGAGCTGGGCTTAAGGGGGAGCGGATCTGAAGGGCCCAGTCTGGCTGTGAGAGGCATCGGTATACTATCACACATGGCGCTGTAGTATAAGCACACTTTTGTGGATTGTGGAAGGGATCGAATTTTATTAAAAGTCGCCCGTTTCTTGTACAGCTACGGGCGCTCACCATGGAGATGCAAAGGTGGGCCACCAGGTGGAAAACGAAAAGGTGGCTATGGGATTCAACGCTAACCGCTGTAGTCACAATAATTTTAATACTACAAGCTGCCAATGTCAGAGCAGGTAAGAAGATGCATGTTACCCTCCGCAGTAACTGTGCCACCTCCAGGGCATCCTGGACAGCTTGAGAGCTTCTTAAAGGCTGGCAGCCTGACCATAGGTAGTAGGCTTAGGTACCTATTAAATGAAATTCAGTTGATTGCCAGTCGCTGGGAAACCAAACTCACCTTAACTCAATTTGTACACCTTTTCAATGCTGAGTAGACCCCTTATCCAATACAACGGATTAATACTTTTTTTCTTTTTTAATTTTCGAGGAAATGTAAACCTTATGATTATGTTAATAGTTAATTTAGCCTATGTCATATGACCCTGCAGTAGTCTGCTGTGACGTCAGTTGTGTCTGTATGCTTTGTTTAGGACACTGAAGTAAAAAAAAAAAAAAAAAAAAAAAAAAAAACATACCTTAAAGTATACACATTGATGTTTAATGAGTCTAAATTGATGTTAAATTGAAAGTGATATACGGTTTATTCTTGGCACAGGCACGGAGATGCTGCTCTCTCTTAGTTTCTTCTAAGTAAATAAAGTCTGTAATCCAGGTGTGGTCAGCCAGGAGAGGATTGATAGTGTTGATTTCTTCTTGACACAAATACTCTAATGGTCCGCGTAAAGCGTGTGCGTATAAATTATCAGTGAGTACTGATTGCACTTGTTGCCTTTCTAATTCACACTCTACTGTGCGATTTCGGAAAAGATAATCGCAGAAAAAAAATACCTTTGTGTATTGGAGTTCCATTTCACCACTTGGCAGTACTACTGGAAAGCGTCATGGTTTTACGCAGAACTTTTACGCACGGCATTCGGTGGTATGACCATCAGCCAACAGATGAGTAAAGTACGTAAAGTCTGACCCAGATATCAGTAGTAGCCTAAATACATAGTGGTGAAATCAAATTCGTAAAAGGCATCACTTGCCTAAGGTTGTGTGTTTCTTTTTCTCTGATAGGACTGCCTTGCTGATATCACAATCTGACAGATGTCAAGATCGTTTACTGTAGCACATTTTTATATCAAACTTACACATTTGATTGTGAATTTTCTGAGAGTTTATAATGCACTACACATAACACTGTGGGAGTGAATCCTGGGAGTTAAATTCATATTCTGGCCTGAAGGACCACCATCTTTCCACATTATCCGAGCTCCCACTATGTCCAAGAAAGGGGCGTAGATGGAAAAAAGTATTTTCTCTGTGGGTCACATTAACTACTTCTTACTTTGAAGAATATTTCCTTTGTCTCTGAAGTCATACAGACATTCATACTGTACTGTAGCTTTAGCCAGGACAAATTTGTGTGTGTCTGCTGGATGCTTACTATTTGTGGTTATGAGCTCAGTTATCATGCATCCTTTAAGATACCTGCTTTCTTGTAACAAAGCCTTAATACAAAATTAGGGCATTTCTCTTCATCCTGTCTAAACATTTGCTATCATAATACTGTTTCACCAAAAATTGTTTTGGAGTACTGTACATGATACATAAAGAAATTATTCAGCAGAGGGCAAATTGCTCCACAAAAATGAAAAGATCATGAAAGCAAATACCACAGCGGCAAGGCTTGCCCATTACCCATCTTTCTTCATTCTGACTATTTAAACTAACCATAATTGCATGATGTGCTAGCAAACATTTACAGGCTTTCCAATGTACTTTAATTGCTGCCTATGCTGCCAACTCTCAGTAGATGGCAGTGACACGAAAAAGACCGGCAAGCCATCCCGAGATGCTGCTGCATGACCACAGAGCCACAGAGACATTAAATCAGAATGTTGTGGATTTAACAACTCCAAACTTAAACATCAAATGTATGGCTGATGAGTTATGAGACAGGGAGTGCTGAAATTTTTGCCTATACAGCTGAAAATGGTATTTTAATGTGTCAGGGTCTGCTGGTGAAATTTCTTAAATGATTTTAACAGAGGTTTCTCGTGTTACTACATGCTTCACAGCCTCAGGGGAAATCACACTCCTTTGTCATGTTAGTAGCTTGTTAACATGGCAGACAGTATATCACAAGACTCCGACAGCAGTCAGCAAGATGTGTCATTAAAATCAGAGACTGAAAAATACCCCTCAGACACGGCTGTGGATAGTCTGGAGCTCCTGTGATACCTTTCGCACGAAAGAACTGTATTCTCTCTCTTGTGGTTTCCATCCTTATCATTAGAAGATGGTTTATTCCTTCTGAGGGGTGGAAGAGGAGTCTTTTTTTCAGGATATGTTGAAGGCATAGCATGCTGGCTCAAATTCCTGTGAGGCTGAAAAGCTTTTAAAAAGCTATGCATACTCATTTTGGGTCTTTAATGGTTTTGGGATATTGCCTGTTTTTCAGGGCTTCTGTGAAGCAATGGTTGTGGAAGGAGAGGGGCTGAAGAGTCAGGGGTGCGGGTGGTGGTGGTGGTTGGGGGGGGGGGGGAGTCCTGGCCAATTCAGCACATCTGGAATATATGAGGCCTTGAGGTATGCAGTAATGCAGAAAGGCATTCTGAAACTCACAAAGAGACCTTTAGTCCAAGCTTTTCTTTTTTTTTTTCAAGAACCAGTAGCTCTGTACTTGGGACAATATTCAGAAGACCCACAGACTATTTTCCTTTTTATGAGGCATTTGGTGTGAGGTTTAAAACTTGGCGTTTTGTATCTCCCATTTGTATCTTATTCTGTCTGTCTTTTAGTCAGTCTTATAGGCTTTAGGACAAAATGAACCCAGTGTCTTTTAAATTACTCTTTTTGCTATGTCTGTCATGAAGCCTAATTTTACTCCATCTCCCTCTCAGTTGATAAAAGTTACTATGGGACTGAATTTAATCAAAAGAAAAGACTTTCTGCTTTGCTTGATTTCCCAGTAGTCTCGCTTTCTTTATGCTTATACTCTCGACAATTTTATTTCATGAACTGTGGCATCAGATGATCTGGACACATATCAGCATAAATTACTCCAGTCCCTTCCATCAGTTAAAGAGTAGATCTGCAAACTTCAAACGAACTAAAACTCGAGACACAATCCCCAAGGATGTGCTTGAATCAGGCGAGTTTGATTCACCACTCAAGCTGTTATTTTTCTGGTCACAGGAGAAGTAGCTACAGGGATGGGGCCTTCTCAGTTTAGTCTTGTGTATGTTTTAGTTAGGGGGGTATAGGGAGTGGTGCCAGCACCATAATGGGTTCAGCATGTGGATTTAAAGCTCCACCCATCAGACCCCCTCCTGGTCACTGAAAGTGAACAGGAACAGCACAATCAGCACTTCCTGGCTTCACGTGCCATAAGACTTACAAAAAAGGAAAATATAAACAGGCGGATATTTTTATTATAACATTTCTTTAGCTTTGATTATGGAAAAAATAGAAGAGGCCTGTGAGACAAGTATAGCATAACACAGTTTAGAGTCTACATTTTGCATAAAAAGAAAGAACATATGGTTCTTCCATTGATGGCAAAGTCATATGTGCGATGCAAAAAAAAAGGTTATTACACTCCATTCCTGTACATTATATTACTCTAAATTGTATTTTTTCCACCAGTGTATGCTATTACGGTTCACCTATGTGTCTCTTCCTGGTTCATGCAGTTTTATGGAGTATTATGCGGCAGCTGAAGAGATTTCCTGCAATGTGGACCAAAAAAAAGCTTCTGTCTGATCCCTTTAAATAATTTTCCCACAATGTTTTCTTGCCAGTATCAAACACATGAATCTAATTTTTTTCCCTAGGAAGCGAGATTTCAATTAAAGTCCTTATCTCCCCAGTGGGACTTTAAGCTGACCATTCAGACATTGTTTATCATTGCTGGGTCTTTGAAGAAGACACATCCTGCCTCTTGACTCTCTGAAAAGACAAATGAGCCAGAATAAAAAGATTTCTTCAAACATGCCCTTTTTCTTAGCACTGCTCTGTATGCACATCCATCCATCACAGCATACTGACCTTAAATTAATAGCCTCCTCTAACTTTATATTATTAAGCAAATGCAGCCTGAGGCAGACGTGCCATTAAATCTGAAATAACATTCTACCGTTCGTCAACATTCCTGTTTATACAGTACACTAGCCTTAAAACATACCCTATTAGGCTTTCTAAATTCCCCATAATCACAGTGTGACTAATGATGTGCTGTGGGGAGTGGGAGAGATAGCGGTTTAAGAGAAAAATGGTTACAAAGGGGAAAGAGAGAAACACTAAAATGAGTAAAGTAAAAGTCATGAGTCTCAGGAATGAAGGTGGTTAGACAATTGCAGGAGAGGGAAGAAATGAGAAACAGTGTTTACGACTGCATTGCACAGTAGTTTCACCCCTGAGTTCCAAGTCCATTGATAGAAAAGAGTCTAGTAGTGTTAAGAAGCTCATAAAGTGCCCCCCCTCTGTGATCTCCTTATTCCAAAGACTCAGTGATCAGCAGCAATGAGTTTTATCATCCCATAGACGCTGTAGATTTTGGCTATGGGGGTGATTGTGGAGGTGAGGAGGTTGAGTGCAATTATATCTGCTGACATAACATTTTTACTGCTCCTCTGCCAAAGTAGCTCATAAAAGAACAACTAGTTGTACTGACAGATTGGCCAACAAGCCCTGAGTAGGCAAAGGGATTGGTGTAAATGTTGACTTATCATCAAAATGCCAGGTCCTATTAGGTTTTCTGTAAACTTTTGAAATACGCTTACAATGGACTGTAAAATACATGCAGCTTTTACACTGTGTTCAGTAATAATACCTTATAATAAAAAGCATTTTTTTCTTTAACCACATAGAGGCCTACACCATCTTTGCTTTACTGTATTTATTTATATTTTAATGTATGTATTCAGTATTTTATGTTTAATTGAATTTATAGTGAATTAAATTAGTTTAACTCACATTGCGGCTTAAGCAGTCAATTGAGTGTTCATTTTTCACTTACAAAAGGCTGTGTTTCCAGCAGACTGAGAAACTTAAGTGATGCTTGTGAAATATCATTACATTACAATCTGACTTCTGATTGGGCAAATCATTTTTCTAATCTATACAGCTACATATGAATGCAGTATCCCAGACGACCTTTCAACCAAACTACGCTTTGAGCTTTCATAGCATGTTGGCATGCTAACATTTGCTAATTAGCACTAAACACAAAGTACAACTGAGGCTGATGGAAAAGTCAAGGGATCACCAGTTATTAACCAGAGTTATTACAAACATCCTGAGAGAGACATAAAAGTTTGTACCAAATGTTATGGCATTCCATCCAAAAGCCCATTATTGAGATATTTCAGTCTGGACCTAATTAGTGGACCAGCTGACTAAGAGACTGACATTGCCATCCCTGAGGCCATGGTTAAAAAGTATGAAAAATAAAAAACAAAATACCAAACATATTTTGGGGTGGGAACAAAGCAGTTCGGATGTGCCACCCAAAAAGATTTGACATTTGGGAAACATTGACTCAACACAGAGGATTTGGACAAATGTGCTCCCCAGAGAGATACAACGATGCAAATGTTATGTCTTTTGGCTGCCCAAGTATCATTGGGTAATAAAATAAATTCTTTGTTCTACCTCCCCAGCTGAACCAGTGGATGTACTGAAAGTGCTAGACTTCCAGAGCTCTCCTGAAGGAGTACGAAAAACAACAGGCTTCTGCACATTCCGGAGGGGATCCAAACCCGACATTGCTTACCGAGTGGGAAAAAAGGCTCAGATCAGCGCTCCAACCAAACAGCTCTTCCCAGGTAACCTAACCCCTTACAGTACATCCCACAGATGACCAACTTTCCCATTCACTTGAATGAGAAAGTGTGTCCAAACTCTGGACACACCTTGTACTGCTCGCATGGTTTGTTAAGCTTTATAATAAAAAAAAAAAAAGCACGAGGATTGCTTTCCTGCTTCTGTTTTAGAGGCAGTTTGCATTTGCATGGTCACTTTAGGACTTACTTATGGAATATACAGGTTTATTGGATATTTAATTTGAACAATTTGGTGAAATGGAGGGATCTCATTTTCCTTGCAAATGCAGCTTTAACAGATCAACATGTAATCCCATTATAAAAAGAGTTACATTACCCTGACTTTTTTTTTTTTTTTTAAAAAAGATGACTATTCAAACAAATAATTGTTTGGAGGAAAGTCAAACTGATTATTTTGTTTACTGTCTTGAACCACTTAACAGCAAAACAGAAACATCTTAAAGATATCTCTATTTCACAATAAAATTGCTAAAATGATGTACTAAATAGCTACAATGAAACCCTTCACGACAAACACCTGTCTTCTAAAATGCAGTGCAGATTTTCAGCAATTATTTTCTAGAAGACGCCCATAAATGCAATGATGTTTCAGTGGGATCCAATAGCCCTAAGGGGATGAGAGTCACTTAACACATGGTGTATGTCATGTAAACACACGACTCAAGTACAAAGAACAACACCAGATTTTTGTTATCTCATATTTGGAGAATCCCATAGTTTATTACAGCAAATCAATGAGAGGAATATTTCTTTTGATGTTTTGTGGACTGATCTTGTCAATAAAGAGTCTTTCCTGAAGTTTGATTGCTGGCAGACTCACTTATGCTGTATTTGGCTGATGTAGTGAAATCTAGCAGAGTTTTCATATTGAGTGTGTAATGTCTGACTCAAAGTCTGTTGCCCGGCTGTTTGTAAAGAAAAAAAAAAAAAAAAAAAAAAAAACAATAATGAAAATAAAGTCATATTTATTTCATCAGGAAGGAGTTCACTCAGAGAAATAGAAAAGGTATTTGACAGGTGGTTGCTTCTTCCTTACACTTGTTACTGTTCATCAGCTAATCTGATGATTTGATAATTAACTATAGAGGATAAGACCTCTGTCATTAATCATGGCTGCAGAGAACCAATGATCTGTGGACAGATATAAATAAGCTTTTTGTCTATTTCCAATCTTGCCAGAATATGAAACATTGTGTACTTAAAGCATAAATCAATTGTCTTATGATATAGAACATTAAAGTTCACGTCCATAGGAGGCCTTCTCTATTACTTGGGCAAACTGTAAAAAGAGCCCCCAGTTGCTTATTCAACTCAAAATTGGCAAGATAGTGAATAAAAATTTAGTAGGAGCTGAGTGCTGTTAAATAAATTGTCCCTGTCTCAACAGTGCGTGGTTGTCTTTTCGAATTTGACTTGATTTCAAAGTACAAAATAAGTTGAGTTATTAGAAAGTAGTTTTCTGTGATTTTTGGCTTCAGTTACCTGCACACATTATGCTTTCAGGAGCGGAAATTTGAAAAGTATAATTAAGCTAGAGAGGTGAAACATTGGCGATGCCATGAAAGCAAAAGTGTCAAAATGTCCTCAGTCAGAATAATGTGACTTTTATTTGATCAGGATGAGTTAGTTTTTCATGGAACCGAGTTATTTATGGTTTTCAAAATTATTTTGTTTTGAGTTATATTTACAGCCCTTGTAAAAATTAATATGGCTACATCACCACTACTGAGTCCTTTCAGGGCATTGCCAAGTTCTCCTTCAGCTTCCTTAATAAACAGTTCTCCAGGTCCAGTTGTCTAGACGATTGGTTTTAATATGAGAAGAGAAAGTTAGAGAACCAATAAACTTGCCATTATTCAATTTAGTCATTACAATACAATTGCTCTTGTAATGACATCAGTCAAAAACTGATGTGTAAAAGACAAGGCATAAGGTGAAATGCAGTCACATGAATGCCTTGCATTAGAAGTGGCTACTATATGTTTAATATAGTCCAATGAAGAGGTCTCCTTTCAAAGAAGTATAGTTCCATAATTTCTGTAAGATAGGGGTAGAAAGGAAGAGTAATGTTTAACTTAGAGGATTAGTTTGACTTTACGCAAAATATGCACCTACTGCTGGCAACTACTCAGCCTAGCACCCATTCATCTTAGCCTAGCTCAAAGACTGGAAAGTTCTGCCCATATGTTACAAAATGTCACAAAATCAGCTTACCAGCACCTCTTAATCTCACTGATTAACATGTTATGTTTCGTTTTTTTAATCTGTCTAAAAAATTAAGTGTAAAAATTACACGTAATATTTTAACTGTTAGTTACTAAGACTAAGCTAATTGGCGGCTGGCAGTAGCATCTTTTTGTCTAACTCAGTGCAAGAAAGCATAAAGGCAATTTGGCCAAAATGTTCAACTTTTTTTTTTTTTTTTTTTTAATTAAAGAAGGGAGATAGGTTATAAACCTTCACTGCAACATCCTAATAGATGATAGAAAACCTTTTACTTCTACTACCAAACATCCCCACGAGAACTATTGAATTAAGTTTACAAATTTTGTAGTTATGTATTAATAATTATATAGATCTGAACCAGAGCATTGCAGTAAGACGTTAAATATACTCTGACAAAAAAGGTGCATTTACCTTGATCTTGTTAACTGCGTATTCATTGGTCTGGTTGATAACATATCAACATACATGCCTGCTGCTTGTTCCACCTTCAGGGGGGGTTTTCCCAGAAGATTTCTCCATCCTGTTTACCATCAAGCCCAAGGCTGGCCTCCAGTCCTTCCTGCTGTCTGTGTACAACAAGCAAGGCATCCAGCAGCTCGGTGTGGAGGTGGGCCGTGCCCCCATCTTTCTGTATGAGGACCAGCATGGCAAGCCTGCCCCGGAGGAGTACCCTCAGTTCCGCTCCATCAACCTTGCTGATGGCAAGTAAGTGACCGGCTGTTTCTCAAGAGGTCTTGAACACACTGGAGGTCAAATGTGGGTGGTAGATTTTTATATCTCCTGGATCTTGCATTTCTGTGTCCCAATGTACCAGATTGACTTTGACTTTTCAGAGTTGAATTTTCAAAAAAGTCTGTTGCAAGTCTTTGTTGACCAGCTCACAGCAGCACATTTTGACGCCCATTTTGAGTAATTTATCTTGATTAATAGGTTATATTTTATGCTAAAGAAAATACAACTCTGCTTAATGTATTTTTCAAGCACAGAGACTGTATTTAGTGCTCCTAGCCTGGTGAACTGACACACAGCTCTTAGGATTTATTATCACCATTATTTGTTCAGTCATTACCATATGGAACAAGTCAAACAGTAATGACAAATAGATTGCTGGCAGAAAATTGATGACTGCCTTTTCTTTTCCAGATTATTTACAGCAGTGGTATACTGATATGCAGTAATGGGCAGGATCTTCATAAATTGCATAGCTGTTCAGTGACGCTGATTCAAATCACTGTTAAAAGTCACCATCAATCATTCGCACAAATGCAAACAGGAATGCCTTGAAACGATTCCATGTGTGGTTGTTCGTCTGTAATGAATTGTATTAGAAAACAAAACATTACAGTGTAAATATTCAGTACAACAATCACATTATAATTATAGTTTTACAAAATGTAGCGTGCTGTAATGTGTAAATTGTGATACCACTGAAATATACTCTTTCAACAGCGACAGCAGTGTTTCAGCTTTCTCTGTTCTTGTAAAGAGTTTGATGAGAAGATCGATACCATTCTCATGTTTGTACACTAAATATGAAGCTACAGCTAGCAGCCAAATTAGCTTAAATTATCTTAAAGACCGGAAGCAGGGGCTGACAGCTAGCCTGGCTCTATCCTGTAAAGTCACACATTTAAAAAATTGAGCTTTACGGTTGCTGGTAGGCAGATTTTTTTTTTTTTTTTACTTTGGACAGAGCCAGACTAACTGTCTCCCCCTGCTTCCAGTTGTTATGCTAAGCTTAGCCAATTAGCTGCTGGCCTCATAATTAGTGTACAAATATGAGAATGGAATTGTCATCTAAATCTTGGCAAGAAAGAGAATAAGCGTTTTACCCAATTAGTCACACTGTTCCTTTAATACACTAGTGATTGTCTTAAGTGGAAGTGGTTGTATTAATGACCTTTGATCTTGCGCTTCACAGATGGCATCGTGTAGCTATCAGCGTGGAGAAACAGAAAGTCACCATCATTGTGGACTGTAAGAAGAAGGTGACCAGGCCGCTCGGCAGAAGCGATAAGGCCATCATCAGCACAGAGGGCATTACTGTCTTTGGCACCAGAATCCTTGATGAAGAAGTCTTTGAGGTAAGGTGGCAATATTGAATTCCTTCTCACATGGGCTAGGCTGGTTGCCTGTGATGGCTATGGTGTTGTTAAAGGAATTGCTCTACAGTTTGGGAAATATGCTTATCCGCTTCTTCCCAGAGAATTAGATGAGAAGAGTTAAATGTCATAAGTATGGAGCTGTAGTCAGGAGCCAATTAGCTTAGCTTAGCTTAGCTTAGCATAAAGAAAGGGAGCAAGGTGAAACAGCTAGTCTAGCATCACTGCAGCAAAAAAAAAAATTGACAATTTTTACACCACGTAAGTCCCTGTAAAAGCTCAAAATCTCGCTTTTACATTTCTGTTTGATTATACAAATTAGATGCAATGTGTTTATTATGAACTTTAGAGGTGCTAAGAGGCGTATTTTTAGACTTTGGAGAGAACTAAGCTCAACACCTCGTGTCTCCAGCTTCATACTCAAAGCACAGTCGCAAGTCTTTTCACCTCACTCTCGGAGAGAAAACAAAAAAGTGTACCTTCCAAAATACTGAGCTATTCCTTTAACATAATGCTTTCCTAGGTTGAAGAAGACTTTGGTAGACGTAATGGCTAGATTAGCTACATTGTTGCTCTTATTGTCTTCAAAAGTCTGCTTTAAGCTGTCTCCACCATTTATACAGGAATGTCTTTCACAAAATAATGCAGACATTCACCTCTAGATTGAAGTGATTATGTTTTGAAGGAGTTTGGAAGGCTTACCTAGATGCCAGTGATTTGTCCATTCTGGTTCGGTATGGATGTAATTGAAAGCATATTGTGAATCTTAGTCTCAATGAATCTCATTTACTATTGTGAAAGGGGACAATTTTAGTGTCTAATACTTTAAGACCAAACGCTTTAAGGCCAGACATTTTATTTGTCTTTCATTAACTTGTGCATACAGTAAATGGTGAATTTTATTGGCCAGAACAACAATATTGGCTTTGTGTACTTGGCAAGAGCCATGTCTGTGGAAAGGCTACTTGCACAGTGTGTTATTGAAAGTGTTCTTTTCTCTCAACACTGGTTGGATTTGTTTGAATAGTTGACTTAATAAAAGAAAGACTGAGTCCTAATAAGCTTCAGTTGTTCATATTGTAGAGTGTGTTGTTTCACACACATGAATTTTGCCTCTATTTGTCAGTTGATTCCAGGATATTCCTTCAATAACTGTGACTATCAAAGCTCAAAATCAGAATTCACAGCTCAGTTATGGTTACTGAGGTTGCGATTATGAGATGGAGATCCAAGCTACCAGGTTTAGCACAGGTAACTCTGAGCTCAGTGGAAAATGTGAGCTGAATGCTAGTACAAAAGACAATAGCCTCTCTTTGATGTCTGCATGTGGAATGCTTGCTAAGTAGAACAGCCTGCAAAATGTTTGCCTCCAGGTCAGAGAGGACTTTCTACAGAGGATCCACTTGAAAATGGGATTCCACTCTTCTTCACTGATAGGCTTTTGGCAAACAAATCACCTTGATAGATATGGAGGTTAAACATATTGACAAGTAGAGGTCATGATAAGGAGAGGCAATGTGGTTTATTGCATTATGTTTGTGCATTTGGCATTTATTTTAACTAAGTACACAACCATAGTAAATTAGTTTTATAACTTTATGAACAGTAAAGAATGCAGTGAGTGAAAGCCATGGTCATTAGAGTTGGGACTGTCATTAAGGTAATTGAGAGTTGAGTGGAGAGGATAAAAGTAGTATAGCACTTTCACCAAGCCTTTTCTATTTTTAATGCAGATTTAAGACCAACCATTTGGATTTTGTGAGTGTTCTTTGTTTGAACATATATTACACTAAATGATGTAGAATTACCAGGTAATTTGTTTTGTTCTCTTTTTAAAAACCTGGAGAGAAAGAGAAAATGATTCCTTTTGTTCCAAGGTTTGAGGGTTTTTGCCCATTACATGGTGGTTTTTAATCAGTTTATCACACAAAAGCAATGCTGTGGTGGCCCGGCAAGACATTCAGCCATATCTTTAACTGTAAGTATTTCCACTTCAAGTTTAATTGCCTTAGATTTGTTGATTGCAAACTGGCTACTTGTAGGTGAACTGCACTGCTAATGGCAAAAATTATTACTGGCCATGAGGGACTTGGTCAGTTATTGTACTGTATATTCCTATAGATCAAACAAAGTTTGCAAAAGTAGATGTAAGCCATGCGTTTGGTCCAGGATTTGTTGCTTATGGGATTATACCTTGGCATCTATTTCACATCTATTCCTCTGGAGGTATACTACAATCATTATACCTCAGAGGCTATGGAAACTTTTGGAAAACTGCTGGCTGTATTATCTAGACACACTGTGAAAATTTGAAACATCTTTGCAATTAGGTTATTGAGACCAGTTCTTCCAAGGTCTTGTATATATAAATTGCATTTAAATTGTGATATAAATCTACAGTATTTGTTTTTTAGTGGTTCTTAGGATTCCCAGACGGCTTTATTGTGTAAGTGTTGGGTAAATATGCTCTTCTGAGTAATGTAGTGGTTCCCAGATGGTGGAGAACAAAACATATTGAAAACTACTAGTCAGATTACCAGTTACTTTGGTAAATGGATCCAACAAGAGGCAATTTACTATAGCTTGTCTTCCATTGGATTATTTTAAAAATGATACATTTACAGCCATCTAAAGACTAACAGATTAAGAAATTGTGGCTGTTTAGTGTACCAAGCCTGAGTTTCACAACTTTATAGCCATTCCTTAGTTTAATTACTGAGGTTTGCTGTGAGCTCTCTCACTAAAACTTCTTTTAGCTGTAAGCACATGGCTACCTTACTGCAGTAGATTGCATAAGCAGGTGTCAAAGCTGGAAGCACAGAGGAGAGTGAATGCTAGGGGAAAATATGATCAGTGTGTGCTTAGTCTTGGCTCAGACTGCACAGCTGTTTAAGAGATATGCTCACTGACCAGGCCTCCAAATGCCTTTTTTCCCTTTCTTCGCTTTTTTCTTCTTTTCAATAAATGCCACAAGATATGTGAAGTGAAATCATCTCCCCTCTCATTTTTTGCAAATCCATTCTTCAGGCTTTAAAGGATTGGGTAGGATTATTTGTTTGTTCCGTAAATATGTGTGTCTGTTGATATGTATGTGCATGCATGCATAAAAGTATGTGCATGTGTGTGTGTGTGTGTGTGTGAGAAGGGGAGAAAGGGAGAGAGAGGCGAAGATAGTTTGTTTATGTGTCTGTCATTACTGCATACTTGGCTTTTCCAAAACGCTGCCCTTCAAGCAGGACAGTCCTTGGCAGGAGAATCTAACAAGGCTCTGATGGGCTCTAGACCTTAAATTGAATTGTTGTTTATGGTTGAGCTGGCAGGAAAAGAAACTTCTGACTGTTTCTCATCTGTCTCAGTCACTTCTCACCCTCCAGTACCTGTCACAAAAATGTTTTGGTTAAGGTTGTGTAATAGGAATATAGTAATTATTTCATATTTGTATTTGTGTTACTGTTACGGAGAAGGTCTTCAGGCACCGCATATGTGATATTTTCAACATGTATATCTGCAAACAAACAGATTACTATAAAGTATCTTTGTTCTTTAACTTTTTCTCATTTTCGTCAATTTTACTTGATTGATTGTTTTACATTTTTGTCTTCTACTGATATAGATTTTATGATATTAGTGTGGTTTCTCCGAGTCTCATACCGCGTGGAGGTATACTCCCTATGGATCCAGTGATGTAAGGGAAAAAAAAGTTCTGAAAAGATCTTATAGTACCAGTTTGCCCTTTTAATCCCAGTTATTTCCCAAAGTGCCCCCTTTTTCAAATTATACCCGCATCTGACCCTCTTGTCCCTTGTGCTTGTGACCAAACATATGACCATCGCTAACAGTTCCCAGCACAGCCAGGAAGTAATGGACCCAAGGTGCTTCTTAACATTTGCTGATGGAAAAGAGCAGAGCGAGGAAAAGGGGTGGGAGAGAGAGAGAGAAAGAGAAAGAGAAGTGAAGAAAGGGCAGGCAGACAAGCAAGCAGATGGTTCAAACAGTTCAACAGTTTTGTGAGCTACTGGCAGAAGAAATGTTTTAATATTCGAAGGGTGCAAGACATTTGTATGCCCTCAGTGCTTGAAAAGAAATCTTATCCCTGCACTGACCACAAAGGCTGCATTTGATAAAAGCTGGGAGAAATCTGGAGAGTATTATACATTTTCCTCTTCTCTGCTTCTTGGTTAATTGTTGTCCTTGTACAGTTTTGAAATTCCATCTGTCTATTTGTTCTTTGTGTTCCCCTCCCAGAGTTTGGAACAGCAGGCTTTTTAGATGATAAGTGTGTCAAGTGTGTGCAGAGATGGGTGCAAGAGATAAAATAAAGAAAATACAGAAGTAAGCTATGGCTACAAAAGATACTGCAAGTTTGCACAATATACACTTGAAAAGCAAAAACATATGCAAGAGTGAAACTTAAAAAACTGTTCATTTGAGCAGAACTATTCCACAAGGCCTCTGAGCTGGCCACATCTGGCTGATGATGCTAGGGGAGGTTCAGTGTCATGGGTAGGTCACAGAGATATTGTCAATTTTCATTTGATGAAATGAAATGAATGAAATCACACATCAAGGTCTGTGGATTGAACTAAGTAACTTGGACATTGTTTCTTGAAAGGTCGGATGTAAATATACACTTTATACTGTCATCTACTGTAATCTCAAAGTGGGATTGCTGTTGTAAAAACCCTTAAAAAATCTTTTATACCCAGTTGAGAAACTGTACATTCCCAACCCAAATGGAATTCTGTTGTGTGGTATGCATATTGTATCTTTAATAGCGGTGACTTTATAAGTACTTTATAAGTTTTTAGATACCAGTTGATCACACAGACATATAATTTGTGATTTTGACGTCCTTTTTTTAAAACCTCTGCATAATATGCATTTGTGTTTTAGTGGGTCAGTCTGCAGATGCTTTGGGCATATTTCCAAATGTGTGTTCCAGGTGCTTTAATATCCCCCAGCTGTTCCTAGAGGCAAATTGGTGACCTGATGCACCTGGCCAACAAGACAATAATCTTTCAACCACGTAATTACATACTTACATGTTGCTTCGTAGGCATTAGTTGGAACTACATAACATTTGTGTATAGTGTAGATTAGGGCTACAAAGTGGCCTCATTTTTGTTTGTGATTAATCTGCCAATTATTTCCCAGTTAATTGTTTAAGTATATGTCTATAAAATGCCAGAAATTAGTTTTAAAAAATTACCAGTATAATTTCCCCAGCCCAAGGTGATGTCTTCAATGTCTTGTTTTGTCTGATCAGCAGTCAAAAATCCAAATGTATTCGATTAAGAATAATATGAAACAGAGAAAAGAAACAAATCCTCACATTTGAGAAGCTCAGACCGGAGAATGTTTGGTCTGTTTTCTTGAAACAGTTGAAATGATGAATCAATTATCAAAATAGTTGCCAATTAATCTTGTGATTGATTAATTATCTATTGTTTCAGCTCTAGTGTAGAGGAAATTGAATGCATTTGGCCACATCCAAGTCAAATCCAAGACATTAACTCTTAAGACTTACTGCTGAGACTCAAACTCCTGAGATTCACAAATTGATGTTCATTCTAGTTTGTAATGTCTCCTAATTTTGACGCACCCACTTTAAACACAAGCACAGACGTGGGAATATATTCAAGGGAATTCAGCTATGCCCCTTGAATGGTTACCAAATGCAAAACCACTGCTGCATCTGTTAAGCTTCACAGGCATGTTTTCCTCAGAATTTGTACTGGCCAAAACAAGGTCTACCAGTGAAATGCTTTTTTAAAGAGCCATGTGTTAGAGCCATGGGTAAGATAGCAGTATTGATGAAATAGGCCCTGCACGCTAGCAAGTTCAGATTTAAGCACAGCCTAAGAAGAAGGTCTGTCTGTGAGGCTTAAGTCAGGGCAAAATGTCTCAAAGGCCAAAAACGAGGCTGGCACCCCTATTAAATTTGAAACTCTAAAGTAGATGAAGTCATAAATTAATTACCTAAAAAGTAGTCCAACAAAGGCAGGATGGGAACCCCCCCCCCCCCCCCGTGCCTGCTGTCATCATTGATGCGCTGCCAGCAGGAGCTATATGCGTCTATTCGAAGTTACTGAACGTCTTGATTTTTGAGGCCAGTCACATCCTTGTTTCTTGTGAATGAGGTAATGCATGCCCATAATTCCTTTATCACAATTCCCCCATACCTCTATCCTTCTGAGTGGCATTCGGAAGCTCATATTTGACGTTCTGCTAACAATGTGATGCCAAGGACGCATTTTATGGTCTGCTGAGGTCTTGTTTTATACCTCCCACTACTAGGTGATCATCCAGCTGCCAGTCATTTTCCTTAAGTGACTTCTGTTCCCAGTGGGTGTTGGCCATGTGTTGGGAGGGATACTCTTCACGGCAGATGTCAGGGTCACCTAGCCCAGGGAAAATCTAGTGGTGTCTGCCTGCTGTTTCACATTTGTTAGCTTAAAATCAGATGTGAGACCTGCACGCTGGAGGAAAAAACAGTGGTGTGCTTATTTCCACTACTCTTGTGTTTACTTTATGTTCTTTAGACAAAAGCCCGATGCAGCTTTGCATACTCTGAAATTGCTTTGACTATGGGTGGAATGTGGATGGAAGGAGAGTTTTCATAATCCACTCTTCTTTTGTCTTCGATCAGTCAGACGCTCTTCCTTTTCAGTTTGTCCTTTTATGCACTTTTTCTGTTGAATAGTTGTGTTTGCAGTGTTAAATGAAGGTTGAGGCATGTTGTATTTACACACACATGCACATTGTACACAGACGCATTAATAGATCAATTGTAGTGTAGCCTAGACGGATAATTTATCCCATTGTGTCTTTGCCAGCTCCAAGCTGAGTCAGGGCATTGCTGTAGATCATTCCTGGAACTCTGAGGAGGAACCTCAACAGATGCCAGAAAGATGCACAATCCATTCCAGACAAAAACATCAACAAAAGCACCAAGCTGCAGACAAGGGAATCACACAGGGTTAAAAGAAGCGAGGGGGAACGGTGTGGGAGAAGCCAATCAGGGAGTATGGGAGTGACTGAATAACTGAATAGCTTTATAAATGGGCTAAGTGTGTGTGGTCTCTAGACAAGCCCTGTATGACATTTTTGGACTCTCCTGGACATCTCCACCTACTTTTGTCTTGAACACATTCTTAATACACTGTACTTTCTTACAGAATATATATAAACACAGATATTGAAGCAGACTGTTGGAAAGAAAAAGGTCTTGCTATCCTGAATGTGTCTTGTCAGTCTTGACTGTCATCTCAGTTTCTGGCTCTGACTTTGGAACTATTTGTGCTAGTATAAAAAGCACGTACAGTATGTCGTGGTTGAATGACTGTCATTAGTTTGAGTCATTCTGTTTTTCATTATAGTTTTTGTTCACAATTTTGATGGTCTGAGGTTCAAATTGTCAAACTTTCAGTCACAAGATCACTTTAACCTTTAGGACACTGCAGTCCAGCACTATTTTAATGAGGTTCTTATCATATAGCTATATGGAGGCATCCTGTCCCTCCAGAAATCCACACACAAATAGCTTAAATGCTGAATCCTGCAAGACATTTTGTTGCCTGGTAATTGTACATACATGAATAAAAACTAACAAATTAACAGTGTTACTAAATCAAGTTTTAATATTCATTTGCATGAGTAAAAAAAGTTATTCAGTCCATTTGAATGAACATGAAATACCCAGTGCAGAATTAATAAAGTTGTATGAAGGATATGAACTTGATTATCAACAAGATTGTGCGTGAGAGAGAGAGAGATAAATAGAGTGCATTTGTTCGATTGTTTTTTTTTTAAATCTCCTACAGTCTATCGCTTTATGACAACAACAGCAAAAAACATTGTTTGTAGCCGTTACTGGTTGGGACAAATGTGTAGTATTCAAATTGTCTTCATGTCACCTTCGAGAGCGAGAGCTTTTCTTGCCTGATCTGCATTTTACGCTAAGATCCTTTGGATTGTAGAGACCTGTAAAGAACCACAAGCTCAGAACAACAAGGCGAGACCCCATCTGTCTACAGTCAGTCTATTCTAAATTTCGAGATCATGTCAATAGTAATGGAACACCGCTGACATGTTATGATGTCAAAGGAGTCATGCATAAGAAAAAATGTAGTGTTTTCTTGTGGGAGGTAGGTTTCCATGAGTGAGTGATAACCAATATCGACTGATTTATTAATAGCACACCTATTAAATAACACAGTAGGTAAACTGAAGCTTACTGAACATATATCCCTCAGCTCATATGTAATATTTAAGCATGTTTATATTTCCTGGTTGTCATTTCAAAACCTGTTGAGATTTACTGGTCAGGTATGATGGGAACATGAGGCAGTGAATATCTAATGTGTTCCAGAGGTCTAAGCTTGTACAGATGTTGCCTCCTGTAATTTAATGCAATCTGCATGTATGTGCTTCCTCTTTAGGGGCCACCGTGATCGCGGCCTCCTTTCACCTTCACACAGCACTTATTTTCCCTGTTTATTTGTCCTCTTTTTAACTTACTCCAGGTGGATTTTGGAAAGGCTTGTCGAAGCACTGGTAGAGGTAGATGCAGGTCAGCTGAGGTGCCCATATGGTTGATGGGTATAGATAACATCATGTGTATCAGTGGCATAGTAGTTCTTGGTTTAGAAATTCCTTAGGAGACAATCATGGAAAAAGAGCCTTTGGCTGATGGAAGAGTTCGGAGTGGGGATCTAATTTCCTTTTCCAAAAGCTCATGAAAAACAGACGGCCTCAGATAAGTGCAGACCTTGGTTATTTATCTGCTGTGTAAGGGGACTTGCCGTCCCTAATGGCTGAGTGAGGGGACGGTACAATAGTTCTCTTTTAAAAGCTTACAGACTCCCCTAAAGCCTTGATTTATTCCATAAAGTTATATGTAATTAATAGTCAAGAGACTATTGCCTCTAGAACTGTACAACATCCTCCTTGTAGTTTTGTGGTCACATTTTATTATCGCCACATTGTTGCAAAGCTGTTGTAATCAGGAAGAAGGTGCATACTTCATGGACATTAACATTTGGTTTCTATTTGCACTCAAGAAATAAAAAAAGTGTTCTCTGGAGAGATTTTAGAGATCGGAGATTGTAAGGTTGTATTGTAGGTGAAGTTTTTTGGATGTCCAGGGTTCAGGAAGTAAAAGTTAAATTCATTTTCAGCGTAGACTATGGGGTATGATTGGTAGTTGGAGCACTTCCAAGGCTTTTATACCTGTTTCCTGTGTACATAAAAATGTAAGGAATGAGGTCAACTAATTCTGAAGAAGTCTATCATATCAAATCACTTAAAGAGCTTAAAATTCTGTCATGTGCATGCACCGCTAACGGAGTGTGAAAGATGAGGATTAAGTTTTGTAGAAACCCAATAAGTTTAAATCAGTCCGCTTTCAGATTCTGGATAAATCTTGTGTGAATTTGGTCACTACGCTTTGGGGTTTTGGTGTCAATTACAATAACAAAGTGTTCTGTCTTGGCTACAGCTTTAATTTGTGCCTCTGAGTTGCTTCTCCTCAACAGCAAGAGTGGTTGAGGCTCCTGGGTATTGTAGTATTTTGAGCCATTTGCCAAGCCAAACTGGAAAAACATGATTTCTCAGAAACTAAGTTGAAATGAATAAAATTGTTGGCTATAACATAGACCTATAGTATCATAAATTATCCAGGAGAGTTCTCTGTTGAAGAACATTGAGGATAAAAGAAAACTTTGACGTGGGAATTCACAGAGACTCTATATTCTGCTGACAGGCTGTTTTTCTTCTCCTTCTTCTTCCAGGGTGACATCCAGCAGCTGCTGATAGTGGAAGACCCCAGAGCAGCCTATGACTACTGTGAACACTACAGCCCTGACTGTGAAACCCCCAACCACCATGACACCCCCCAGGCTCAGGAACCTGAGGAAGAGGTCAGTATCGGGAGTGGAAGAAGGCAGGCTATGGGAGATGGATTGTCATTGGGAGGGAGTCATAGTTGTCCAGAAGGAGGGAGGGGAAAAAAGTTAAACTGGGACAGAGGAGGGGAAGTAGTGGAGGGTTTTTGGTTGGACTGCAGAAAGGATAGGAGAGAGGAATAGTTGTAGTGAGGAAAGGAGGGAGGGAAAGTAAGGGAGTGAGTAAATATGGGAGCTGGAAATTCAGGAAAAATGATAACAGGAATTTGGAAAAAGGCCTTCAGACTTGCTTTGTAAAATTTAGTAAGCAAAGGATGAAGTAAGAGAATAAAATAGGAGACCAATCCAATCCCCTTGAATTGATGAAAATGGAATAGAGCAATACAAAAATTTGAATTCTCCTCACTTTTTGTGTAAAGGACTGTAAACTATAATGAAACTTTTGAACGTATTTGTGGAAACAGTATCTAAGATTTAAACGTCTGGGTGGACATTTCCAATGGCATCAGTTGACTGACATCTGACAGCCATTGTTTCTAGGAGATGAGCTGTCAACTGCGCTACTGGCTGGAGATCGTCATACGGAATAGCCAAGGATCATTGATGCAAGATGTTTTTTCCCCCTTTTTCTAACAAGCCCACATAGCATTGGTTATGTAAGTTACGGCTAAAAATTTAAGACTTCTGTCCCTTTATAGCATTCAAAATCTGGAGAGTGGAAGCCAGCAAGCTAGGCTAAGCTAGCCAGACAGTGCTATCACAAATACGTACAAAAGTCAAAACAAACACCAGCAATATATATTTACTAAAGATGAAATTTAACTTCAGTTTGGATTTTATAAAAGAAGGCTGGTGTTGTTTTAAAGATGAGGGAAAAGCAAGGGAATTATGCTTTGAGGCACAGGGGAAAGGGTTGGGCGTTGGGTAGTAGGTGTGATTTGAGATGCAACAATGCATCACATTTCTCCAACCTTGTTTTGAACATTTTTCCTTTAACACTTTTCCATCTGCCAAAAGTATAGAAAAAGAACTAAAATATTCTCTGTAAATTCTGTGATCTTTAAACGTTATTAAAACATTTCCTCAAGGCATAAGTACTTTGACAGAGACAGGCAGTTTCTATGGCAACTCTAATTTGTCTCTTTCCCTACTCTCTGTTTTCCTGATGGAAACATGCTGACATATCAAACACATTTTAGAGTTTGAACACATCTTCTGAATTTTACATTTTATTGCTACTGGCTCCAAAACATCACTTGTAGCCTCTTTAGCCAAATCTCTCACTTGAAATACAATGCTTTGTGTCAGAGCCTCGTTTTTCTTTTTTCATCTTCATTTTTGTTAATCTGCTAGTTCAAGCCTTTCTGTCGACTGACATTTTCCTTCAGTATTTTACTAAATAACTGATGAGCTCACACTGGAAACTTTTCCCTTTTCCCTGCCACGAAGTCTGAGCCCACTTTGGAGTGGCCCCGTGATTTATATCACTAACGAGTTCTGCAGGCTCTGCCCAGACTCCCAGGGAAATTTAAGCTTTTCCTTCCCCAGCTAGACTCCCAGTACCTGGAAAAGTAGACTTGAGATCCCTGGTTCAAGAAAAATCGGGAGCTGGTTCTCTATTTGAAAATATTGGCTGTACAGTGGGTACCAGTCCTGGAAAATATAGCTTAATCTTCCAGTTTCTCTCAAGCAACAAGACAAGGAGCTTGTCAATTCTAAATAGACAGTAGGGAATCATTTGGTTACATGAACATTGTAAATCTGTTTTACTCATTGTCCAGTTTTGTAAAGTTGTAACAGGATTGTTCTTCCTACATTCCAGGCCAATATTTTGTAGAACTATTTAGTCCCGCACAATTGAAAACATTTCCTCCATAGAACGTAACTGCACACCAGTTTGTTTTTAACTGATTGACATCCCTTATTACTTAATTAACTAAACATCTACGATTCTTCAAAAGCATGGAGCATGGCTTTGACCTTAGCGTCTGAAGATGCTCCTTGACCTGAATCATGCTGCCTCGCAGTTGTCAGCCACATGTGTGCTTCTGGGTTAAAAGAGGAAAAGAGAGTGATGCAGGAGGGGGCTTTTTTATGAGCAGACTTAAGTATTTATGCCCATCATGCAAGTCTGTGGTGAAGACCTTCAGCACAGCCGCACACTTCAACACCATAAATCTTTATAAATCCTTCCTTCATTCTCTATCTTTCTCTGTCTTTCTCCCTGACCCTCTTTTTCTTTCTGTTTCCCTCTCAGTCAGTCTGTCTGATTTGGCCAGGGCTTCTCTCTTGAGTGACCTCTCTCTGGGTCACTGCCACTGAACAGAGGCCAGGCCAGTATTGCAGCAGGCCATGGAACTTGTATTATTTTTATGAGCTTAGCAGTTGTTCATGGGACCAATATTTATTTCTTTGCTGATAGAGCAATGCATGTCTGTTAACTTAATCTGCCTCCCCACTATTTTGACAGTGTCCCGAGAAAGGCAGATCAGGAGGAATTTTAAGTTTTTGACACAGGCCTAAGTGTTTAATTTGCATAATAGTGTTGGGCAGTGCACCAATAAATGTCATTGTGTGTTGGTAATTTAAAAGAATAGTTCGATATTTGGAGAGCTAATGGTAAGATGAGAGGAATAATGACACTTTAATAGCTGTCTGTTAAGCTGGAGCCAGGAGATGGCCCGCTTAGATTTGGCTCAAGCTTCTTATTTAACTTACAGAAATGATGTTCTCATCTAACTCTCGGCAAGAAAGCGAATAAGTATATATTTTCCAAAATGTAGAACTAGTCTTTTAGGAGAACTTAAAGAAACAGGCAGATCAGAGGATTCTAAAATTTTAAATATAGGGCTAAGTTGGCTAAATTGCATAATCAATATGGGTAATGGGCAGTCCCCAACAAATGCCATTAGAGCTAATGGTCCTTGTTGAAAGCAACAAGGAGTATTTGCCACTTCAGGTTTATGTCATTGCGTGGTGTTATTATGTTCCCTGTGTGGTGTGTCATATTAAAATTATCTCTGAAATGTACGTAAACCACAACGTAATATGCAAAACAGACCATATTATAACCTAGTGGGCTGTTTTGGAAATCTAAAATAGAATGATCTGTTAAAGAAATTAATAAGAGAGAACACATGTTATTTTCACTGAGACTGTTCTGAGGCTCCAGAATTTTTTTTTTTTAACAATGATTTTACTTCCTGCTACTGTTTTCTGTATGTTTCCCTTAATCTACCAACCTGCAACAAGTCAAGAAAACAGATTTCTGTTTTAATTGGCCCATTACTGAGAGCCATGGGCTATTGTTGGCATACAAAGTACAAAGCAGAGACTGATACATTTTCATTGGCATCATATTAACCCTCTAACACCTTGGAAGCAAACAAGAATCTTAATCGCTGTTTGCTCGGTGAACCGCTCAATAGGGTCATGTGACATTCAGAGTGTTTGGGTGGGAAGGGAAGCATAAAGGAACGCTGCATTCATCCATATTCAAAATTGTTAATTTTTCTGATATGGATGTGATGTTTCCCCTTTCATCATTTGACCATGTTATTTCTAAAATAGCATGACAACACACAATATTGTGATCATTTAATGGTTTAAATTTGGTTTAAACTGTTTTGAGAATGACATGCTCTTACATACCATGTAAATAATGTACAATATGTCTCTGAGACATGGTGCTGCCTTATTTACATGATTGCACTGATTGCCCCCCATCCCTTTTCCCTTACAGTACACTAACTATGACTACAGTGAGTTATATGACTACAGTGAAGGAGAGATAACCACTGACACTGTCCCAACTGAAGGAGCCAAGATTGAGGTAACACCTCTACTAATATAGTTATCATGGCTGTTGTCATGAATAACACATATACAAGCATGTGATTTCTTGTCGTCAACCTTTCCATCTTTCATTGTCTCTCTCTTGCCCTCTTTCTTTGTTGATTTAATGGTCTATCTTGATGTCATTATTGCTATTTGCTTTACTTTTAGCTAAATATATGCTATGTACTCCAAATGTATCTAAAAATAGGTCCACCCAATGGTACTGAGGATATAACAACAATTAATAAATAATTTACCCTTGTCACTTTAGTAATGTTTTACTTTGTGTGCTGTGCCTGCTTTGATTTCAGACAAATGTGGGTGGAGACTACTACACCGGTGAGTATGACTACAGCACAGTGGACGGAAATCAGCCTGAAACCCCCACTGAGAATACCGGACAAGGCCAGGTAACTTTTCAAATATGCTTTTTTCTTCTTTTTTGTTTTGCAAATATCAAGACTTAGTGTTATCTTAATTTTGGTCAACAAGAGAAATAATGAACCATCTGACAACATGTT
The DNA here is from genome assembly GCF_963924715.1 of Thunnus thynnus. Lineage (NCBI taxonomy): Eukaryota > Metazoa > Chordata > Actinopteri > Scombriformes > Scombridae > Thunnus > Thunnus thynnus. Next base: position 22,939,758 of record NC_089528.1, read on the forward strand.
AAAGGAGGTGATACAATATGAAATCAATGTTTTTGATTATTTCCACAGCAGTCAATAGAGGCACAAAGATTGTCCATATCCAAACTGAAAGATACCCATTTATACAATAAAGGCGTCTTGAGGTTAGAAATTGGGAAAGATTATGTCAGATTTTATGGTGGAAGTTTATAACAAATCCTAGACAATATCCTGAATTTCTATAAATCAAAAGCTGTAGAAACAACAAAGTATTTTGTTTGGATAACAGATATTATTTGGTTCAAACCATAGGCTGGATATAAAGATGGACATAGCAAGTTGTGACATTACCCATTTGTTTGCATTGGAGGCAGTTTGAAACCCAGAGTTGCTGCTTACAGTTAGGGCCATCTTTTCCATTTGGAGCCAGAACCTCCCAAATAAGTAGTCTGAAAACATGATGCACTACCTCGGACCCAAGTTAATGCTAGTTTACCAGAAACACCGAATGGTGCATACTTGTGCTAACTTTAGCTAACTAACGTCTTATTATTTTTATTCTTATTTTTATTTTATTAATGGAGCAATAATTTCCAAAATGACCACCTGCACAATATTAGAGGGCCTGAATTTAGTGATTTAGATGATAATGACTCATTGAAAAAATGTATTGACTTAGTATTTCATGAGAGAAGTTGACGCTTTTTGAATGGGAGTCTATTAGAGCCAGAGATTTTTTGGAGCCAGTACCTAGCGACTGTCAGTGGTATTGTACTTTATGGGACTTCCACATTAGCTCATATTTCAAGCCGTGGTTGTTGCCGTTTTGTTCAAACCTGCCCCATCGGATATACTTTTAGTTATCATTGAAAATGATCTGTGCATCAGCTGACTTGACCCAAACATTCCAATTTCTAGTTTTGAATTACTGTTTTGAAATTGAATACCAATAAAACTATTTCAAAACTGTGCTTCACTACCAACAAAAACATATTTTTATGATCTTCTTTGGAAGTTGAAACCCAACAAGGTTTCACTAAGATCAAACTGCTTTCTCCCCTCCTTGATTTTCATGAGACATCGCCTGGATAAAGACCGAAGCAGGAAAACTTTGTCATTTAATGAACCATAACAAATGGGAAATCAGTAGACAGACGCATCCTCTATGTTTCTGCAATATCCTGAATTTGGCAGATCCTGTCTTAATTTGTACTAAACCATCACATAAAACACAACATAATTAGGAACATTTGGGGGTTAAACTAAAACAATATGGCCATGTGCTTTGCCAGGCAAATGTCTGCCGACTGAATTGTGATGTACCTTGAGGTGGACAATGCGGCATCAGTCAGCTTTAGACATTACATTCATGAAAAGAGACGGGCCAGAAGGCTATCCATGGAAACTAAATATATACCATCCCATGATGGAACAATTGTCCAATTACGGAAGACTTTGATGCACTGGACAACTTTTTAGACAATGACATGGGGTCATGTTGCCCATAGACCTGAAACAATACAAAAAAAATACTATGAGTGGATGCTTTTAATAAAAGTGTTTTCCAGTATTGTGTTGTCAGTGAATAATTTAAGTCATGCTTTACAGTCTGTACGGGCATTTGCATTTTTGGGGGGCATTTTGCACTGGGTGTCACTGTTTAAAACTGATAGTAGGTACTATATTCTCTGCTGGTAGTTTGTTGCTCAAAACACTTCAGATTCTCTAAGTCTCACCTAGAGGTAGCCTTGGTTTTTGGGTTGTTAGATGCCCAGTTGTAGAATTAACTTTTTGGTACAAGAAATGCACATTACATTAATGTAAATGTAATGTGTTATAGATAAGATTAGCAACTATTTTGCGAATGATTCAACAGTAAGCCAAAGAGAAATAGATGGGTGAATTACAAGTTGAGAGTTTAAGCCCTGTGTATGTAAATCTTAAAAAATCATTACCTGTTGAGAACATGGAAGCACTCTAACAGAATGTTTAACCTCTAATAATTCTGTCCAGATGTCTTGGACTATGATAAGATCCCATCAAGTGAAATTTACTTTTGTGTTTTGCAATGAACTCAACTGCAAGAACAGCTTTTTACAAATTCAGCTTCGATTTTCACTTCATTGGGTCTTAATTGGTTCTTGAAAAAATGTTTGTCTGTAAACATTTGCATTTGACTTTAATGAAGATTGAAGTATTTAAGATTATTCTCTTACCCCACTAGTCCCTCGCATTGTCAATTTACAGCATGAATATATTTTATATACCATATTTTTTTCTTTTTTGTCATGTAGTACCATATTTTACTGTTAACCTTAACATTACACATTAATACCATCAATGTGTCAATACTTTGGGACATCCCCCATTGTGCTTTACAGAGAAAGAAATGATAACATAAGATGTTAATGTTAATAACAGTGCCTGTTGACAAACATATGTGGAATTTCACATATGTTGAGTTTTGGATGCAATCCCAAATTAGACACATGAATATGTGTACAACTATGTTGAATCTGCCTCAGGGAAGTTTCAACTCAGTTGGTGAACCAATAATGTTTGCCTAGTTAACCAAAGTGCTAAATGCTGATGCTTTAACTGCGAATTATGTTATAAAAAACATGTGAATCACTGAAGCTGTTCACATGGTTCCAATTCACTAACCAAACCTCCATGTTCCCTCCCATCTTAACAACCCCTGCTGCCTCTTTGCGATGCCTGGATTGATCCCAGAGCTACGAAGGGGAAATTGTGGATGATTACATCACTGGTGTGGAACAGGTTGGGGTGGACCCCACTGTTGCTGTGGAAGCTGCTGCCCCAGTGGACCCCCAAGGGAAGGCGGATCCTTCAACTGATGTGTATGAGTTTAAGGAATACGACCTGAAGGGATATGACAACAAAGAGTCGTCATATGACTATAGTGATTATGGCGATTACGGCACCACTGACGCCAAACCTACATCTGCAACATATGAGGAGGAGTTTGGTCCTGGTGTGCCAGCGGAGACAGACTTCAGAGAGAGCAGTGTAAGTGCTGGAGTGGTGGTGGAGGGAAGTACGGAGGTGGTGGTCAGGAATGTGGGAAAATGGAAAAGACACTGGTGGCATTTGTTTGATGGGGTGTTTGCAGTACCCGTTTTGTTTGTTGTTTCTAATGGTATCGGGTTATAGCTTAGAGCATTCTGCATGCACATGCACCAAACACAAATACACCAGCAAGCACAGACACACACCCTGTCTATCTAAGTCTCCCACAGATAAACAGATGTCAACCCAGCTGTCAACACAGACACACCCTCCATAACCTCTTGACCCCAGTGACCTCTGCTGTTTATTAAAGACAGCTTTTCTCTGGTTATCCCACCAATGATCAGTTTGGATTACCCGATGACAAACTAGGTCTTAGGAAATGTTAGTCATACCCATTTAGATCAATATCTAGACCCAGACTGAAATATCTGCTGAGGTTGTGTCTGTAGTGGCTAGTTTCCAGCCCCTTCCTTGCCTCAGGATCCAGATTCTCAGAGGCAGGAAGTGACACAGTCCCTGTCTGGATGTTGGCTTGAGATCTGTCTGCCTTGGTTTAATCTCCACCACTCTATTAGAACTCTCCACCCCACAATCTCAGGACACCGCAGCCCTACTCTATGACTTTCTCAAAAAGCGTTTCCTCTTCAGGCTAAAGTGTACAATCTAGTGGTTTTTGGACACACTGCTGTAGATGGTTTGTGAATTCTTCTCATGTGAAGTCATTGTATGGATAGTGTCAGGTAACAACCCCTGCATTTGTGCGCAGTTGGGGTCTTTTTTGCAGTTACTGGCTTCAAGGAAGCTTAATAAATAGGAGTCAGACCAAAGTCTAAATTATAGCTTCTTGCAAAATGATTCTTGAGGTTTATTTTTCCAGCAGGCCGGGAAAAAAATCAGCTGTTTGCCTTAGCTAACTAAATCCATTTAAGCATGCAGAATACCAGTCAGCATTCTTTTCCTAGCAGTTTTGTTGGTGTTTTGAGTCACCTCTATAAAAAAGAAGATACCCTTCAGGACAGGGGATCTGCTGCTCTTGGTCTCACTTTTTCAATTTTTGGCTTTCAAACCATTGATGCTCTGTCTTAAGCGTCTATCCCATTACTGTGTAATAAGCTCACCTTGTTTGTCTAATGTCCAAAGGTGAGTGGAGGTCAAAGTTACCTGGGAGAAAAAGGAGAGAAGGGTGAACCCGCTGTCATTGAGCCAGTAAGTAATGCATTTTTCTGCTATGTCATAATTCTGATCATAAAACTTACTGTTGAGTAGGAAGGCTTAGCTTTGTCCAAGCTACTTTTGTGTACCAACGTAAAGCAGCTGACATTCAAATGTTTGAAGTCACATTCAAACATTCCCCCAGTGTAAATGTATTTGAGACAGAAATATTCAAAAACATTTTGATACAATTCAGTTCACAGTTAAATATAATTCAGGATGTCTTTACCTGGCTTTACCGCTCATAAAGTCTGACAGCTAATTATCTATCTATCTATCTATCTATCTATCTATCTATCTATCTATCTATCTATCTATCTATCTATCTATCTAGATTTATTTAGATAGATATGTTGACTGGCTTTCTTATCAACTAAGACTCTCCAACAGTTGTACTGAATAATTTAGAAGAGCCTATAAAAATACAAAATCAGATTCTCTACATATTTTCTGGAGAATATGTTTTCTTTTATCTATTCTCTTGGACAGATACAGTAAAAAACATATATCTCTTGTGAATATCTTACACTATTAAATAGGATACTTTGATATCTGTTTTTCAGTTGTTTATGTATGTATCTTTATTTTTGTAGTTTTAGTGCAACTGAACTTAAGGTTTTGTTTATTTCACTGAAGCAATGATGACCAATCTTCCCTCCAGATGAGACATAACTAGGTCTAATGGCTGTAGACAAAACAACCACCGTCTACACAAAATGCCCTACAACATAAGTTCTTTGGAAGACCATCCTTTACAATTTAACATGGCAGGCTAAAATTGACTGAAATAGCAGCTGCAATTAACTTCTCTTCTCCCATACCATCTGTACCACCACAGTGTCCCATCCAAATCTTTGACCACACACACGCACACATTATAGAATGCTGCCTCAGATAGCTGAGCTATTGTTAACGTCTCACTTGTAGCTATAAGTAAACCCCTAAACCTCAAAGCCACAGCACCCACTGGCTCTCATTTCTTTCTCCTATTCTCTATTGCCTGTGGATCTACAGGCTGCCCTATAATGCTACTGTATCCACTTTTTCCTTTTTCAGGGGATGCTTATAGAAGGACCCCAAGGAGCCCCCGGCCAAGCAGTGAGTATCACGTTCTCCCACACTCCTGTCTGCCTTCCACAGATGGAGAACAGCTAAAGAGGGAAAAAATGTCTTTATGGAAAGAGCGTCAATCCTGATCGCCAGTGAAGCTTGAGTTGGGAGAGACAGTGAAAGTGTGTATTTGTGCATGAATGTGTGTACATCTGTGTCTGTGTGAGCACAAGAGAGAGTAGGAAGGGGGGTTGGGGGCTATTTTATCTTGAGGCTTATTTCTTTTTGAACCCATGTCTTTGCTTCTGTCTTTGTTGGCCTATGCATGTTAAGTATTGGATAGACTGACTGTAGTGGGAATGCTGGTTAACAGTACTTTGGGATATAATAAGTGTATTTGTGTCTCTGTGTGTGTGTGGTTTCAGGGTCTTCCTGGTACCCCAGGATTGCAGGGTCCCCCAGGTCCCACAGGAGATCCTGGTGAGAGGGTGAGTGAAGGCTGGCCTCATTTTAGAGCTGATTACAGCTGTTTCTGAGAAGCTCTGTCACCCATTTTGTACTCATCATGAACATTTCATTACACCCCTAACAGCCAAATGAAAAAACATACATGCATCAATTCATTTAAATTCCAAATAAGTTGCATATCAAGCAAAAATAAGCCATAGCTCACTTTGTGGGCCCTAATATACTGGAATACTGAGCCATCTTTAGCCATTCATCTTACTTCTAGAATTATGGGAGTCAGCATATATAAACACCCTTTCATTTGTTACCCTGCTGTCTTCTCCTTTATTGGAAAGTCGTGAAGTACACTCAATGCAATGGAATGAATAATACAATTGGACGCAGCTTGCTACTGCAGCAGGAGGGGGGGATTAGCAAGGAGGGGTGCAGGGAAATGAGATATGCCCATAAACTGTCAATATACCAACAAAGAAAAGTTCTGAGAAACAGCTGTGTTGGTATGCTACAGGATTTGTTCAAAGAGTTTGCTGTAAAATATGTAGATGCCTAAACTCCTTTAAACCCTTTTTCCCAGCACTGTGGGATTCCACTCATTTATTTGATTGATTTGATGACACAGAAAAAGTGCCGGTCCCCTCCAGAAGGCTGGATCTCAGCTTGTTTTTCCCAAATGTGGTGATTGCCCCCCACCCCTCTTTCATCACTCTTTTAGCACATCAATTCGTCTCTGGAGGTTAACCCTTGAATTGCTGACAAAAATATATAAACACACCCCCCTCCAGTATGACCAGCAGATCTCGCCAGTACAAAAGACTTATTGTTCCACAGGGTAAAAGCGATTAGAAAATATGTTGTTGGTCCAAAGTCTGTCACCCCTCCCTTCATTTCCTCCCATGAGAAACCATCTTGCTAAGGATCGACAGGGGGATTAAAAGTGACTCTGTTTCTGTAGTCTTATGGTTTTCCATTGTGCAGTATCTGCCTGGACTCGACGTTTGATCGGCTCATTTCTGTCATGATGTGCTCCCTCCTTTCCCCTTTATCACCACTTTCACAGCCATGAAGAGCCATCATTAACACTAGATACAACTATGCTTACTGAAACAGCCACGGATGAAGAATATTTACCACCTCTGGGTAAAGGCAGATGGGAACACATGGCATCAATTTGAGCCAGCCAGTCTGACATTGCTTCACATGACAAGACTGCTAAATAGATCCTGGTTTCTCTGGAAACAGTGTGTACTACTTGGTCTTGATATTTAAGATACGTTTTTGTCTTTATTAAATCAAAATCTAGTCTCCATTATAATTTAACTGTCAATTCATCATGTCATTATTCAGTATGAGCAATTTTTATGCGATCAGTTTGCTTTTTTATAGGTTTAAGCCACACTTCAGAGACATGGTTTAGGATGTCAGTCGGTCTGTCACTTAAATATCTCATCAGTTATTGGATAGATGGCCATGAAATTTGGTACTGACAGTCATGGTCCCCAGAGGATAAATCTTAATGACTTTGATGACCCCCTGACTTTTCATCTGGCACCATAAATGCTTTTCCATCTGTCCAACATTTTAGTTCATGACAAGATTTCTCCAAAACTAATGACCCAGTTTTTCTCAGCCTGGGCTTTTTGAGCTTAATACTAACATGCTAACACACTAAACATTCCATACTTAAAGTTGTTAGCATGATAATGTTAGCATTAAGGTGAAGGCACAGAGTTCAGATGAGGATAATAAAAACAGCTGTGCCTGACAAAGTATAGCCTAGACTCATGAAAGTTAAGCCAAATATGACAACGTAGAGCTGAGTCTGACAAGCTGAGCCTGAGATGATGTCCTTAAATAGCTACTGTAAAGAGGACTGTCAGGCCAAACATTTTTCCACATTTGTGGTAAGAATCTAAAAATATCAAAACTCTCTCCACATTTTTCATTCACCCACCAATTTTGTTTTCTGTGATGTAATAAGCATTATAGCCTCACTGGGCTGTGGAATTTTTTAATCTTGTTATAAAGTCAGTGCTTTCTTGCAGGCAATACCCTTCGGCCAGCTCATTCTTTACAGAAGGATTAGCTAGTTACATGGAATAGGCAACAACAATGCAGACCGTAGCAAAGTACCCTCCCATTTAAATTATTATTATTATAGATAAAGATGGGGTTTGCTATGAATAATTAGTTGTTCAGTCTCTGCGCTGTTACTTTGCTATTATTTGTTAGTACAGTTATCAGGTGTTTTTTGTTTCTTCCTGTTTTTAATTTGCAGTGAACCTCCAGGGGATTATAGAGAAGCAAAATAAATATTTTCTTGTGGGAAAATAAATGGCTTGCTTAACCAGATTTAATTAATTGTTCCTAGCAGAGTTGTGTACTGGTATACAAGTCAACGAAATAAGAGTTAATAATTTGACTTAAAAACTTTGATGATGTGGTTTGTTAACAACAAAATCCTATCAGTCCTTTAAAAAAGCATTATCGTACTTAATGGGGATTCTGTATATTGAGTGGCTGTTGACCTTACATGTCGGTCCGTATTGCATAACACATTCATTGGAAGAACCAACACTCTTTCTCTCCCCTGATTCTCCAGGGTCCTCCAGGGCGTCCTGGAATTCCTGGTTCAGACGGTGTTCCTGGGCCTCCAGGTACCATTCTGATGCTTCCAGTAAGTCCTGCCGCTTTCCACAAGCCCACTGGGCTGTCTTATTTCCATCACACACTGTTCACTCTTCATCTCAGGCACTAGCCCGTGAACTCACTTCATTTAGTAAGACTACCTCATAGCAACACCAGTAGGCCAAAGATCTCAACCTTATTTTCTTTGGTTTACAAATCACTTACCTTGTAAATGTCAGCCAGTGCAATGGAGTGGAACCAGTGACTGTGCTTTTAAAGGCTTGGTGACACATATTTGTGTGTGTGTGTGTGTGTCAGCTGCCTGTGCTTGTATGTCAGCATATTGATGTGTGAATGTGTGCATATGTGTGTGTGTGTGGCATGGTGACAGCTTTACAGATTTAACACACTCACTAGGGGGGACCATTAGATGTCTCAGTCTGTAAAAAAGGACAAGTAAGTTTGTTTTTCATTGTGTTTCTTTATGTTTTGTGGCTGACAGTTCCGTGCAGGCGGTGAGGCACACAAGGGACCTGTGGTTACAGCCCAAGAAGCTCAGGCTCAAGCCATCCTATCTCAGGCCAGGGTAAGTACTGATGTTAAACATGACTGAGGTACAACCCACTCAGTTTAGAGGACATTTTACTATGTTTTTATGTCTGTTTTTCTCTATGTCTGTATAGTCAGATACTGTATAACCTCACCCTAATGCAATTCAGATAGAAAAGTGAGGTCTTGATTGATAGGAAATACTGTGATCCAAATGATTTTCTCAGGAAAAAAGTTTATAAGGGAATGTTTTTAATTTATCCAGAAGCTGTGGTGAATCATAATTAAAGCAATCACTATTCAGAAGTCCCACTTATCCAATAAATTGTTTAATTCCCAAATATGGGCCTTGCAGTCCGATTGTGTCAGGGTAGGTAGTATACAAAGCAACAGCAGATGTTCACACCCACTCAGGGGTCCTGATAACCGCAGAACTGTTGAAAAATAGGCTGAATTATTCAGCTGTATGTAAGGTGCGATCTACAGTAGAACACATGGAGATCATTAAGTATTGCACAAACAGTTCTTATTCACACATTCATAACATTCTATGGACCTGGAGGGCTGCCAGAACTCATGTTAAGCAATGTGTAGAAAGCACTTGTCACCTTTCTATATTTGTCTTTTATTCCTGAGGTTTGGCCTTAAGGGAAGGAAAAGGGAAAAAAATGTCAAGACTTGTAATTTTTTTAAAATGCAAAGTGCATAATAGGCACAATTGCTGAACAATCTGGAAATGTTCACCAGTGCTTCTTTAATGATTTGTTTTCCCCACACCTGCACCTTCACAACCACAATATGCTGTATGAGTGATTTGATCTTAAGTGTAGTGTCAAGCATGAATTGCTGTCCTTTGAATTAGCAAATTCACCCGTTCAGTAATCAGGCTGCAAATAAATCCCAGACAATTTTTTTGGCAGTACCACACTGTGGTCAACCATGAATAGGAACAAAGACCAAAGTGGTAAACCGTGAACAAGAACAAAGTAAAGTTTGCACACTATATGGTTTCATGCTATCCAGAGGTTAAATGGAAGGCTTTTTTATTAGGGTTTTATTTATTATTTGCAGACCCATTTTGGCATTAAGTCCAGGTAGTTTAATGAATGTTGTATGAATAGAAGTACAACTAATTCCCACTTTATTACAGGAACTACATGTAGCATTTTAAAATCCATACCAAATTCAAAACAAGATATTTCAAGTGATTGTAAAAAAAAATTAAAAATAAAAAAATAAAGCCAGCTTCTTATGTTAAGTTTCTAACTTTCAACAATTTCCTCATCAGGCCAAGAACAGATGATCTCAAGATCACATCAATGAATGTATTCATACATCCTTTTGTTAGGAGAACAAACATTGCTTTTTTGCCCAGAACCATTTGGTGCAGACAAGTGAAAGTGTCAACCCTGCTGGTGACCAGTGGTTTATGGGTTGTTTCTTTCTGATCCACAGCTGGCTATGAGAGGTCCTCCAGGGCCAGCAGGCATGACAGGAAGATCTGGTCCTGTGGTGAGTAGTTTTCAAGAACTTATCCACAATCACAGACATACACATATCGTTGATCTTCTTGCTGTCCATTCATTTCACAGTTAATGAAAAACACATCAGGTGATTAGCACTCCTTCCTGTGAAAGCTTCACCTCAAAGCATCTATCATTTCCTAACACATGTCCATACATACATGTGCACTCAGTCACACACATACACATCACCCTCTGCCCTATCTGTCTGTGAGGAAATTCAATTTTATACCATCAATACCAGATATGAAAATTGAATTACTATATTATAAAAAAAAACAAATACTAATCAAATAAAAATACTTTTATAACACATTACAGTTTATTTGTTATAGTTACAGGATAATCTCACACACACTTTATTGTGTCTTGTCTCAATGTGTTTTTTTACACAGCCAGTGCTATTTCTTTCTCAAACAACACATGAATGTTACACCAATCCTGTATTTCTTGGATACGGGAAGGATTTTGTATTCATGGAAAGATGCTCCAGGAGGTCTCTCTGTTCTATATTCATGATCCAAGTTTGAAATCTTACATTATGTGTGTTTGGATTTGCATTAGGTTCTTGTCCAACCTAGATTATACTGGTATTCCAGCCAAAAGATGGGATGAGAAAATATTTGGCTTCAGTAAAGACATATTCATTCACTAAATCTGTATGTCTTTGTTGATATTTTTTCAATAGGGAGGTCCTGGTGCTCCTGGACTTAAAGGTGACAGTGGGGACTCTGGACCACAGGTGAGAAGTGTTTCTTTTTTTTTAATTCTTTAATAAGTCAATATACATCTATGAATAAAGCTGAACATGTCTCATCTTTCATCCCTTTTTATACTTGTATACATCTTAACATAAACAAATAGTAACATGAATAATGTTTTAATTTTCAGTGTTCAATCTTTTATTTATTCAACCATTTTAATGCGTTATTCACAGGGACCCAGAGGTCTTCAGGGACCAACTGGCCCCCCAGGAAAAGCAGGAAAGAGGGTGAGAGTATTTTGAAACCAGGAAATGTTATACTTTATAACTTTATTGTTTATTTATTATTTATTACTAATATTTCAGGATAACAAAAGTGCAAGGATCAATGCTTCAGTGCCCAAAGGCAGGCGCCCGTCTGGTTTCAAACATGGCCTTATTTCAAATAAGTCAGCTGCACCCAATAATCGTCTCTTTGTGTTGTGTAAATTCATAAAGTCATGTTTATTTAACTATAAACCAGTTTGAAAGATGATAGCATCGTCCCTGTGTTTATTCTGCACAACCATGGAAGATAATTCAATATTTTTCTAATGTGATTTCCATGTAGCCTGACATGATATTCATGTGTCCTCCAGGGTCGTAATGGAGCTGATGGTGCACGAGGAATGCCAGGAGAGGCAGGGGCCAAGGTAAAGTACACACCAGGTTATCCAAAAATCCAGTGTTGGTGCTGCATTTGAAAAGTTTCTTGTGATGCCCTGTGTTGGAAAAGAGTGACACCTGCCATATTGACTTATAAACCAAACTGTTACTCTACTGTTTCAGGGCGACCGAGGTTTTGACGGCCTCCCTGGTCTTCCTGGAGAGAAAGGACACAGAGTAAGTATGCAGAGAGAACATTCTGGGTTTACAGAAATGAATGATCAGGGTCAGAGGACAAACAACATCATTAAAGACTGCTATCCTTTTCCAAAAATAAGAACCTACAATCTCTCATATTTCTAGCCGCAAATTCTCATTGATCACAGTCAACGCCGCTCTGTACCCTGTCCTTACTGCGGCATCAGGGCTGATTGGTAGTTCAAAGGCCACCTCCCATCTGTCTCATGTACAACTCAGTGTTGACAGACATGAATTCTAAACCAGTGGAATTCATTAGGGCATTTGACACAGTTAGAAGTAGTGGGACCGACTCCAGAACCACTTGGGCTGCCTTTAACCAGGCCTGAAGTAGTGCTGAGCTTGGTGTTTGTGGAATTTGGGCCAGTGTATAGAGTCAGAAGAGCAAGGACAGAGTTCACAGAAGGGTATTTCGAGACAGGCCTTCATTCCTTATCCTATACTGAGTAATTACAGGGCCACCAGAGGTAGGCAAGTGCATATAGAGGACTATAAATAGGGAAACCATGTAGGTCCATGCCAATTGTGGTGACCATTGCTTAGATTAGATACATCTGCTCTGTATGTTTTCTCAATTTTTGACCTATATCGTATTTTTTCAAAAAGTAAAAATTTGCTTTTTTTCCACTTAGCTGCAGGGTTCAAGTTAAAAGACTGTTCAATGACCTTGCCACTCCCTCTCTTTGTTAATGTCTTTTCTGTGATATTTCCTCTCCAGGGAGAAATGGGTTCTACAGGTCCTCCAGGACCTCCAGGAGAGGATGGCCAAAGAGTAAGTGGTACCACAGTCCCAATATATACTCCCCTGTTCTCAGCAGCCTTCAAAAATATTCTGCATTCCTGAATAATCCATGTTTTCTCTTTCTATTCCAATAACCCAGTCTTTCTCTTTCTGTCACAAAGGGAGAAGATGGCCAGGTTGGACAGAGAGGTGTGGCTGGAGAGAGTGTAAGTGAATTTATCATCATCTGTTGACACAGTGAGACAGGATTGTTAAACTGCAGCTTATAGAGCATCTTGGCAAAGATAAGAATACAATGAAAATATCTACTTTATGTTACTCCTTTCTTTTGCTGCTACAGACCTCATCCCCTCATCCCCTCCACTCCAAATGAATTCCAACATTCATTTTGGCAATTACCTAAATGCACAGTCTCGCCCTCCTCTCTTCCTGCAACTGTAACAACATTCCTGTCTGCAAGGACCATTTCATTTGTAATGCAACCGTGCCAAGTCAGAATGGCTCTGAATAATAGATCAGAAAATAGGACGGGGAAATATGTTGTTCTGTCATTACCCATGAGAAACTGCCATAATCTGCCCGGTTCAAATGGACCATAGAGTTTCATGAGAAATGTCATACCCGAAACAACATTGTCCGTCTGAAGAAATAGTTGCACAGCATTTCATCACACTGTCCATAAGATGAAAGAGCAAAGTAAGTGCTCTGATTGTAAGTGCGTGACTCAACTGAGATGTTGAGATAAGAAACAATTTTCATGCTCATTTCCTGAATTGCACCTGCAGTTACCATAGCTGACCACATGAGGTCAGTATTTTACATACTCAAGTCACACCACTTTTAAGGATTTTCAGTTTACCTAATAGAGTAATAGAATAGTTTGTTATTGCCTCCCTATTTTTAAATAAAACGGACAGTTTCAGACAGATTACAGTTTGGCTATATGTTTAACCAGTATTTTAATTAATTTTCTTAACCTTGTGATTTTCTTAATATACAGGGTCCTAGAGGTTTGCTTGGACCAAGAGGGTCTGCAGGTCCTTCAGGACAGCGTGTATGTACATCTCCCATATCACTTGATGCTCATACTAGTCATAATATTCATTCTAGCTCTATGAGATGGCAACTTTCTTTGTCAAATTCTGATCCCTGTAGGGTCTTCCTGGACTTGATGGGCAAGCTGGTCCTAAAGGAAACATGGTGAGAAATATGTTTTTTTTTCTGTGTGTGTGTTGGTGTGTATTTTCTTAGATATTTAGCTTGAAGGAGAATGGAATTATATGCAAACATTTGTCAAGACCACCTAAGCAATCAGTTTCTTTTGCCTGCCTGAGGCTAATTGAGGCTTAGTGACCTTTAACACTTGTGCAACATGACAAGAATGGAGGTCATAACTCATTTGCTAAGTAGAGATGGTGGTTGATGGCGGGGGGTGCCTTATCACAGTTCTCAGACCTTTTCCATAAACTACTGATGAGTGAAAAGGCCCTGATGAAGCTGCCTTAAGCTATAGTAAGGGATGAAACAGAAAAGCCTGTTTGTGCATGGTCCCATCATGCATTCAACTTTCCAGAGGGTCTCAGTGGGAGGTTTGAATGAGGATAACAGATGATTGGTCAAGACAGCTAAATAAGCCCACACATTGTCTGTGGTCACTGAGTCACTGAGCTGAAGAAACAAGCAGCTGTTTAAAGGACACAAAACAATAGAGAGTTGGTCATGCTTCTCATGAATATCTTCAAAGTTCAGTGTTGATCACAAAATATTTTAAAAATCAAAGCAGGACACTTAAAGGGAAAACTCACCACTGTTAATATGATGATTTCTTAAAACTAGGTCAGCTATGTAGTAGAAATATGCTATTAATTTTGAAATCGGTGCCCTATGACTAGAGAAAACTGAGAAAAAGGCTGTAGATTCCCCATATTGTTATTAAGGGGGAATCCTACAATAACAACAATGCATTGTGCGCAGTCCCGTCCAATCCACTACTAATCAGCTATTAAGGGTGCGTTTACGGCCAGCATAGCAGCCAGTTAGCAGAGACAAAGTATTATATCTCTTTACTGGGGCTTATTTTCATTTACAAAATGTTTTTCCTCATTGAGTCTGGATATATCGTACTGGTGCGCAAGGACTCAGTTTTGCGGATCTTGGCAGACCTACTGAGAGTTGCACACAAACCAGTGCTGCCAGAGCTGCCTGTAGGCATTCAAAAAATCTCAGAGTCTGCCGTCTTCATTTCAGCTTGATTTTGGAAACAGTTGTGGATAAAGAGGTGAAAAACTGCATGCAAACACTGTTTCTTTTACCTATTTTGGACAACAAGGAACTGGGACCTAAGTGCTCAAGCTGAACGCAGCCACATAAGTTACAGGACACAGTCGCTGCTGTGCTGTTCTGTATTCAGAGTTGGCAAAGTCTGAAATAATGTTCTGTCAGAAAACAAAGTCAGGTCTCCCAAAGCACTGTGAAGTTTGTTGCAGCATGGAGTTTTCAGTTCTGTCTCCATTCTCTCTGTCTGATTCTACAGCACTATATTCAGCCTCATAAGTTGTAATAGTTGCACCGCATCTCTGCTCCAACATTATATTGTAAAGATAGTTGTTTGATTGTGTTAGATTCAGCTTTTCTGTCCGTGTGAAGTCCGAAATTCTCTGGTTTGCTGTTAGCGGAATCATGGAGAAATTCAGCAACGGAAGTTTGTGTGTCAGGCTGCAGCTGTAACGTCGCTCTGGTGGTTGCATCCTCCTCCACACTCTTGTGTCTCATTCCACAGCGTGATATTTGGCCTTGTATAATGAAACTAGTAGATATATATTTTAAACTATTTAGTAGTATGATATCTTAGTGTCTGCTTTTCCTTATCGCTAGTTTACATGGTAGATTATGTGTTTTGACCGTCCTTGAAGGCACCACTACAGAAAACAGCATTACCGTAGTTCTTCCTTGCCCCCAACTATGTCATTGTACACATCAAATGACGGCACTGGTGCCAGAGGAACAACAGATTTTGCAGCTGCACCCCAGGGACACAGACAACATCGGCAACAACTGCAGGCATTTTTCACATTATATCCCTAATTTGGATAGCAAGAGATAAGGTTAAAAATTGCCGAAATGGTCCTTTAAGTATCCAAAGTAGTTGAGCTTCCCAAAGGGTTTATGAATCCTTATTGTGCTCACACAAGCCTTTAACATATGGATGTTTTTTAAGACATCCTTAAGGAGTGAAGAACCCAAATGTGTTTATTGACCCCATTTGACTCTTAGATGAATGCCTAGCTTTGCATTTTGCACTCAAGGCTCTGCTAACAATCACTGTCAGACAACCTAAAATTCTCTGAATCAAGCATTTATTTTGTGTTTGTTGTAACAGCTGGAGCAGACTCCTTCCCAGAGGTCTTGTCTGTTTTTGTATGAGTTAGGTTTGTGACACACTAAATCTCAGCAGGGATACAAAACAACCCACCATTCCAGTTAGCTTTATAAGTCTTAATCCATACCCAGATGGCTCTGTAGCCCCACAGAGTGTATTTAGAACAAACTGTATTTCATAGCCAAACTTAGGTTTTGATCAGTTACCAGATTTTAGGGTGATTGGAATTAAACATAACTTTGAATAATAGAGCAGAACACAGACATCTCTGATTCATGATCCAGCGTTGTCACTTTAACCAATTTATGTAACAATAGTCCAGGTCACCCAAAGCTCAGCTGTTTTACCTAACCCAGTACCACTCTTTTGATGTGGACAAGTATATTTTCCCTTAAATTCTTTTAAAAATGATTTTTAACATGAAGTTCATTGGAACAAAAGAAAAGTTGCACCTTATTGCTTTGTAGGTTTTGCCATTCATTGCCATTTTACATAAATTAGATTAGTTTTTGACTGTTTTCATTTAAATGTATCTGAATTCTTTGGCAGTGTTGTTTGTTATTGTTCTCAGGATACACATTAGAATAATACTACAGAGTGAATAGAAAGCAATCAATTGCAGCGAATGGAATTATTAATCGCTTTCTTTCTTTTTCTTTGTTATGTACAGGGTCCACAAGGAGAGTCAGGGCCTCCTGGGCAACAGGGTCTGCCTGGTCCACATGTAAGTTTATTTCCTTTCTCTCTCTCTCTCTCTGTCTATCTCTCTGTATCTTTCTGTTTTTTCTAACCCTGTCTGATCCCTGTGTCTCTCTTGCTCTGTCTCAAATTCTGCTCTTTTGCTGTTTCTTCATTCCTCTCTTTTCATCTTTCTTCTTCTTTTTGCTCCCTGTCCTATTCATGCTCCATCCTCCTTGCCATATCCATTGTGCAATGGGGAGTACTATGAACTCGGACAATTTTGACAAAGAAAAACATCCCTTCTGTCCTGCTGAGATGAGACACATTGTACTCATTTGATAGTGCTTAACCTGATTACATTGTCCAGTTGGTGGCACAGTGAAAAATATTCCATTTTGTAGTCATCTATAATACAAAACAGTACACCCAATATTGTAGCCAGGGCTAAATGTCCATTGCCAGGTAAGATTTTCAGTCCGGCTTACGCTCACAGCTTGGACAGGATGGCGTCATTCCCTTGGAAAGTGTTAGTAGGAACCTATCCTGATGGTATACAGGTTGAATAAATAACTTGTTCATTTTAGTTATACCTGGCTAGAGACAAATGAATGCCTTCCAGCGAAGGCATTGGCCTGTAGAAAAATGACAAAGTTTGCTTTTTTAACTGTTAATAATTTTTATTATTCTTCATCAGATGAATGCTCAAGAAAATGCGTGGCTTTAAAATGACTATTAAATGACTGTTCAAATATAAAACTCTCTTTGCACAACTGAATGAACAGATCTGAGTAATCAGTGTGAAATAATAATAATAATGGTTAGAATTGTAGAGGGGATAAGTTGAAGACATTACAAAATAAGCAAATCACTAATACAGCACACCACGAAAATTAGATATAGACCTTCCCAAATTGATTTAACAGGAGCTTTTCTCCCAAATGTACCATTTAATGTCATATGAATATCTTGTGGAAAAAGTCCTGAACTAAATTTGGCCGGCTGTTCTAATAACAGACCTATCTCCATTGTTTTTCAGGGTCTTGTGGGTCCTCAAGGTCCGATCGGGCCTCCTGGTGAAAAAGTAAGTATGGAGGGAACACAGTCACCCCTTGAGTGCTCCCACACAACTCTGCTGCCCCGATAAGTGAATATTTCAGTCAAGACCTCATAAGTGATTCTGCAGATACACTGCTGTCTAAGCTATACATAAGCCTTTACTAGCTCGTCTGCATGGCAATGAAGGCAAGGGATAGACACACATGGACATAAACACACACATCGAATACATAATTTATGACTGTGCCTGCATAAACACTTAGTGTGTGTAAATGAAAGTATTCTATATCAAGATTTTATGAGTTGTTAATAAAATTTAAAGCAGATGAACCTTTGTCAATAATCAGTCCATCTATTTATCTATTAATCTACATATATCCATCTAACTATCATTATCTTTGTGTAGGGACCTCAAGGTAAACAAGGTTTGGCTGGCCTCGCTGGTGCTGATGGTCCTCCTGTAAGTAACACACCTCTTAAATTTCCTTGCAATCAGTCAAAATACCAAAAGAAAAGCTAATCAGCTGTTTATAAACTTAATCTTTCTGACTGATTTTATAGGGTCACCCAGGCAAAGAAGGTCCTCCAGGCGAGAAAGGAGCAGCTGTAAGTATAATGTAGTATGTTAATTATTTTGGATTTTGAAGTGAAGCAACCAATAATAGAAGTCGTCAAAGATTCATCAAATAGCATTTATTATTATAAATTGCACATTTTGCAAATAAGTATATTTAGCATTTATTTAGCCTCCTTAGGGTGAGGTTTAATATAACCGCACAATTTAGATATCATCGGGTAAGTTGTCTCAACAATGGTTGGCATGCACATTTTTTCCTTTGAGTCACTTATGTGTAAAACTACAATGATGTGGCACCAATAAAAATATAAATATAAAGTATTTGCAAATTAGTTTTTTATCGTCAGTATAGACTTTTTAAATATTGGCTCATGTGTTTAAGTGCAGTTAATTCATAGCAGTTAGTTCATTTTCAGACATGGTGATCATAAAGTTATTCCAACAATAGATTCTCAAGTAGAATTATTACAATCATATGTACATATACTATTTTTACTAGACCCTAACTAACCCTAACCCCTATCCCAATTTAGCTGCGGAGGGGTTACATTTCAATTTAATCCATCTGGTGTTTTATTTCATCTTTCCTCCCTGTTGTGTTACCTATTTAAAAGAAACTACAGGCTTAGATCAAGCATCGTCAAACTGTTCAATACCAAAAGAGATAAAAGGGTTAACTAATTTAGTTGAGTTTGTTAAAATAATTATGGCTTGATTCAAGTACAGTAGGTTTTCAGTTGGTTTGTTTATTTTCTATTGTAATGCATTTGTCCAATATTTGATTTAAAATAATTTTGTTTTTCTTGTCTTCTTATGTGTATGTGTTTCCAATATGTCCTTGAGGGGACGTTGTGGAATAAATTTAATTGCAAATCATTGGAAATCAATGGAAAATATCTCCAATGAATGTTATCTAATACAGCAGAAACACTTTATCAGCCGTAATTTACAGCCGTACATACTAATAGTCACTTCACCAATCACTTGACACCTTTCATGTCTTTTAGGGTCCTACTGGTCCTATGGGATCCATCGGCTACCCTGGGCCTCGTGGTGTGAAAGTGAGTACTATCTTAGTCACACAGCACAATACTGCCATGATAAATTTCCACAATCCCTGAACTTTATCTTGACTCTATTCTCCACTCTTTCCAGGGTGCTGAGGGAATCAGAGGCCTTAAAGGTGGCAAAGGAGAAAAGGTAAACACCTTTCCAGTCTACTCCTCTTCCTCAACATGGTTGACAGATGTCATTTCTCTAAAAATGGACCATCAGAGTTGTAATTCCTTCTCAAATGAGGTCTCTTTCGAATTCAGAACGTGGAAAAACTATTTAAGGCCCATCAGTTTGGCAGTTAAGTCCTCGTGCCACTGAGCTGTAATGGAGTGTGGAACATTAAACTAGAATGAGGCTGTTTGTGGGGCAATTTCACTGGGGATTGATCTGTTGCCATTGTCTTCTTGGATTGCCGAGGCGGCCTGTTGGTACTTAAGTGCCACTGAGCAGATTTTCCACTCGACTGTCAGGAAATTGAGGCTCTTGAAGGGTTACCTGAAAATATTGAGCATGTTGTTAAAATTATACTACTTTAATACTTCTGTCTTACAAGAAATCCTGTGCGACAAGTATCCAACAAGCCCAAGGTTACCTGTTAGGTTATATGCTTACCATAATTTATTGTATAATTGACCAAGATGTATTATCTTAATAAAATACGTCAGAAAATTGGCAGTATATATAGTGTGTGTAGGGAATACAGCTTTCATAAACCATTGATAGCAGGGCCTTGGGTAAGATTGGAAGCTGCATTCTGAATTTGAACCACCAGATGTCAGTAGACTGACACACAAAGAAAGACAGACAGCAACTTAACTTGAAAACTGCTTACGTGAATGTTTTATTTAATTGGCCACTAGGTGTCAGTATTAATATTTCCTGAGGACCCTTTAATCTTCAGCCAATAGTAAAACTGCCATGCTAAACTTTAACCATGATTCACATAAATGATCAATCAGTATTACTGTTTTTTTGATATTTAAAATATTTCAGATGTGAACTATTTTGCTGGAAGTTATGAGTTTTGTCCCTGTGATAATGGATAATAACACTTTTTTTTAAATCTCTGTCATCTTTAGGGAGAGGATGGATTCCCTGGCTTCAAGGGTGACATGGGTCTCAAGGGTGACAAGGTGAATCACCATCTTTAAAGAGAATACTGATGTTTGCAGCTGCAGAAAGTGTTAGGGTAGTAAAGAAAACGACATAGGTTACATCTGTTTTCTTTGCATCTAGGGTGAGGTTGGAGTACTGGGACCCAGAGGAGAGGACGGCCCTGAGGGCCCCAAGGGCAAATCAGGACCCAACGGAGAAGCTGGTGGCATGGGATTAGCTGGAGAGAAGGTAAATAATCAATACCAGCAAAGACTGAATTGTAAAATGTGGATTTTCCTTTGGATTAAAGTGTTCTATTGTCTTACTCAAATTCAAGTTTAATCGTGTATACAGTAGAATAATTTTATACAGATGCAATTCAGTGTGATAATAGGTTAAACACGTGTATAAATACACTCATATATAAATAGATGTAGGAATACAATGGCTGTTGCAATGCTGTGGTGGGATTGAAAACCAGACCAGGGGAAAGGTTGCTCTTTAAGAAGTCCAATAGCAGATGTCTTTAATGAAGTGAACTGGAAAGACATAGGACTGTAGTTTTGTAGCTCTCCAGATCATCTTGAAGTTTAGATTTTCCCCACCTCCTCTCAGCTCTACAACAGTCTAATTTTAATTGGCTTATGTTGCCAACGTTTCTGCACAGAGCTTTGATCTCTGAGTGTGTTGGTTCACAGCGCTGCTGCAGTATTCATACTCTAACAAATTAGTATTAAAGGTTACAACAAGACCTTTGCAGTTCACATTAAAATATGAGGATAAAAGTGACCACTCTGAACAGAAATGATGAATGCTTCAGTAAAGGTTTAATTTGATATCTTGTTTTTTCTTTATTAGGCAGATAAGCTTGGATCAACATGTTTTGCAGCTAAAATTAGACTACATCATAAAAATACAGTAATGGTCCTACAGAAGAAATTCTGATTTCAGCAATTATAGATATGAAAATCTGAAAAAGAATTAGAAATCATGTCATAAGGGAGACTTGAGGAACATTACTGGCAGGTCTAAAATTGATTAGAATGTTATTTTAGGCATTTTAGTAAAATTGAAATTATCATTTGAAACACAAGTGAAATAATCTCACCTGCTGCTAATACAGCCTGTTATTTAAGTCCATTTTCAATACAACTACTGCTGTATCAATAATACATTTCACATTTTGCTGGCATCTTCATCCTGACTTGCTTACACTGAGTGCAACAGTAGAAGTACAAATTTAAAAATCTGAATTGTTGCATTTTAAGAAATCAAAAGTTGCAAGAAAGAATTGGATTCATACTCAAATCAGGTATGACCTGACCTGCCACAGAAAGCCATCTCTACCTTAGTTTAAAAGTACAGCGGATAGTTACATCAGATTGGGTATACTTCTTAATGACCATACACCATGTAAAATGACCAAAATGGACCAAAGTGAATTCACATTTCAAAAAAAGCCTCTGCACATATCCCAAGTCAAACTTTATGGTTATAAGTTTATTGCCTTTTGCAGTGCTTCTGTGAACTTAACTGCAGTCTCAAACAATGTCTCTAGTGACACAATGAGAATTCATCATCTTTGTTATGTTTTTCTTTGCTCCTTTTTAGGGAAAACTTGGAGTCCCTGGATTGCCTGGGTACCCTGGAAGACAAGGTCCCAAGGTATTTGATGCGCGTTATAATATACTCTTCTGATCAATGCATGTCCCCACTACACTTGGAGGTCAGAGATCACGGCCAGCTGTGTGTGTTCACGTCAAGGGCAATTCAGCAAAGAAGAAGTATGCCCACAATCTATTGATTTGCCTTACTGTTGTGCATTACGCATTACCTGCATGTGTGTACATACAGTATAGTATGTGAATGTTAACTGTATATATGTAGTGATTTTCTCAGTGACTTCATAACCTTCTATCTATGTCTGTCTGTCTGCTAATTTGCTGACTAACACTTAAACCAACAAATACAAACCCAAGCAGACACCTACTGTACTCCCACCACAACTCTTATAGGAAACCTAAGTGGCATGGTCACCTGCTGGAGTCATCAGCTGTCCTCATTTCTTAAACTCAGCCAGTTCCAGACATAGTCTAACATTCGCACATTCCTTGCACTGTAGAGCTGACCACTGTGCCACAGCTCCACTATCAAGATGTGCTGCTGCAGCTGGTTCCTCTCTGCTGCTGTCAGCACTGACAGCTTGGCACTGATATGATGGGTCAGATACACCTACTCTCACAACAACCAGATAGGCAAGTCTCCTGCTCTGTATGTTAATGTCAGCAGGATCTGAGCTGAGCGTGGTCCACAAATTAATAAGAGACCTGGACAAATTACACGAGTCGGAGAGACACAAATTAAATGAGATGAGAGTCCCAATTCCAATCTATTTATTCTAGTAATTTGTAAGCAATTCTTTCACAGTG
Organism: Thunnus thynnus; assembly: GCF_963924715.1. Classification (NCBI taxonomy): domain Eukaryota; kingdom Metazoa; phylum Chordata; class Actinopteri; order Scombriformes; family Scombridae; genus Thunnus; species Thunnus thynnus. Next base: position 22,962,797 of record NC_089528.1, read on the forward strand.
AAATAATTGGATGTTTCACTTTTGAATAAAACTTTTCACAAGTGGAACCAGTGTAATAAATATGTAGTAAAGTATGCAATGATAGCAAAAACAAGAATACTCGTTTGTTTGTATCCATAAATAATTTTAAGGCTGCCCACAAAGGTTCCCAGTGGGGAACTCTATATGCTTCAAAAAGCAGTTTTTGGAAAGACAATAAAGGCATGCTGACTTTGGCACTGTATAAACAGTGCCAAAGTATCCTTTCTATAGCCTGTATTCGAAGAGTTTTCTTCTTTTAAAAAAAGCTGAAGATATCTAGCTTTTAAAATTCATGAGACCCACTCTAAGTTAAAACGAAATATGAAGCTGTCTGTGGTAACATTTAATGAGGATGCTTTTATAGAGCAAATCCTTTATCATTTTAAAGATACTGTATTTATATTCGACACAAACTTAATATACCTTTTTTTCCAAAGTGGATTCACAAATCAACTGCTGTTCACTGTGTGTTAAAGTAATTGAGATAGAATCAAAAAAAGCCCATTATCACATTGCACAGTAACATCAGTGATACAAAATGTCAAATAGTCCTCAGGAGTAGGATCAGGGTCAAAGTCCTGGCGCATTTGCAGCCTTTATCCCCCTCGATCAGCCTTTGCATGAATCTCCACTGGCTGTGTTTTTGGCTGCTGCACCCCATCACTCTCTGTTAATAGCTTTCCCACACTGTTAATTCTGGATGCCATTTGCAAAAGCTTCAGTGGACTGTCTTATCTCTGTGGTGCAAGTCAGGCTTGTCCAGTACCAGCTCTCCTTTCAGTTTACCATAACTGCACCTCTGTGAAAAACAAATTAAGCAGCATAGATCTTCCTTCCTGCTGTCTCCACAATGTTGGGCTGTTTACTTCTTGCAATTCTGCCCACGCCGCCGTGTTGTGGTGCCCTTGCTTATACTGCACAGTATTATACACACTATACATATGCATGTGAACAGTAATGAGCACTATAGATGTGCATTGCATCAGAGAATGAACAAAAACCCAGACATGCACATGACCTTGCTGTGCAGCTGAGACAAATAAATGTTTAACTTAAATTGTTTAAATATATATATATATTTATCCTACCTAATGCTGCATAAAGTGAGGCTGTATTGGTAAGCTGCTTGGTACTCCTTTTTTTCATCCAACAGTGATTGCCCTTCCAGTGTTTGTTTGACTGGCACCATCGCCACTATCAGAGGGCACACAGCCTGAGAAAGCCCAATAACTAAATTGCTGATGGGTATCAAAGGGGATCTGCTGTTTCCTCTTCCTTTGTCTTTATTTGCTCCCACCGCCTGTTTTATCTTCCTATTCTGCTTCTTAACTGTGCTAACAACCTAACAGCACCTCTGTGTGTCTATTGTCAGAAAGTCTCTAAGTGGTGGGGAGGAGGAGGCTTTCCCATTGGGCTCTTTTGATGCTCATTTATCTGTGTGGATCCAAAAATTATAAACTGTAACCCTATGATAACAATCTGCCGGATAGTGTGGCAGGACTTTCTATGTAAGAACTTCAAAGTTTCTCTATTAATTAGCCTTGGTCAGTAAAGCGCAAAAGGGATTTTGCTATTTCCTCCTCAGCCTCTGTGACATCGTTACTGGACAGAAACTATGGTCTTATTTTAAGCCCTGCAACTCTCTTATGTCTTTCCCATTCCTGCCTCTCTCTGTCTCTCACACTTTTTTCTGTACTTGCCTTGCAGGGCTCCAATGGCTTCCCTGGATTCCCCGGGTCGAATGGCGAGAAGGGCGCAAGGGTGAGCCACAAACTTCATTATTCTACCTCCTTTTAAAGACATTATACTCAGTCACTGGGGGCTTTCATATGTAGCAAAGGGGAGTACGTGTAGAAAGTGTCGAACACTGAAACGCAGGATGGTCAGTATGTGTTTTAGATAGCCACCAAGTCTGCAGTAGCAGTCACACATAACGTTACTAAGATGTTGCTGGTTTGAGTCTGACCGAAAGAAGCCAAAAAAAATACCATTAAGTTTTAATTTAAAACATGTGTATCCTTGTTTTTCTAACCTACTTGTGTATGGCCTACACTACAAAAGTACACCTGAAAATGACACCTACATGTGATTGTTGAACATCTCATTCCAAAACCATGGGTATTAATAGGCTGCTGTAAGAGTCTCCACTCTTCGGGAATTCTTTGGAGCCTGACTGCAGGGGTTGCTCCAATTTGGCCACAAGAACATTACTATGGTTGGGCTTTGATAGGCAATAAACTCTGGCATTCCAGTTCATCCCAAAGGTGTTAGATGGGGTGAGGTCAAAGCTCTCTGCAGGCCAGTCAAATTACCAAAAATACCAAACTCAGAAGACCATGTGTTTATGTACCTCTCAAAGTTGGAAGCGCACCATTGTCCAAAATATTGCATGCTGAACCCCTAGTTTCCCTTAACTGAAACTAAGGGGCCTAACCCAAACCATGAAAAACAACCCCTGACAAAAAATACTAAAAAGTAAAAGGACAGAGTTGTCCAAATACTTTTGGATTAGGGCTGGGCAATATATCGACATTATATCGATATTGTGATATGAGACTAGATCTTATCTTAGATTCTGGATATTGTAATATCGTCATATGACATAAGTTTTGTCTTTTCCTGGTTTTAAAGGCTGCATTGCAGTAAAGTAATGTAATTTTCTGAACTTATCAGGCTGTTCTAGGTGTTCTATTATTTGCCTTTACCTACTTTGTCATTATATCCACATTACTGATGATAATTTATCAAAAGTCTCATTATGTAAATATTTTGTGAAAGCACCAATGGTCATCCCTACAATATTGTGGCAATATCGATATCAAGGTATTTGGTCAAAAATATTGTGATATTTGATTTTGTTCATGTCGCCCAGCACTATTTTTGATGTAGTGTAATCAGGATTTAGCTCCTGAGGGAGGACTGACATGTATTCAACTGTGTGAACATAACCATAGAGTGGGTCCAGTTGAAATGGGTTACAGACGAAGGGATAAGAGGCAAGAGAGGCAATGGTGGGGAGGGTTATTGACGAGACAAGCTTGTCTCTGCTCTCAAACAGACATTGAGAGGCAGACACCCCTGGCCCCGGTGTGCTAGGACTGACAGGTAATTCAAGCTGTCAAGTGCCTCTGGGTAACCACTTACCGCAGCAATTTGATTATTTATTTTTGTCCAAAGATGCTCAGATGGTTCTATTTCATCCCTGCCTCAAACCCCTTCAGTATTAATGTTTGAGTGTATTTGTTATTATAGAATTGCTGAAGCTTAATCCTCTGAAATGTTATGAAAAACGTACTTACAATTGCTGATGACTTTTCCTTGAATCAAAGATTTTGTTTTTCTTTCTTAGGGAATCGCCGGCAAATCTGGTCCTAGAGGGCAACGTGGCCCAACGGTAGGCAATTCAGCTGTCTGCCAACTCTGCCCCAAGCCCTATACATAAATGATTTATTGTGCTCAAATGAAATACCTCTCCTTTGTGTGTTTGTGTACGGGCTTATTTTCTTGTCTTTTGATGGGGATATGCACTGCATGGGGAATCATAGAGATGGGCAGGCAAGACACTAGACATTGATTACCTGCCCTTTATATTTCTATCTTGTGCTTTTTACTTTTTTTGTTACATTTAATATAGAGCAAAAAAGTAAAAATTGCATTAATTTTCCTTACAATTACTTTATTGCTTTATATATCGTGCATATAGGGTCCACGTGGTGGACGTGGTGCTAGAGGACCAACTGGAAAACCAGGTGCAAAGGTGAGAGACAGATCCATTTTTGACTTTTCAAATTTTTGATGGTTGGACCAATGATTATAACATAACACCACTGTGTCTATCTGCATCTAAGATTATTTACAGAGTGAACAGAACATGAACAAAGACAGTTAGTTTGAATATATTATATACCTGCAATGTAAAATGCTCACATATTGCATTTTTATTTGCGTATAAAACACAATTCTTGACTGCCAAATCATGCTGCAATATGAATGTGCTCCCTTGCTTATAAGACCCTAGTTTCAGTGCTCTACATAAATTTTACTCACACCTCATACTTTGACAGTTTTGACAAAGTCGACAATTCTTTCTCCTCAGGGCACCTCAGGCAATGATGGACCTCCCGGCCCGCCAGGAGAGAGGGTTAGTATCACATTCTGTTTTGATCAGTGGCTGTTACACTTGTGAATTGGTGGCAGCAGTCTGAAAATACAGTGTGTCCCATGCTCTTTCCTTGAATTTCAATTCAAAGTGAGTTACGGGCATTTTTTCAAATCAGAATCAGATCAAACTGTGTATATTCTCTAGCTGCTTCAAATTACTGATTATATATGTGTCTTTTATTATTCTGAAAGGACCCAATTCTGTTTACTTGACTCTACATCTGGCTGAAAATATTCATATGATATAAAAAAAATATTTATAGTAAAAAAGTGGCTAAATTATTTATCAGTTACCATTTTACAAAAGCTGGATTTGCAGACTTCATTGTAATCCAATTAAATTCTACCTACCTGTTAGAGTTGTGTTGTGTCTCTCATCCACTTTTCTCTCTATTCATTCAATTAATTTTTTTTTCATTATAGGGACCTCAAGGACCACAGGGACCTGTCGGTTTCCCTGGACCCAAAGGACCCAATGTAAGTAGCTGCTGTCAAACTGTCATGAGAATTGGCACCATCCTCAACAAGTCCATGTTGACACTTTTAATATAAGCTTTTCAAATATTAATACACTCTTACAACCTGATGTCTTGATTTTTATGAACTGTCTACCTGTTCACCCCCAGGGCCCACCAGGAAAAGATGGACTGCCTGGTCATCCAGGACAGAGGGGAGAGACGGTGAGTGGGTAGTTTTGTCCATGAATGTGTTGTGTCGTGCCATTTGACCCTCAACATTGTGCATCAGCGCCCACTCACTCCCCACTCAGTCTTTCGCCCTCTCAGATAGGTTATACAAAAGATAAAATCATGGAAGACGATAACTGAAACAGCATACAAGTTGTGTGCTTAGGGTGAAAGTGAAGCAATAGAAAATGGAATATGGACATTGCAATACAGCAGAGCTGATTTAGTACATCATCGCAAATGTTAATGGTCACATTTTTCAACCAAACCTTTTGAGATTATAGATTAGTTGATCATTGACAACACTGCTGGTCATCAGGGCCTTTGATGGTATCCACTTCAATACATTATACAGTATACTAACTTGTTTTAGGAATAGTCGTAGGTATTATGACATACACATGTTTTTCTGCACCATTCTTCAATCACATGTCCATGCTGCATTCATAGAGCAAGAAATTCTCCTATTTTGTTGTTTGTTGTAAGCATATTTCAATGACAGTAATGTTTAAGTGAATTTAATTAAGCTAAACTGAGAAAAGTTTTTCAACTTTTCTGTTCACCATGTGTGTAATTTTCTTAAGTCAAGTGCCATCATCTTGATGCAAGTGCAGTTATCTGCCCTATCAAGTAAGGCATTCATTTGTAGAAAATATCTAATTTGTTTAAAATTATTGAAGGCTGAGTTTGAGACCAAATGAGGTGTAAAGATGTCAATGTTTTTTTGCAGTGTACAACCAGAAGACCATAGACTGCTCTATATAACTGAAACTGTTACTATGCTGATATTAACAACTTACACTGTAATATAGTTCCCACTGATTTTCTACACCCTTACACACAGCAAAAGTAGACAGTGTTGTACGTACTATATAATCCTCCTTTTGTACAGTTAACAATAACTCTTTTTTCCCCTTCAGGGCTTCCAAGGAAAGACAGGACCTCCAGGACCTGGAGGGGTGGTTGGACCACAGGTAGATGTGCATTACACTTCACTGTTATGGTTAGGTTCCATCTCCCCCAATTGTGCACACATCTTGTGTCTATTGTTGGGGGCTTGAAACTAAAATCATGAGACACTGAAATTGAAGTATGCAGCTGTAACAACAGATGAATCTTGAAAAACAATACCCATATGCACAGATTGTAATCAAGAGGCATAAAATTTTTTGAAAAGCTTTAGAATTTTTGATGGCTTCAGTGAGATCTCCTGTCTTTAGAGAGTAATGAAGCGTGGGCTGAAAATAAATTATTCCATCTCATTAAGGCTCCCATTCAGCAATGAAAAACAGGAAAAGTAGATAAAAAGGTAAAAAGTATTTGTTAACCAGTGCTGTTTCAAATCTGAGGAATCTGAATCATAAAGTCCTATCGTCCTAAAGTACCACTTCTGTTACAATATTAAATCTCTTAGTCAGTGGAAGTTTTTATGGTACATTCACCTTAATGTGTCCTTGTTGTCCCTGTCAGGGTCCAACTGGAGAGACGGGACCCAGTGGAGAGCGTGGGCATCCAGGCTCTCCTGGTCCACCTGGTGAGCAAGGTTTACCTGGAGCTGCTGGAAAAGAAGGTGGAAAGGTAAACAAGCATTTTTCATAGCCTTTGTATGCTGCAAAATGAAAGGGCACAAGTTATGAGTATTAACATGTATTATGCTGAATTAGTTCCTGGCCTCTTTGTTTTTGCATGACTTTGAGTCATGGCTGAAGTTGCATGCAGTTAAATTATAATGGAAGTAATAACATCTTAAGTCAGATAAAGGTCTTTGCTGCTATAAAGAGTGTGTTTCTGTTTAAGTGTCATCTAATAGAAATGTGAGTTGTTCTTTTCACAAACACTTCTTATGAGCTTTTTAAGATTTTATGCAGTTTACTTCTGCTGTAATAAAACAGCACTCTTATTGTTAAAAATGAATGGTTTTAAAAGATTAAAGATTGAACATATTTTTGTAGAAGAGCTGGTCAGGGGGTCTTGGTTTTGCAGTTTTAAAGTCTGGAATGTCGGTGAGATAGTGTTAAAGGAAAACTACAGTGATATAATACAGCGGTACAGCAATTACAAACTAAACATGGTGCCTTTGTTTAATATCTGGTGTATTCCCGTCTTTATTATTCCTTTGATGGTTGTTTGTTAAAAAAATGGCACATAACTTCTTTTTCGCCACTTCTGAATCAATTGCTGCTCCCACATAATAAGGTCTAATTTAGGCTTTTATCAAACAGATCAATCACTGTAATTGTTTTTCTTCTCTTTCCTTTGTTGTTTTCAAAGATTCAGCTTTGGTCATTGTTTTCACCTAAAGCAATTCTATGTTTAATGATTACCTGATGATATATCAGATGTCACATAAGTGGATGTTATTTTTTCTCTCTCTCTCTGTAGGGTGATCCAGGTCCCCAGGGTCCTGGTGGAAAGCCAGGGCCTCAAGGCCTGAGGGGCTTCCAGGGGGCAAGAGGTCTTCCAGGGGCCATGGTAACACACAGACCACCCACACATTAACACTCACATGTGCACATAAAAATGTGTCATCCCACATCCTGAGCACACACTCTGTTGAATTTAGCTCCAAACCCCAATTACCAGGCTAACTACCTGCTGTTAAACCAAATGTCAGCCTTGGCAGCGGACCTCACTAAAAGGTGTAGAGTTGGCTTACAGAGAAGTAATAGAAAGGACTGAGCCAGAAACAATATTAATGTACTTCATCATCATTTATTACAGCAAGGTTGTGTCCAATCTGCATGGATGACACCTTTATGTAAACATTTGGACATATTTAGTTAAATGATACTGAGATGTTAAAGTGCATCTGATAAAAACAGTGTGGCCAGCTGTCAAATTTAGCTGGAAAGCAGCTGTATTCTTTGTGTTTAAGAGACATTAAAATACACAGACTACTGTATGCCTAGAGATATTTTATACTTTTCTTATGATCAATAAATCCTATTAAAAGGCCCAAACCAACAATGAACTGATCCTGCTAACAATTATTGTCTGTGTATCGTAAACCTGATATAGCTTATTCTTCTGTAACATAGACTTACACATCAGTCGAAAGCACATCAGTGAGCCACCCGGTAGCACTGGGTGACATGACATGTTCCTTCATTACCATGAACATGGACACCAGTAGCAGGAAGAAGCATTCAGGTCCTTTACTTAAATAAAAGCAGCAAAGAGAGAAAGACTAAAGCATTTGATTTGTTTACAATAAGCAACATCTCATCCTTTGATTCTGGATTTAGAGCTGCACTAGTGGCAGATCCTTTTTCTTTAAGGAGTTCTTGTTGTTTTCAATGGAAGAATGAGTCAATGTCCTCTGATTCTGATTAAAACCCAAACTTTGGGAGTACATTACATCACATCAAGGCCTGCTGAGTAACCCAAATTAATTCTCAAAAGACGTGGGTGTAGGTGAGAATAAGTTCAAGGTGAGAGAGGATCGCTGTTAGAGGCTGACTGAGGATCAGCTTGAGGGACTGTGGCTGAAGCTCATTTCAAGGCTGACCATTAAGAGAGCGCATGACAGCACAGCCCAGACTTATTGCCACCGTTATGTTTGTCTCATATGTGCAGAGGGATGGCTTTTACTTCATAAGAGCAGCACATATACACACAAACACACACATACATACACACAGTACACAAGCAAACAGCCTCCCACTCTTGTCTTAAAGTGATCCTTTCCAGTCACACACAGAGACAAACATTCATGTACATGTACACCCTTTGTATAAGCAAGAACATAAAAGTTAATCTCATTCTGTTTGCTTAGAGAGCGCAGGCACACAGAGGCACACAGAGGCACACATTGTGCGAGCAAACACACACAAAATGTTGGGTTGCACATTTGTTTTTTTGGGGTTTTTTTGGATAGGCATGCTCTCATAGAGCGCACACACACACATAGACACACTGTCCTCCCATTTCTCTGTCTTGAGTAAAGGCAAAGTAGCAATATACGAGCCAATAAATATCTTTTTGTGTGTCCGGCAAGAAAGATCCTTCCAGCTTTCTATATGCAGTGTGGTAAAATGCGGAGGCTGGGGAGGTGGAGAGCCTGCTTGGCAGCTTCTGCAACCCCCTGGCTCTGTTGGAGCCTGTAAATTAGTTATTATAATGAAAGTCTTTACTGCCTCTGGTGAACTGTGTTTTCCATATGCAGTCTCAGCCTCTCCTGGTGCTATGATTCAGCACAGGCATTGCCATTCAAGGGCTGGGATCTCAAGGCGATGACAGATGTCCAGAAATAGATAGACTATACCTGAACTCCTTGGCCTTGTCATTCCTTCACTTTTTCATATTGTTTGAAGATCATTTAATGACTCCTTTTGCATCAATAATATAAATATGCCTACATAACAGGCTATTCATAATTCATTAAGTAATAGCCAATATTTCTCTGGTAGAGTTGAACTGCTGCCTAAGTAAATGTTTTGGTATCTTGCTCCTTCATGAATGAGTATTTCTGTGCACCATCCGTCGTTATCATTTCTTTTCTGAGTTTGGTGATTTTAGACAAATCCCACCACTGAACTCCCGCCTACTCAGCTCATTCACAGGATGCAGCTGGGATAGTCTGATTGCTTAAAGAGCCACCTACAACCATGATTTTGTGACATCACAACTACTTTTTGAAGCCAATTATGATTTAATATACTAGATTAGACTAGAATATTACTACTAGTAAGTGAGAATATATGTGTTTTTATAAGGAAGATGAAGCTGCTGCCTCTGTAAATTGGGTGCTTATTACATGTAGATATTGAATGTAATTAAATGAATAATTAAGCATGTTTGCTCTATGCTTTCATGTACATAGAATAATACAGTAAATGTGGCAGATGCAATACACAGTAGATTCAGAAAATTTAACTTAAGAGTCAAAACAAAGAAGTGGACCAACTTGACACCATTACTAATATACAAAAACAGATATTAGCACTGCTTGATAGAATACTGTATATGCATCACATTTCTTTCCCAAATCACTAGTTATTGTATGCCTTTCTTTTCTAAGCCTTCTCATACACAGGTATACACACACACACACGCACACACATACACGCACACAGTAACATTTAAAGGCCTATTTGACAGCTGTGATTACTGCTCTTTCAATGGCATTGAACGGCGGCCCGCAGTGAACAAGATCTAACCCTCTCTTCTCCTCTGCTTTCAGGGTCCAGCTGGCTTAAAGGGAGGAGAAGGGCCTCAGGGTCCCCCTGGCCCCATCGTAAGTAGCCCGTTACTATGGTTACCCCATCTCTCCTGCCACAGAGATTGCAGTGAAAAGTGACTTGTGCTTTTGGAGAATGGAGTTGCACATGCTGTGCGCAGCTCCACTCTCCAGTCATTCAGCAGCACACACAATGCAAACTGCAGTGTAAGGGATGGTAGAGTAGTATAACTGAACAATAATAATAATAATAATAATAATAATAATAATACACAAAATAATATTTTATTCAGTATGAATTAATCAGAAATGTTTGCAAAAGATGACATATAAAGAAAAATCTCTTCTATGGTAACCTTTGCAACCCCATTTATTAATTAAGGTTAAGATTTCTATACACTTATTTCAGCCTTACTTTTCATTTTGTTTGGATTTATGTTTCCATGTGTGAAGATAGTGAATATGCAGATTTATAATCACACATTTCTTCTAAATGAAATCCTCTCTTAAACTGAGATTTACTGAATTTGGTGTTGTTCCACTGTTGTATTGCTCAGCAGAAGATGAACATTTCAATTTTGTAATGATGTTTAAAATAAGGAGCTTATGAATGTGTGTCTCAGTGTTGGAAAAAGCAATATGCAGCTTGATTTATGATGTTTTTGGAGCAGCCAAGAGAAATTCTTAGGTATGAAGTTAACAAGAGAGCTGAACAACATCAGTTTGAAGCATGGCTTAATCATTGCTTAATTGCCTAATTGAACAACAACTAGTTTCATTCCAGTAACAAGATTGGTCTGCGATGTTTTCCACTCACATTTAGTGGGTGCTATAGCAACTGTTGTGGCAGAGAAGGAGGAAGTTTGTGAGTTGTTTTCACTTTCACAAAAAAAAAAAGTATGAGCACCACTTTAAGGGAAACTTTTTAGTTAATTGATATCACACGTAATACATTTAGGATGTTTTTCTCTGTGATTATGGGTACTTGTGTCGCATCTCCTGCATCACTGATTCACCTTTAACCACACTAAAGGACATCCTCTTCAATATTATAGCTGCATTCATATACTGTACTGTGTCAAATCGACTTCCTCTGGCATAGTTTGGGACCCTAAAAGGGAGCAGGAGTGGCAGGGTAATCCATAAATAAGTGGGACAATTTTTTCTTCCCTTTGTCTCTGAGCCTCTCAGTTAGCGATATATGCAATGAAAAGCCTCAGGAGCTCCAGCGGTGAATCTGTACAGAAAGCTGACTGACAGGCAGCTTTGAACTGTCTGACATTTTGTTCAAGCGTTAAACGCGGGCTCCCGATAATTGCCCCTGCTCACCAGCGACAGAGCAACACCAGATTAGATGACAGCGGATATGCAGAGCACGGATGAAAAGATGATGAAAGCAAGAAGAAGGGGCATTCTCTGAATGAGTGAAACCATTTCCACTGCGAAATGAGATAGTTTTCTTAAATTGGCTTGAAAGTGAGTCATTGGCTGAAAACATGTGATAGACCATTTTGGTAGTGTTTGAAAAACTCCTTGAAAAAGAGACCGGTGTGCAATGCCCACGCACACAAGAGATCTGATATTTTCCTCCATCGATTTCCTGCCAGAGATTGAGCTGCTGTTGTGCTGTGGGAAAGTCTGTGAGTGCTGTATGTGTGTATTGCTGTTTCATGTGTGTGTTTGGAAGAGGCAAGCCAAAAAGAACAGCACAGAGAAAAAAAAAAAACAAAAACAGAAAGGATGAATGCGACGAGTTGAGTCACAAACTTTGGATGTGTGTCTGAATGTTTTTGTGTTGAAGTTTTGATTTCTAGCCAGAGAGTCATATGTGGGAGAAAAACATGGATGAAATGAAAGGGAGGGAAACAGAGAGAAAGAATGTGATGTTATGAGTCAAAGAAACGTGTGTGAGTGTGTATGTGTGTGAGTGTTCATGTGTGTGTGTGTGTGTGTGTGTGTCCTGGCGGGCAGGTTGGCAGGCTTTGGATGACAGTTTGGAGCTGTGTGTGTCACAGGCAATGTCTGTCATGAAATGGGCCAGGCATATGAGTGCCAGGTGGCAGCTCACATCAGCAGCTGAATCAGTGTGTGTGTGTGTGTGTGTGTGTGTGTGTGTGTGTGCATCAGGGTGAATCTTTGGCTTGTACACATACATGTGTTTTATTCGAAAGCAGCCTGAGACCTTCCCTGGGTAGGAGGATGCTGTAATGACCTGCTGATCAAAGATGTAATCACAGATTAAGTGATTTGGGCCACCTACACAGCGATGAGCATCCACCTGGGCACAGTAAAGAGCATAATAATAAGACACACTCGTGTGGGAAGAATGGCAAGACCTTGCATAAGGTCTTGGCAGAGGAAAGTCCCTGAAAGCAGCTGAGTCCTATTATTACTATTGCTAGATAAGAGCTTGCTCATCACCACAGGTGCTCTCATCATTGAAGCTGACAGCAGGGTCAAAATACTTATTGTTAACAGTTTATAATTCATTTAAGTTAAGCCATAGGTTACATGATTATCTCCACCAGGCATAAGCATTTGGTCGTGTGTGTTCTTGTGTCTGTGTGTCCATGAGTCTGTGTGTATCTGTCTGCAGTTAATCTTTCATACTACTGGACCCAACAGCCTAATATTTGTTGTGCACATTTATGACTGCATGCTCAAGGACCTCTCACAGTTGTGGTGTTTAACAATCTCTTTATGAGCCTATAGTAAAACTTGGACTTCTGTGTTTTCATCAGTCCTTGCCATTTTATGATATACATTACGACATTGCAAAATTCTTTCCCGGCAATTGGCTAGGCTAAAAACAAGTCTGCTGCTGGCCTCATTTTGACCTCTGTTGTGGGTCAAAACTGACATCTATCGAAAAGTTTGGTCTCATCTTGAACCAGAGCATCTGCGGATTAATTCCATTCCCAGTATGTTATGATCCACTAAAGTTAGGCATGATATGAGATGAATCAATCCCATTTTTGTTATCTTCGCCGCCATCTTGACTGTAAGAGAGCCAAGAGGCTCAATTGAGTGAGATTCAACTGTTCTTTGTTTGGGAGGAGAGAGGGAGGAAGGGAGGGGTTTTATCTTGTGTGGTGTGTTACAACAAAATGTTCTAAATAAATAACAATGTTTATACTTAGAAGTTTGGACTTATCGTCCTGTTTATTGTTTCCTTATTAAGTTTCTACAGTTAGGCAAACCCAGGGTGTTCGGTCACAATAAAATTACACTATTCTATGCATCTTCAAGAAAACTGAGACTCTACTATACAAAAACTTTAAAAACTATGGATACATTTATATAAAACTTACACACTTGGCAGAGATCTGCACTCTACTGAGTGCACTCGTCTTGTTATAGCCCCTTAAAGCAGTTAAATAAAAAACATGTCAAAATAAAAACCAAATTAAAATCATATTCTAAATATTCTAATGTGCTCATTGCTAAAGACATTAGACCTCAGTAAATTATGTCTTTGTATAGAGAGAAATATTTCTGGTTGCCTGGGCACATAAAATAAACGTGAAGGTCTTTGTATTTTTCTGTGGAAATTGGTAAAAAAAAAATGAAAACAATGAGACTATCCATTCAACCGTATTAAGGATACTTCACATTAAAGTGACTATAGTTTCTTAAACAAGTATTCCTTGAGAATTTCTTGATTAGGGCGATCTTTCTAATGAACTCAGATTTTAAAAGAAAAGATTTTTATTAAGTTAATTCAAGCACACTCTCTGTGGCTGTCACACATTTTTCTGTAAAAAAATTGACTTTTCTGGTTAGTACCACATAATGCAGCAATGACTAATAGGTCTTTGTTCATTGGTGACAGGGTTCTCCTGGAGAAAGAGGTGCTGCCGGCCCTGGTGGTCCCATTGGTCTGACAGGACGCAATGGCCCCCAAGGACCACCCGGCCCTGCTGGAGAAAAGGGAGCTCCTGTGAGTATCGTAAAGTTTGAGGAAAAGAATGATTTGATTGCCAGTGAAGCAACACTTCCTGATGACTGTGATCCGTGTTGTGTTTAGGGAGAGAAAGGTCCCATGGGTCCCGCAGGCCGTGATGGCATTCAAGGTCCTGTTGGTCTTCCTGGCCCCGCTGGTCCTCAGGGTCCCCCTGGAGAGGACGGTGACAAGGTGGGTAAATCTATCTAAATATCTACCTCAGAGAATGAAATACTGTTCAAACACAACAAAAGCATGCATAATACTGCATTTGGTCTTTAGTATTTCTGTACTATCATTGTAATCACTTATGACAGACCACTGCTATTTCAGGCTGCTGCATTGTTGTCACAAAAAAACATGTATTCCAATGTCATACAAACAGGCATGTCATAATAATCAGTATATATATATATATATATATAGAAAACACAGTATTTAAAACATATAAACAAACAAGGTTCTTTTTCAGTTACTGGCTACTTGGCCTCAAGCCTGCAATGACAGAAGATATTATTAGTGGTACAGTGGATTGTTGCACTCAGTAAACTAAATAAGTACACACTGGGTGCATTAAAACATTACAACACCTCTCCGATCTCAGTCATGTCTCCTATCACACCATTTTGTCAATCATAGTGCCGATGGGGATAGACAGGGAGCCAATCAATTAATAGCAAACACCCGCCCAAGGTCCTTTTGGGCCAATCAAATTAGAATCTCTTGAGAAATATTTACTGCTCAATCGTGGCAAATGTGACACTTTAAGATATTGGACTTTGACTAAATGTTTTAAGATGGAGATGAGAGATGTGAGCTCTGCTGTATGTATTGCACCACAGGGAGAGGTTGGCGGACCTGGACAGAAGGGAAGCAAAGGAGACAAGGGTGAACTTGTAAGTCTTTGTTTTCTTTCTCTGTTACTTCAAATGTATCTCTTTTTGCATAAGGAAATGGGTTTTACATAATTATCCTTACAAATTAAGCAAAGAACACTGAATTCTCAAATTAACTGAATAAATCAAAGAACACAGGTTATTTGTTGGCATTGACTCATCTAAGGTTATCTTGCCCTTAACAATCTGCTGAATATAAAATATTAACTGAAGTGTTGTTATGTTTCTTAAATGATTACCTAGTTTTTAATAAAAATGTCTGTTCTCTATATTGTCTATAACATTTATATTTCAATGGACTTTGGTTTCAGTCATCACAGACATAATTGGGTCAATGTGAAATAATTGAATTAAATATTGCAACGTATTTTCCTTGCCTATATAAATGGCATTCCTCCATTTAGACAGCCTGTATGAGGATGCCTCAGCATGCGATTGATTTCATTAACTTCTATTGTTCCCTCGTGTAAATGGAAACTGCAGGTATTTCTTGTCTCAGACTGCATATCTCTTTGTTCCCTGTACTTTCAGGGTCCACCAGGCCCAAGCGGTCTTCAGGGTGTGGTCGGAGCTCCTGGTCCAGCTGTGAGTATCACTTCCTCTGGCCATCCTTGACGTATAATCATACACTCTCAGCCCACTTTTATTAATGGTTGTTATATTGAGGAATAAAACATGAAATGAAAAGAGTCCCGCAAATGACCCCCTTGTACACCAATATTTCCTCCAACTATTATTTCACCTTTTTAAAAAGGTATCCAACATTGATTTGTCGGATATTGAATTCTAAAAAATTCTGTTTTCAACATTTCAGATGCCTTAAATTGTGTGTGTTCTCCTAATGTTAGCTGGCCCCTGGTTACCTGGTTAACATTGTTGTGGGTCAGAACAATGAAATAACAAACCAAGTTTGAAATATTTACACCAATTCAAGACCTCATTAAGACAGTGATTCTTCAAAACAGAAATTGGAAAAGGACCGAAAGTGTGTGGGAAGATCTTTATATCATAAATGTCTGGTTCTACAGACTGCCACCTGTTATCCAATAGTTTCCAACCATGTTCCATTAAGAGAAATGTGTACTCGATGCAGATTTTCACTGATTTATTTTTACTTCACCCTGTCTGGCAAATGGTGTGATAATCAGTTAAATGAGCTAGATTGGAAGACTTGGCTCTTAATGGTGCACAGTTGGAGACAACGAGATACCCTGATTTAAGAAAACATTTTATTCCCCAGATTGACAGAAATGAAATACTTCCTCCAGCCAGGTCAGGGACAAATTATGCAAGTAGTATTACTTTATAGTGCCGCCTCTGCAGTCCAAATACCTTTGGCTGCAGTCCCCATTCATCTTAAAATCCCCATCCTTTTATCATTGTAATGTTACACAAATTTTATTTTAATTGCGACTTTTACTTGAGGCAACATATTCGTATTAGGGGACCCCACAATGAGTTATGTCATCACAGCTGTTAACACCCTGTTCTTTAGTGGACAGTTTTTTAACAACCAGCCATGAGTTACATGACTATTACAAAAAAATCAATTAGTGCAATTAAGAGTTTGTATTGCATTGCCATTCACATATAGGATTAAACTTGTGACCCTCCAGTTTCAAAACTGTCTCACAACCCACAATAATATGCCGACTCACCAATCATTTCCATGTCTTACCTCATATGGCACCAGACATAGCTGAAAATACTGCCTTGTATGCTACGGACCAGCCTCTACTCATCCATCTCATTAACACAACAGGAAAAGTCCTGTTTCTACAATAGCTGATGGCCTGAGGGCAACTAACAGCTCATTGCTGTAAATTATCAGGCCTTAACAACCATTCTAGCAAAAATTCAGCATCTGCAGGGCTCCGTGGGGGCTAGAATAGACCTGGTGAGACGGATTGCCGTGAGCAGGTAGTGCACCCAAGCTGAATAACAAATTATTTAACAGTTGTTTGTCCTGGTGAGTCAGTCTGCTCATGTGTATTCATACCTTCATAACAGAGTTCTGAGTCATGCTGTGTAGTTTCAACATTGTCTGCTTTCTCTTTATTATTGAACGTCCTAATGCTGTTATCAATTTTGACTATATCTACCCCACCTCTAAATGCAGGAAAATTGCTGGTGTTTGTAGGGGAAATGAATGATCCAATTTCCTTTTCAACTAAGGCTTAACGATGTTTACAACAGCTCAGTCACCAGTGCTATTGTCTTCAAGATGCAAACTGTTGGAATGAAACACTCTATAGCAGCACTATTGAGCTTCATCAGGATGTGGTACACATCCCCTCTACAAGTCAAATATGTTTTTGTGTTTAGTAATATCTAATAAGAAGACCGTGTTGTTGGAGAAGAACTTTTTAAAATATGAAATCTGGCAAAGAAAAATCCTGAAATTGCCACTTACATTTGTTTAGTGGTCAATCTGAACAAAATACACTTCAGGTGACTTATAACTTACACCTGCCTGTGTGGTGCCTTAAGACTTCTCTCATCTCCATAGGTACAATAAAATACAAGTGCCTTTGCTAAATCTCTTATCTCATTCAGTTACATCAGCTATATGTATATTTCAGATGGGCCCATACAAAAATTCTCAAGTCTCAAACTAAAGACTCACAGTTGTTTATAGCACATTTAGTGCTCTACATTGACTTATAATGATTAAATGAATAGTTTAACATTTTAGGAAATACACATATTTGCTTTTTTGCCAAGCGTTGGATGAGAAAATCAATACCACTCTCATGCCTGTACAGTAAATATGCAGCTACAGCCAGCAGCAGATTAGCTTAGCTTAGCACAAAGACTAGACACAGGAGAAACAGTAAAAAGGTCAATCCATGTACCTGGAGTCTTGTTATTACTGTGAGGTTGCCAGACAAGCAGCAAAGACTCCAGGAAGTTACAGCACCTAGCCAAGAAATAGATCAGCACATAACCTTACCTGAAACCACAATGTGTGACACTACACGTTTTGTACAGGTACTAGTTGGTAGGCTTTTTTTTTTCCTTGAGAGAAAGTCAGGATAGCTATTTCTTCCTGTGTCCACTCTTTGTGCTAAGCAAAGCTAAATTGCCGCTGGCTGTAGTTTCATATTTACCATACGGACATTAGGGTGGTATCAATTTTCTCTTGACAAGACAGGAAATAAGCATATTTCCTAACAGAGTTTCCAAAAACTGTTCCTTTAAAGCCCTGACAGAAGCTTTTTTCTATAGAGAACTTCAGCATGAGTTGAATGCACACATTTTTGCAATTGCTTCTCTCTTAGAGATTTATTTCAGTATTTCAGAATATGTGAAAATTTTTAGAATAAGGTCGGTCATTTCTGGAGATTATAGTCTTACATTCTGAGCATTTACTTTGGATGACAAATTATGCGGGAGCTAAATTCAAGCACTCTACATCAAATCACATCACTGATTCTGATTTCCCAAAGCAGCAGTTTGGGCATTCAGATTTGTGACTTTTTTTTACGTATAAGTCCTTCTAAACTTTAGCCCACCTTGTCAAAGAGTCTTCAGTCCAAATCTGTACTCACGCTACCTGTAATCACCTAACATTTCCCTCTAAACTGTTTTGCATTTAGTACGAGCGCCCGAGGCTGCCTTCATGTCCCAGGGCTTAGCCAGAGCTCCACAAGCACTTTCAAGTGCTGACATGCGTTTGAACTGAAAACTCACAGTTTGTCAGCACTTCACTGCTTCCCTGTAGTCTCCCCTTTCTATCCTCTGTTGCCCTGTGCACATCTGACTTCACAGATGAAGTCAGCATCTTTCACATACACTGTTTACCATAACCCTGTGGCTATACTGTACTGTAGCTTATGTTTCCAGATGAGAAGCTTTGGTAGACAGGCTGCTATTTTCCCGGGTAGCCCAGCAGTATGTGGCTCAGTGGCTAAAACTGTTGCTCCGTGATAAAAATGGATGTAATCTCACCCTTGATCCTTTTCGGTTTTTAGTTTAAATGTCTTCCATAAATTTTTCCTCTGAATGCTCAAAGTGCTGTCCCATTCAAAAGACTTTCACATCGACTCTGAACTCTGTTATCACTACACAGTGAAATGTGCCAAAACTCTAAATGGCCTGTGAATGTCTGCTTATGAGTTAGCCTTGAAATACATTGTTGACCTATTCAGGGTGCATGCTGGGAAAAGCTCCAGCCCCTCATGACCCTGAGCGCAAATATGTGGGTGTAGTGAATTGATGGATGGATGAATTGCCATAAAATGACCTTCAGAAAAAGCTTTAAGGTAACCGTCCATCCTAATCTGTGTTTGAATATGGGCATCGACCCACCGTCTACCATATGAGCCTGGATATACTCCATAACCTTGAAAAGGATTAAGAGGGTAAAGAAATCCCATAAGAGAAAATCCACGTAGATATGAATGTTTGTGGACAAGCGTTCACTGAAGCTCCGGTTAATGGGGATCAGAATGAAGATGTTTGGATTTAATGAACTTTGACCTCCCACAGGGTAGCGACGGTGAGCCTGGACCAAGAGGACAGCAGGGTATGTTTGGCCAGAAAGGAGATGAAGGACCCAGAGGATTCCCTGGTCTACCAGGACCCATAGGACTGCAGGTAAGTTTATACCAAATCTGCACACACACACACACTTTGCACAGATGCCTACAGATGCACGTGTTGATTCTCTTTCTTCCATTCTCTGAACACATGACAATCTGATCATGTTGAACGCAGCCTCATAGGTATACACATCACTTTTCCTCTGTCAAAGCCAGCCGGAGCAGAATTAGTTCCTCCACACCCCTTAAAACGACAACATTTCATCTCTCCTTTCATCATTTACATTACATCAAAACAGAACATAATTTATTAATGCAGCCTCAGCTCCTAATAACACTTTGTATTGCTCCTGGGCAAATAATGCTTTTTTCCCCTCAAGGACTTTTCCTTAGCATAGACAGTGCTAAAAATCCATCACCATTGCTAACATTTTGCATTTGGCATTTTGCCGTGGTGTTAATGGTTGGGGGAGACTGCCATTGGTTTTCCACTCAGAGTACATCATTATCATGCAGTAAACCTCTCCCCTGCAGTGCTCCCAGGTCTAAATAAGAGACCAGCTGCTTTGGTAGCCTGTATTTGTGTAGGTATTTTCATCCATCTATAGTACATATGCATTTATCCTTTGCAAATATGTCACATAATACACATATTACAATACACATATGCATTTAGAGCAGATGGGCACCTCTGAATCAGTCAGGCAGTCAGTGATTTGTTCAAGGCTGCTTGGACACATGACTGGACAAAATTGCTTTATGTAATATTTTATTGATAAATGACCAGCAGTTTTATTTTCCTCCTTATCACACATTGGTCTGCAGCTATTTATCTTATTTTTAATTTTTATTGGTTAATCAATTCATGCAAACGTTTTTCTTGAAATCATGCACAGAGAATAGCAAGCATTTTTCTCATTTAAATGTGATTGTGCATCTCTGAAAGAAGAAATAACATATTCTTCATCTTACAAATGAAAAGTTTAAATGATAATTTATACAATTATTCAGTGCACTAATGGGATTCAATGATGCAACCTTTCTTGTTCTGGTATGACCAGCAGCTTATGGTGGCTTATATTTGCTAATGTTAGCAAAGTTTAGGTAGAATTTTCTGTGTAACTGACATTACTGAGTCAGTTCACTGACTTGATGACCCCTTCTTGTGCTACTTCTATGCTATGTTTTAGTATTTACAGTGCTATTATTGTTGGCGTTCAGTAGGAGTTACAACATACTAATCGTATGTTTGTATGTTTGTTTTTACCAGATCTTTGGCATAAAGAAAATTTGTCCAATAAGGATGTAACACTAAGATTAAGTCTAAGCTTTTCTACTATCGCTCTCTACTTTGCTCTATTCAACCTTCTTTGATTCAAAACTGCAACAGAGTGAAAGAGGAGCAAAAGGGCAAAGCATTGGATCATTTAGGCCAATAAGCTGAAGTTGAAGAAACTTGCTTTGGTGGCAATGAATAAAGAAACGGCACACTTTAGAATATCTCAAAGTCAATTATCCAAGGACTCACTGAGGATGAAATTAGCGTGAAGCCCCGCTGGTCAATAGGGCCAGATAACGTTGTTATTAAGTGCAATTGGCTTTTAATTGGGCATAATGCACTCCATCTCCACTCTTTTAATTATGTTTGGCTAAGCTGCCCTTCAATAGATGGCAGCAGTCACTGCGAGCTCAGCTCTTCAATGCAATTATCTGTAGCATTAATGATTTTTGACTATGGGGAATGAATGGCTTCGGTTTGAAAGTCTCCCATCATTTGGGGCTGTGTTTGCCGTAGAATATTGGAGTCCTCACTGAGTGGATGAATTCCTCCGATTAAGAGGTTAAGATGTGGACATAGAGGAGAGTAAATGTCAGATTTGATTACACCAGAGTGCCCTTATAGTTCAAGTCTAGTGTGGAAAGGTAGAGGGAAATGCCTAATCATAAGTAAACATTTATTGATTTGCTCAGATATGTGTGCCGAAGAGTAGTTGTGTGTGTTTATGTGCCATATGTTAATGCTATTCATAATACACCTCTTCTTTACAGCCTTCTAATCCATTAGATTTTACAAACAAGCCTAACAAGCTCATCATTCATCAAGAGCCTGTCATATCCAAACATTATTTATGACAAAAGTTGCTTTATTTTCCATTCTTACTACCCTCATGCTTAAGTCCCAGACAGAATCTGTTATAAATTAGCCTTCTCTGCCTTTGCAAAGGTACAGTAAATCAATGAAATGGGCTGAAACTACACATATGTGATTGCAATGATCGATATTCGTGTCATTTTGGCTTTACGGTAACTTATCATTACCGCCGCTTTCCACCCACCTATTGATTATGCATGCTCCATCATCCAAGTTTAACTAACACAACAAATAATAACGGCAATTATGCAGATAGACAATAAGCAACAATAGTGAGTGAGAGCTCCTTCATTTTCATTGCAGATAGACCTTCCCAAGTTGTATTCAGACTGTTTTAGTCAAGCATGATTGAATCCCAGAACTGGATAATACGCACTGCCTGCGCTGTCCCCTTTGTTTCCACTTTACGGTGGACGTAGATGGATGGAGCTTCCATCCTGTAATTTACACAGGCTGATTATACCCAAGCCTCCCATACCCTTTAATTACAATAGGCATCCTTTTTGACTAATTGTGTGTTTACACTCAGGGGTTCTGGTTGTATTAATGCATTCTCCATCACATCACATCCTAAAGCCCACTATTCAATACACATCATCCGAAAGTACCTGTTAATGAGCAGCAAAAATGTATTAATGCTCCTGTCAGTATATTTTCTAATGCGCAGTTTTGTCTCATGTGGTGCCTCACATGACCTTTTTCTTTGTTCTAAAGAATATTTGCCTTCTTCCTAGGGTTTGCCCGGCCCTCCTGGTGAGAAGGGAGAGAATGGAGATGTCGGAGCAATGGTGAGCTCTCTCTGTGACTTTTCTGTGTTACAGTGATTCACATTGTTTTCACGTACAAGCCAGTGAGGTGGGAAATTGTGCTGATTGTTCTGAAGTTTTAGCTGGTGGTTTAGTTTGGCAACTCCACCAGCCACTTGGCAGATGTATTTGAAGTGTTTGGATGATTTATTGACACAAACATTTTAGCTAGTGAAACCTTTTTTTGTTTTTTCTACACTAATTCAGAAAATTTTCACTATAGTTAGACTACAACAAAAGTGTTCTCAATATAGCACTTAGAGGCGAGTTCAATAGTTGGCAGAAATGAGTATTACGTCCAAATTTTGTATGGGGGACTGATTTTCTTACCTCCCATATGATCAAACATATTCTGTGTTGTACTGTCATACACAGGTGAAATCAACATGATAGCAGTTGGTGAATATTTACAATGTATTTTTTATAGTTAAAAGTGCATCGTTCATTTAATTTGCTCCCAGCTACGTGTTAAAAAAGCATGTAACACTGCACTATACTGAACATAACTTCTATGTCTGTCGACAGGGTCCACCTGGTCCTGCTGGCCCCAGAGGTCCTCAGGGTTCTAGTGGAGCCAATGTAAGTGTAATTGTTTGTTTTCAGTCTTTTCTGTTTGACAAGGCTTCAGTATTGCTCAGTATGGTCAGCATTACATTTTTTGATTGGATAGTCCCTAACTGATGACTCTGTGATTTGTCTACAGGGAGCTCAAGGTCCTCCAGGTGGTATTGGTGCAATGGGAGGCGTTGGTGAGAAGGTACACATCCATATCATTTTGTACATACTTGATAAGTTCTTTCATCTTCCAAAAATACTTCAATTCCTTTTCTTTGGTATGTTTTGTCCCAGAAGTAGTTTCTCTGTCTGCCTCTGAGGGACACTATAATTTTGTACTACTACATATAGCTTTAAAAGGTTTGTGTATTTTAAATGAAAGTAGAAGATACATTGCAAACCAGAATCAGAGTTGGGGTTTGTTTACTATCAGTATGATAATCTATATTTTCATATATTAATCTACATTTTCACTGTCATACAGGGAGAAAATGGTGAGGCTGGCAACCCAGGACCACCGGGAGAGCCTGGTATCGGAGTAAGTACAGTAACATGCCAGATCAAATTTCAGATTGCATTTTTATTCAGAAAAACAAAAGCACTGACCATTCATACATGTGTAAACCATGTATGAATATACATAGCAAGTAGCATGAACACAAACCAGCAGTGTATACTTGTGTGCTATTCATCCTTTGGTTAACTGTGACTGTTTAAACTTTGCCTCCATATTACTGTAGGCTGATGTGTAGCAATGCTAGCAACCTGAGGGCTTGTCAGCAGATAATTAGCTCAGTTGCATTTGGACACCCTCACTGCGGTGGTGTCATTAATCTAACCTCCTGTACTGTGTTGCTGCAAGAGCAAAAGTCATAATATTCTATGAGTTATTTTGTGTGATAAAGTATCACAACAGCATGCAGTTTGTTTACAGTAACATTTTGTCATTTGACATTTCAGAAATATGTTTTGACAGGCAGTTCCCTTTTTCATAACTCATTTAACACTGATTCACATGGACATCACCTGCACTGATCCACATCAGTTTCATAATGCAGCATACTGTGTTTGCCCACAATAACCTCATTGATGTTTACTTTTAAATGGTATAAATCAAGATAAAGTATTCACAGTAGGCATGCTGATGTTGAATATCTCAGATCAGAGCAGTGCCATCAATTCAGGCTAAGTAGTAGACATTGGATGTGTAGACCAGGGAGGCCTCACCATAGTTATGGGTACAGACCAGTCACCCTCCTTGAGTCTGAGTCCATCAGGTTGTATTGACGTATCCGTCTGCTGCCGTGTATCTGTTTACAGTGACAGATAGACCTGGTGTTGCACGTCACATCGAGGTCAATTTCAGAGGTGCTGTGCTGGCATCGACTAGTGAGGTTCTCTGCTCTAATGGGCCAACTAACGAGGCTCTGCTTGTAATTATGCTTCAACTGCTCTGAGTCATAGCCAACACTTTTAAGACACTATTTCTGCTATTACTAGAGTTCAAATGATGTTGTAATGATGAGTTTTAGTGTAATAATTTAATGGAACAAAATATGAATTTAAAAAGAAACCCAGTTCAGTTCAGTTCAGTCACTTTATTATCCCAGATGGGAAACTTGATTTGCAGTCAGGGGCACAAGATAAAAAAAAAAAAACAGCTCAAGTACAAAACCAAAAACAAAAGTACAAAAACAAAAAGTACAAAAATGTTTCCTGTGCATACAATATACAGAACACAATAATACAACAAAACAATCTCTAAAATACTAAATTACATGTGCAAATTTAGCAGGATTATTGCACGGGAAGTAAAGGAGTTTTTACTCCTATTGCACTTGAACTGGGGAACTCTAAATCTACAGCCTGAGGGAAGAGTTTCAAACTCAAAGTGAAGGGGGTGGTTTGTGCAGTCTAATAAAGACCTGGCCTCTCAGAGAACTTGCTGGTCAAAGATTGTCAGCCACAATCACAATATAGCTCAGGTGGTTTTTGTCCTTGATGTTCAGGTTACCATACCAACAGATTCAATAAATGACTTGTAAAACAAAGACATCATTTTCCTATCTACATTATAAGAATTTAACTTCCTAAGGAATTACAAAAGTTGCTGTCCCTTCTTACAGACGACATCAAAACTGACATCAAACTCGAGGTTTTTATCAGTGACTGTTCCATGATATTTATAATTTTCTACAAATTCGATGCCAATTCCTTTGATGAAGGTCTGAGATAGTGGGTGGGATGATTTCCTTTTAAAATCAATGACCATATCCTTGGTCTTTGTGGCATTTAATTGGAGAAAGTTCTCATCACACCATTTGACAAATTCATCTACCACTGGCCCATGCTCAGATTCATCTTTATGGAGCAGGCTGATGAATTTCAGGATATGCCAGTCCCCATGATGACTTCTACAGTCACTGGTGTAAAGAAAGTACAGCAAAGGGGACAGGACACAGCCCTAAGTACAGCCAGTGGAAGAGGAGCGTCGTTCTGACAGAAAGCCATTCGCTCTCACCCTCTGAGACCCTTATGTTAAAAAATCTACAATCCAGCCCACAAAATTTACATCAAGATTAAAATAAATCAGCAATTTCCTAGCTAAAACATGTGGCTGGATAGTATTAAAATCAGATGAGAAATCCAAAAATATGGGTACACCTAGAAGGTCCCTGTCCTCATGCCAGGTGTTTATACAGTCAGCTCTTTAGGGGTTCCGCTTTTAGCTACCGAGACAACAATGAGCTCCTTCCATAACTCTTCAACCCTTTGCTGCTCTAGAGACATCATAAATATATAACAGAACACTTCACATAGCTGTTCTGAGCAATACTCAAGCAGTCTTCCTGTGATACAATCTGTCCCAGGGCTCTTTTTTGTCTTATTTTTCTGAAATACTGCTTTAACATCATGAGCATCAATCATCTGGTTTGACTTCGTAGGACTCTTTGCATATTTCCCTAAGTTCATCTGCAAAGTCATGGGTATCAAATCCTAACTAAAAATGTATTTAGTGCTTCAGCTAGGTCTTTGTTGCTATCATAGACTGTAATGCTAACTGGCTTGTTTTCAGTTTTTTGCTGGCCTGTCAATTTCCTTGTTCCGTCCTGCGCTGTCTTCAAATTGTTGCTGCTTAATTTTCCTCTAACTTATTTTATATTGGAACTTGGCCCTCTTAATTTCCATTCCGATCTCTGTCCCTGACTTTCTTTTTTCTGTCTCATTACCTTTAAGGAAGGTCCTATGTTTTCTATCTAGCACATTTTACAGGGATTTAAGTAACCCATGGCTTGTAATTAGGGTACACTTTTAACAAGCTTCTTAGGAATGACAGTATCTTCACAAAATGTGATATAACTGCATACAGTCTCAGTGAGTTCATCAATGTCTGAGGCAGAGTCCTTAAACATAGACCAATCAGTATAATCAAAGCATCCTGTAATCTAGAAACCCGAGAGCAAATTATCTGTTAACTACTGTTGAAGCTCAATTCTTGTTTCTTTTTTCTGCTGTCAGAGCCCTGTTTAGAGGTCTTAGAGCCCATTTGGTGTACATTTTGATGCCCGTTGGAGTGACAGATTTGACAACACATTTGTCTTGTGTCTTAGTTTAGCATGCTATTGTCAGAGTGTCATGGATTGCCCTTATGTGGTGTTGACAAGTCTGTGATTCATTTTTCCCCAGGGCCCAAGAGGAGAGACTGGTGAGAAGGGAGAAACCGGCCCACCAGGAGCTGCTGGACCCCCCGGTGGCCGTGGACCCCCTGGAGATGATGGTCCCAAGGGTAACCCTGTATGTCAGCTCCACCGACACACACAGCCATGACTTATGCATTATTAGAGCTGTCAGCAACAGCATCACTGTGTCATATTTCTCAGTCGAGCTGTCTGCTACCAGAGCTGTTGTTGACGTGATGTCAAATATCTGAGTCAAGCTCAGTCGTCTCGGTGTCTCAATCTCTCTGCAGGGTCCTGTCGGCTTCCCAGGAGACCCTGGTCCTCCCGGTGAGCCTGGTGCTGCTGTAAGTGCAACATTTATCTTTCAATCAACCTGATGTTGTGATATCATATTTAGGTTATTATATCATTGATGAAAACTTAACATTTTTTTCATGTGTCACTCTTGATTTTCCCATTTTGCATAGAAGTATTACTTGCATATTTTGAATTAAGTTGAATGTTTCCATTTGTGTATTTTGTTTAGGGTCTTGACGGTTTACCAGGTGACAAAGGAGATGATGGAGAAGCGGGTCAACCTGTAAGTCTCACATCATCTGAATTGTGAAAGTGAACAAATGAAGAATATCAGCTAGTCACATTCTGCTACTAAGAACAATTTCCCATTAACAATAATGTAGGAGAATAGAGCAGGTGTCCCACCTTAATGTAAATATAACCTGAGAATGTATTTTGTATTAAAAACACTTTGTAGTTTACTATACATTTTAATTTCAGTGCTGTCAAAATGGATAATGCTTACAATGAAGCAACAATGTGGTGAGAGGAGGATA
The DNA here is from genome assembly GCF_963924715.1 of Thunnus thynnus. NCBI lineage: Eukaryota > Metazoa > Chordata > Actinopteri > Scombriformes > Scombridae > Thunnus > Thunnus thynnus. The sequence goes on from NC_089528.1 coordinate 22,990,253, forward strand.
CATGCCCATTCTGTGAAAGTGGATCACTTTTTCAAATGTAGAGATATGTAACAAAACTCTTCATTTTTCATGAAGTGGATTCAAGTGTTCTATCTACTCTAATATAGGGCCCTTCAGGTCCATCTGGTGAGGCTGGAGTACCTGGACCTCCTGGCAAAAGGGTGAGTACATTTCCAGAAAGTATGCATGAGATGATACTTCTTTTAAGCTCTTGAGATGTTCTGTATTTTTAGATTCACAATGATCATACAGGCTGCTATTACCCACTGCAGGGTGATACACGTTTACGATCATACGTTTAGATTTTGATTAATATTAATATACACATGTGTGACAGGAAATGATGCCCATTAGTTTAACTGAGTGTCTAGAATAGCCAGTAATTGCAGATACAGATCATCTTGTAAGAGAATATTGACATATTGTGATTTGACTTGCAGTAATGTGAAGGCAATTTGACTGCTGCTGCTGCTAATGTCGGAAAATTAAGTTGTCACATAAATGTCTGGCACTGGATGCCCTTTCTGTCACGTCAAACTTGAGCTGAGATTATTACATTTCACTAACGTAGTATTTGGACTATGCCTTCCATTACAGTAATAATGTTTTACAGTTAGCAATAAAGCATGTCATTAATGTACCGTATGAAAGCCTGGTGCGTCATGGCAAGACAGGAAAAAGATTTTGATATTTAAAGTCAATTCATCTTATTTTGTGTACTTCAGCAAAAATGCTGCTGAGCAAAGTCTAACTTATCCTCTGCAGAGTCACTCTCTCAGTCAGCTCTGCTGCCATCTCCATGTATTAAAGGATAATTCCTTTATATTTTTCTTATTATCAACAAATCCCATGAGAAGACCAAAACCAACAATTGATTCTACTAACAAGCGTTGGCTTTGTAGTCAAAGCTGACATATCATATTCCTCTGAGAAACACAGCTCCATTGTTGTCCAAAAACTATTAATAACATACCATTGAGCCATACTGTTGCACTGGGTGACATGGTTCTTCATTGCAAAGAACATGCGTACTGTAGTTTATTTTGAGTCAATCCCACATACACCGTCTAAGTGGTTTAAACACTTCCTACATAACACACAAAACCGCAGCTGAAAATACTCCCCACAAAACTGACTTTTTGCTCCTGTTTAAGTAATGTTTCGATTATGAATTATTGAGCCGTTATATCCTTGACACATTATTAAAATTTTACCTCTTCAGTAGGAATTAAAGGGTTTGGGCATAAGAGCCAAAGACAGGATGGAGAAGCCGCAAAGTATTAAGAGATAGAATGTTGGTTTTGATCTTTTCATGTTTTTGTTGTTGACAACAACAAAAATACATAATATCAGCAGCTGTATCCTTTAAAGGTATACTATGCAGGATTTTCCTTGAAAAAAAAACAATGTAAAGACTCATGCACTCGGGACTCGTAGCATAGCGGCCAGGTTACATCACTGTCTCCGTCTCTCTCCTCTGCTCCGCTCTGCTCTCTGTCTCTGTGTCATGGATATCTAAAGAGCTGCAGGTCTGCGTGTCCGCTTGACTGAGCAGAGAGGCCACAGCGGGCAGGATGAAGCTCTGCATTCACATAAAATCTGGCAATGCCGCACCTTCCTGCAGGGTTGTGCAGAGATGTGAGCGTGTTTATCTGTGCTTTAAAATGTAACCGCCATAAAACAATCAGAAAATAACATTTTATTTATCTGATTCACGGCTTTGTTATCGCCAACGCTGCTCGCTCCCTTCATTCACTCTCTAGCTCGCTCGACCACCGCCGCTGTCTCTCTCTCTCTCTCTCTCTGGGGAGGCGAGGCCAACTTTGAATGCTGTGTTTACAAACACCAACTGACAAATCCTGCATAGTATACCTTTAATGTAAACACCATATACATATTCAATAGAACTCTTGCATGTCACGACAATATACATAAACCCTGATTTTCTGTCTATAATCATTAATGGAGAGGAAGTAGTTAGTGAAGCCACATGGTGGATAGATCCTTATTACAGTTTTCTTCAGCATAGAGATTTCAAAATGTGATTAAAATAGTCTGTTGTGGCTGAAACACATTAATTTCTCAAGCTTATCATGACCACAGAGCCTGCGTGAAGATACAGTCCTGCACGTTGTTGGATAGAAGATGATCACTCGGTAGACAACAATATATGAGATAAAATGTGCGCAAATATATCTAACCGTGGTGGCGCTTCACAGCCAGAAATGTTAAAGTTTGTTTGTTAAGCATTAGGGACACTCATTTGCATGTTTTCAAAGCAATTCTGTGGCAATTATGTGACAATTATGTGTGAATTAAAATTCAGGCTTGGAAGGTTGATTATACATTTTAAACATGATGGTATGGTAAGCACTTTTTGGAATACAGAATTTGTATTCTAAGGGATAATATCCAGGAGACAGAGGCTATGGAACAAATTAGACCCCAGTTCCATGTCCATATTAATGGACTTTGCGATATGATTTTTCATCCTTCACCAAGGTAATTCTAGGTTAGTCTCTTTCCCAATATCTCTTCGAAATTGACTCAGGTTCGGTGCTCATTGATGCATGTGGCTGCTTGACTGCATTAGCACACATGCACGCACGGGTGCACACACACATGGATGGCCGCATACACACATACACACATCCACTAATGCACATACACAGTTGCCAGGGCTCATAACCTACATTGAAGACCGGTGGCTTTTGTTTGGTCTATTTGATTGTGGTTTCTAATGGTAAATGACAGCCCACTTACAAGGTTTTGACCAGAGGCTGTTTGGTGAAAATGCTGATGTGCTTTTAGCTCAGTGTGTTTAGAATGTAGGGCAGTTTGCTCTTACTGATGTTGCCTGGCCCTGCATAACCCTCTCTCTTTAAAAAGATTCAAGGTCAGATTATGCATCAGCCGAACAATTAGTATGTGTATAACTACTTCTTGTCAGCAAATGTCAGTTAATCGTCTCATACCCCTGTATACAGAATAATAACCTATTTTGTGTTCTTTTGAAAAGGTTTTGACATGAAGAAGTGTTGGTGCTTTAGTTAGTTTGATAATTCTGATATATTTGTATATTCATGTACAAAACAATAATTACATTTGACTGTTGTTCTTCTCAGGGTCCTGCTGGTAAAGCAGGTCAGGAGGGCAGACAAGGAGAAAAGGGATCCAAGGTAAGTTGTTAACTGTTTAGCTTCAACATTAATTTGTGTTTTACAAATTATGTAAATCTGATTTTTGCTGGGATCAAGGTTGGTTAATGTTATGGAAGCAAAGAAATGCCTTAACAATTCAAATCTTAAGTAAATTAATGTTGTAATTTAACCACCAATTAAGTTATGGCATTGAAATTATTTATTTTTTAAAACCTGAATCTGAATGTATGTGGTTTGAATTCTCCAATTTCTATTTTCCAGTAGGTAATTATAAGTTGTACAGTTTATTTTGTTTTGTTTGTTTGTTGTTTTCGGGTTCACAGATATCCAATATTCAAACAAATACATTCAAGATGCTCAAAATTCATGTCAAGTCAAAAAATTCATTTGGACATCGGTCCTATCAGGTCATATTCTGTCAGTCATGTGATCTGAGAAAGAGAAGTTCAGTGACTGGAAAACCACCGGACACTTTTTCTATCTCTATTTAGTATGTTTTTGAAACCAGTATTTAAATTTCAACATTAAATATACAGTAGTGGTTAAATTCTAAAATTAAGTATTAAGTGGCTTATACAATTCTAATTATAATAGCCTCTCTTTGCTTCCATAAATGGCTGCCAGACTTTGCTGCCTCGGGGCATCCGAGCCAAATTGAACAAAATGACTGTGAAGATAGATGTCCAGCAGATAAGCTAAAGGACAAAGCAACACCCATTCAAACTCTTTCCCTCTACAATCCTTCCCAGTTGTAGATTGTATGTGTTTACCACAGCTCCTGAATATTTGTAAAAATTGACAAATCAGTCTCACTGGAGAAGAAATGGGGTTTCTTGAGGCTATAAGCGAATCTGATTGCTTTGTTAAAATCCACAAGATGCTGGTGTTTGCACAGTAGGAGAGCATCAATCAGAAAAACAATAGAACAACAATAATAATAATAATAATAATAATAATAAACTTTATTTGTATAGCACCTTTCATACAAGCAATGCAGCTCAAAGTGCTTTACAACAAAGAAATTGCAAGCATCAAGTGCTTCACATGAAAAAAGACATAACATTAAGATAAAAACATGTTAAAAAAACATTATTTAACATAGGATGAAAGATAAAACCCACTGAATAATGATAATGAGAATATACAGTGAGAATAATAATGTTCCGAGGCATAATGGACCTTGTGCAATCTCAAAGCAGTTGCATTGTTCCTCAGACACAGGATCTCCAAGACTGACAAACCTTTCTCCCATTTATGTATGTTTTGAACCAGTTTAACACACAGTCAGAAAGACCAACCATTAAAGAAGACCAACCATTGATTAGGATATCATGGTCAATCGTATCAAACGCTGTGCTTAGGTCTAAGAGGATAAGAATTGAGACCTAATTTTCATCAGAGTTTAGTCTAAAATCGCTGATTATTTCAGTAAGAGCAGTTTCAGTGCTCTGGTATGCTCTAAAGCCTGACTGAAATTCCTCAGGGATATTATTTTCTTTGAGAAAGGAATTTATTTGCACTGAAACTATCTTTTTCAATTATCTTACTAATGAATGGAAGGTTGGATATCGACCTATAGCTTGTCAGTGCATTACCATCTATAGTAAGGGTTTTATAGCACCTCTTTTGAAGGCATCCGAGAAGATTCCTCTTTGAAGAGATGTATTTATAATCCTCAGGACATGACTTGAAACACTGTTGAACACCTTAAAAAATGCTGTAGGTACATGGTCAACACATAAGGAGGAGGAGTTACAGTCAGTGACAATCTTGCAAAGCTCAGTTAATGTAATACAGGTGAATTTTCCGATGGTTACATCATTTTTTACAGGATTTGCTGAGATCATCTGTGTTTACATCAGCTCTAATTGAAGTTATTTTGTTATTGAAGAGCAATGAAGAGCAATTTTGATGCAGAGAGCTGTGGGAGGTCGAGGGCAGTGTGGAGTAGCTGGGCAATAGTGGAAAATAATATTATTGAGTTCCCAGTTTTTCTGTAATAATCTTGGAAAAGTAATCCTTTCCTGCCAGACATATTGCTTTTTTATTGGCAGTCATGGCTTCTTTGTATACAGTATATTAAAGTGAACTGTGAGTCTAGTTTTTCTCCATTTTCTTTCAGCTGCCTGACAGATCCTCTTGATCTCTTTAACACTGTTATTGTTTAACCATGGGGAGATTCTGTCAGTCATCTTCTTTTTAACCTTTAGCGGAGCAGCACTATTTAAAGCAGATGACAAGTTATTGTTGAAACTTTCAACCATGTCATTTAAAGAGCAGTCATAACTGTATGGCTCAAATGATCTCATAATATTAGAGAACTTTACTTCAGCTTTGCCAGCTAGGAATCTCTTTTGAACCAAAAATTCCCTTTTAGTCTTTGTGTAGATTAGGTTGGCATCAAAAACACAGCGATGGTCAGAAATAGGATATTCAAATACTGAAACATTATCCCATATAATTGTTTTGTTATGTTACTAAGTCTAGGGTGTTACAATGCTGATGAGTGGTTTCATTTACATATTGGATGAGTTCAAAGCTGTCCAGTAAAATTATAAGCTCCATAGCTTTAGGGTCATTCTTTTTGTTAATCTGAATATTCAAGTCTCCATTCAGGATTAACCCATCATATCTAGTGATACCAAGTGAGATCAGCTCTGAGAATTCCAGTAGGAATAGTGCTGAATATCCTGGTGGCCGATATAATGTAAAGATGAGTACTTAGACTTCTGCTTTGAGTTCAAGAGCAAGATATTCAAACAATGTAAATTCACCTAGGTCAATGTCATTACACACAAACTGTGTTGAGAAAACGGCTGTAATCCCTCCTCCTTTCCTGTTTTGTCTGACTGACTGATAAATATTATAGATTAGAGGACAAGCCTCTGTCAGTGTTACTATACCATTAAGCCTGAGAAATAGTTTGTCTCCAAGTCAGATGGTTCAAAGTAAAGCACAAATAGAAAAAACCTGACAAATTCCAGACATAGCCTCGCTCTTGCTTTTGTTCTTTATCGTTCTCCATCTTTCTCATTTACACATGCTGGCATGCACACACTGTTGCACAGACACACACACACATACAGGAAGTGCACATTCTATCCACATTGAGGTAAAGGATTAGAGTTGATTTGATGGAGACAAGACAAAGCCTGTGTGGTGATCCTACAGTGTCAAATCCAGGCCTAATTAGTTGTCAGAACAATTTAATCCCCTCTTCCTATCATCCTAGTTGATATGACATCTCTGGAACTTCAATACATAGAAACTGACTGTTCTTGTGGGACAATAGATGAAATCTGGTAGCATTTGATCTGTTTGGATGTTGCAAATCCTCAAATCCCTCCATTCTGTGTTTTTTTTTTTTTTTTTTTTTTTTTAAAGAAAACATTGCAGAATATCGAACAATGTGACTCAAATACAATATTGCTTCAATTATCAAGCTGGATAAAGGTCTTGTCATCACTTGTGCAGAGACATATTTGACATTCAGTCTAACACGCATAGTGCACCATGTGTGATCAATTGTTAATTTCTTTTTTTTTTTCACAGGGAGAAGCTGGAGCAGAGGGGCCTGTTGGGAAAACTGGACCTGTGGGACCACAGGGGCCCTCTGGAAAGCCTGGCCCTGAGGGTCTGCGTGGAATCCCTGGCCCTGTTGTGAGTAGATTTTTGATGATGTATGTCTGCCACTGTGGAAAGCAATGACACATCTCAGAACTTCAGGTGGTGAATACATTCAGGTTTATGGAGTAATTATGTGACTGAGAAAGTACTAATAGTTAAACTATATCTGTATTAAACCTTTAGCACCACAGATATATTTAGAATGTGTTGTAACATGAAATGCAAAGTTCAGTACCTCTTAAATCTAGATTTTAATCATTCTAATGCCTCAGCCAAATACTTTTATGAAACATTTTTTCTCTCATTTTAGGGTGAGCAAGGACTCCCTGGTGCGTCTGGAAAAGATGGACCTCCTGGACCTATTGTAAGACATATGCTTCCACTTCCCACCCAGTAAAATACTGTCACAGATGTAGTTGTTGAATAAGTCAAAAAATATGTGGAATGTATGATACTGCAGCACTGCTGGCCCACCCCTTGTTTAAAAACATCTGTATGTTTCATGCCTTTTACCTATCAGATGACGTATGAATTGGTCATCTTAAAGAGAATGCCTTTTATGGTACAATAAACCAGTTTTTGGTCTGATAATTTGTTTATAGCAGCTATTTGCAGTACCTCTGCAGGGTAGATACAGAATAGTCACCATGAATGCACCGTTCTGCAATAGCTGTCTCTGTAAAATAATCTGAATTCATTTCACTGTCATTTATGCTTGACAAACTGATTCTCTACCTCCACAGGGACCCCCTGGACTTCCTGGTATGAAAGGTGACTCTGGATCCAAGGGAGAGAAGGCAAGACATTATTACGATGCTAATCTCAAATTGCTTTATTGTGTATTTCTCATATCTGCTTATGCACCTTATCTGGAGCTTCCAAAGTAAGCAACGTACCCAGGCCTATTGCCTCTATCTCTTTGTTCACACTCTCCCAGCAAGATGAAAAAAGGTTTTGCTCTATGAGGAGTTTTCACAAAGTGATTTAATGCAGTGGATGAATATGTATAAGTCCAATAATATCATCTTTGTAATGGTCATTGGTTTAATGCCAGCATGCAGTAGTCAAATGGGATAGAAGCAGATGGCCATAACTGCCTAGCAGCAGGTGCTGAGACAGAACGCCATTGTTAAATATGACGACCACTATAAACATACTAATTATTTATAGGCAGAACCAAGAAAGTATTGAGGTCGTCTGGCCAGGCATTGTGCATAAACTTGCAGCTGAATTTGCATATTTGTTTCACTGCCTTCATTTTCTTAGGGTGATAAATGGACAGACATTAAACTTTAGTATATATGAAAATTACTTGTTGTCAAATGGATAATTAGTACAAATATTTTTTTGTTCTCTAAATTTATTTCAATGTTTTTGTCTCACGTTTTGTTTCTTGATTTTCTTCTCTACCTCCTCCAGGGTCATCCTGGTCTAATTGGTCTGATTGGACCCCCTGGTGAACATGGAGAGAAGGGAGACAGAGGATTGCCTGGACCTCAGGGTACTGCAGGTGGCAAGGGTGATCCTGTAAGTCAGTATCTGTGCCAGGCACAGTATGCTCTCTATTATCTCCATAAGAATGTGAATCTCATCAAAGTCATAGAGCTACATAAATGTATATATAGTAAGTGTGTCTTCCCTGGAGTTAGAGCTGAGATTAGCAAAACCACCAACACTAAAAACGTTGATTGTTTGCCTGACCTGCACTGGATTAAGGCCAATATTGATATCTATATTTGAGAGTTTTTAAAAATCTAATAACAATATATATCAGCTGTAATCCGTCTTTAACATCCACACACATAGAATCCACAAACAAATTTTTAATAACAATCTTGTTTAGTTTTTTAAAGAATACATTTTATCTATGTAGCTATACTTGAATTATTTTTTAACTTATCAGCCAATATATACATTGATACCGATGTATCTGCGGTATACTAATAACAGTCTATATATCGCCCCAGCTGATCTATTGGTATAGCTCTAATTGTTACTATAAGATGTTATTGCATTCTGATGTAATTTATTTTCTGTTATAAGGGTGCTGGTGGTCTCCAAGGTCCTCTCGGCCCTCCCGGTCCTCCTGGTATTCCTGTAAGTTTCACTTCTTGTTTAATTTTTTCACTCTGTTACATCATGATTGTTGTTGGTCTCTAAATGTTCGTCTCTTTGTGTTGTTAACAGGGCGCTCATGGACAGAAAGGTTCTAAGGGATCAGTTGTAAGTTATGTTTTCGTTCTTTTTAATATTATAATAACATTAATTTACCACTATGTGATTCATGAGAAGCTGTTTTGTTTTCTGTCAGGGTACACCAGGTCAGAAGGGAGACACTGGATTGATTGGACCACCTGGACCACCTGTAAGTTAATTGTTAATTGTACTCGTTCAATCTAAGTACATCTATCCAAATATTAAGATATGACTATGTCCATTATAAGAATTCTTTAATTATGAGTTAACAATGGCATTATGGTTAGAAAATACTGTACTGATCATGTAAACTCTTCTACCCTGGAAAGCTTGGGGTGTTGACTCATAGAATTATCCTTTAATAAATACTTACCATCAGCAATAATCTACTTTGGCTATGACCTTCCTCTTCCGTGCTACAGGGTCCACCTGGTGATGTCATCCAGCCGCTACCCATGCAGCAGGTTACAAGAAAGACCAGGCGGCAGGCTGACATGCAGGGAGATGAGGGGTTGGCAGACTACGGCATGGCCATGGAAGGAATGGGGGATGTCTTTGGATCTCTCAACAACCTCAAACAGGACATCGAGCGCATGAAGTTCCCCCTGGGCACCCAAGACAATCCTGCCAGGACCTGCAATGACCTGCACCTCAGCCAGCCTGAATTCCCAGATGGTAGGATGGAGACAGCGTTGACCTTCGTAGTATTAACAATGGGAGCATTTAGTTTCAGTTGTAGTACTTTAAACACTGTAAACATATGGGTCAGGTGTAAATATACAAATCCTAACTTTTGCCTCGATAGAAACAAACTGTTTTTAACCTCTTTAAAGACATTCTCCTCAGTGGAAATCTGTCTTGCCCAGGATGATATAAACATTAAACAAGAGCAGTAGTATAAACTTCAGACAAGGGCAAAGCAGTGCTTTATACCACTGTCCTGGCTATATCTCACAGCTGTGTTTCTCTCCCAGGTGAATACTGGATTGATCCAAACCAGGGCTGCATAGGAGACTCCATCAAAGTGTTCTGTAACTTCACAGCAGGTGGAGAAACGTGCATCTACCCAGATAAGAAATCCACAGGAGTAAGTACAACACCTGAATCAAATGGTATTTGCATTTTTTTGTTGTTGTTGTTGTTTTAAACTGCTACCAAATTATTTGGGGGCAGTTTGCCAGTAAATGCTGTTAAAGGCAGAGAGCCAATGTGACTGTGACAGAAAATAATTCAATGTACTGTTTTGACAAAATGGCAAAGAATCTGCTTTCTGCTCAGATGATCCAGTAAACTCCAACTATTGAGATCATTCAATAAGGTTAAAAAACCTGTGGGGGGGGGTTTGCAGCTATTTAACTAATGTCTGTGTACAGCCATACATGCACTAGTGACATGTGAAAAGCTCTCTATTTGTCATTAATTGAATTATTTGCTTGTTCTTTATTGTAGGTTAGAATATCTAACTGGCCCAAGGAGGCTCCAGGTTCATGGTTCAGTGAATTTAAACGTGGCAAAATTGTAAGTCATCCCACAAACTTCTTATTTTCATTTTCTATTATCTCCCAGTAGTAATTCACATCCTTTTTACTCCTTTATCACTTTGTTTCATTTATAGTATCTCTTTCCAAACATTGTCTCGCCTTCCTCTGTGATACATCTACCTCCTTTACCCTTCTCATCATTCCTTTTCTTAATTTTCTTTTTGTTACACTCTTTTTTCCATCCCCCTCCATCTTTTCTGTTCTTTCCTTCCACATTCCCTTGTTTACACTCCATCACTTTATTTACCTACTCTCTAATTTCTTTCTCCTCATTTCTCTTCCCCACATCTTCTTTCCTCTAACTGCTTCTCCCTCCATTTGACTTTCTCTCCATCTGCCCCCAGTTGAACTACGTTGACATGGAAGAAAACACCATCAACACAGTGCAGATGACCTTCCTGAAGTTGCTGAGCTCCTCGGCACGGCAGAACTTCACCTACATTTGCCATCAGTCTGTGGCGTGGTACGACGCCAAGGCTGACAACTACGACAAGGCACTGCGCTTCCTGGGCTCCAACGATGAGGAGATGTCTTACGACAATAATCCCTTCATCAAGCCGCTGATTGACGGCTGCTCGGTAAACACTCATCTTCTAACTTTCAGTTTGCAATTAAACTTCTTCTAAATCCCATGAAATCCGAATAATCCTCATAAATATGTAGACTATGCTGAGACTGTCAACAGAAAGAATGTCCAAAACTGTAAAGATTAAATCAGCTATTGGGAAACATCTGTTGTGTTGTCCGATTAAAAGTTCAACTATGTAAACAGGTAGTCCCTGCAGCATCACAGGTTATCATATCAGTTCCCAAAACATTTTTTATGGGGCAAGTGATATATTAAAACATGAAATGTCAATTAAAATCTTCCCAGATAAGATCATTATTAAACAGTGTTTTGAAGTGTGAGGTCAAATATGTCAACCACATCACATTACATCCTTTTCATCGAAACAGGTCATATGTAGAACGTTAGTTTTGTCCATCGGTGCAGCAGTTACACCTGGCAGTTAGTAGTTGTAAATTTTAATAACTTATCTTCACATAAGAGCTAGTTTCTGTAGAACAACCTGTTTTAATTTAGTGATGCAGAAATCTCCACTTAGTAAACACAGACCATGATCGGGTACAGACCAATAGGACTAAGGGATCAAGTATAGCTTCAGATTTTTGGTAAAAAAAAAAGCATAGACAGTTCCTCATCAGTTTTGAATTTCTAAATTAAGTGTTATATGTTTTCTAATTAATATGTTAAAGTCTATGGTAGATGCTTTGTTTTGGTTGATTGAATGACAGTTTGGACTTAGTAGATTTGAAGCTGCACAGTATTGTTTTAAGACAGATATAGTATGGCTGCATCTGGTGAATATTTTTATTATTGAGTAATTTGTTAATTTTTCTTCGATTAATTGGTTAATTGTTCAGTCTATAAAATGTTTTTTGTTGTTGTTTTTTAAATAGCCTATTATCATATTCCAGAGCTTAAACTGACATCTTCAACTCCTTTGTTTTGTTAAATTAACCTTCAGAGACCGAAAATGTTTCAATTTACAATGAAATAAAACTTAGAAAAGTAGCAAATCATCACATTTGAAATATGCCTATAAGGCATATTTGCTCAACAATAATAATAATAATAATAATAAAAGAGAAAATCTGTGCTTTTCTGACTGATTATCATATAAGTCCTTTTATTTAACGCTTTCCCAACTCACTAGATTCGTGTCTTCTCATGTGCCCTTTCTGTTTGCAGGTGAAGCAGGGCTATTCAAAGACGGTGATGGAGATCAACACCCCCCGCATCGACCAGTTGCCCATCATTGACGTCATGCTGAATGACTTTGGGGACTCCAACCAGAGGTTTGGCTTCGAGGTCGGCTCTGTCTGTTTCCTTGGCTAGACACGCCCCTACTCCCCGCTGATAGACAGGGTCAGAGGGTACATATTAACACCCACATGCTGAGATCCGACAACCTTTACCTTCTCTCCCCGCGAAGCGAAACCTGTGTTTTCTTTTGTTGCCAAGAAGATCCACTCAAGCCCGGAGAAGAAGCGTGCCCCCAGGCCCTGTCATGAAAGCGCTGACCAGGGGAAAGTACTCCTCGCCCTTGTAGGGCCAGTACCACATGACTTTAACTTAGTAACGGGAGTGACATCAGGAAAAGGACATTTGATGCCGTGGCGGACAGTGGCGTACTTTCAGCAACAGAGAGAGGATCCACTCACCCCAAGCCCCATCCTCCCTTGTCCTTCCCCTCCCACCAAGACTCCCTCTCTGGATGCTCCAGGTGCTGCTCTGAATACAACCACAGAGGTGTTTTTGTGCAGAATCACAAAACACTCAAGGTGCTACAAAAAGTGCTTTTTGATAAAACTGTAATTATTATTATTATTTTGTACAATATTGTTCCTTTCCGAATCCACTCTAAAAACTTGCATGTGCCCCAGCTCTTAAAGTTTAAATGAATATTTGGTAAACTATATAGAAATAAATCCTATAAATATGTTTGACATCTGTTTAGAAACAAATTTGAGGAGAAATATCATGTCCTTTGAAAACAATTAGGACATAGATTTGACAAAAGTTCCAATTTGTAAGTATAAAATAATCCTTTTGTAAATAATATAACTTTCAATATTTGACTTTTATGAGAACAAACAAAACTGGATAATGACACCTAACTCAAAAAGCATTTTGTCTTTTTTTTCATCACATACTATTTGGTATGCCCATTAGGAAATCAAGCCATAAAAAATGAGATAGTAATATAAATATTGTAATAAAAGGGATTATTCTTCCAGACAGACTCTATTCATTCAGATCTCATACCTCAATTTCTTTCAAATTTGTGGACATATTTGGCTGTTAAACCATGTTTATATCTTGATTACACTATTAAGTGTATACAGTATTTGTTGTGGCAAACCTACAAAGAAAAAAGATTTTTGTGTTGTTAATTTTTTTTTTCTTATAAATTCACAAAAAAAACCCTGTTGATTCTTTTCTTTGTAACAGTGAACACAATGTTTTCATGTGCCTTGAATTGTTCATTCAAAAATATTAAAACTGGATTCTGAAAAATGTTGGGTTGAACGTCTGTATTGTTGGCTATTTGAGTGCAGAAATGATTAGTGCTCTTTTTGTTACTCCACGCTGCCTTATACATAGTACTTTCCTTCGCCATGATAATTTAAGATTAGGAGGATTAGTGGTTCCAAGTGTTTGGGTTCATGTGATTGATTCTGCTGAGCCCAGCTTTGATCTCTTCCAGTTTCTGACTCAGATTTGACTTTGATCAAGATCTGTTTGCATCTCCACCTCCTTATCTTAAAGCAATGATAGCAAAGACTTCAGAGCCGCTTTCAAACCTGTGTAATTACAGTATGTTTACATCCTATGTACAACTGAAATAAATGTTTGGTGCTTTGCCAAATGCACATTGCAATGGTTTGCATTCACTTATAGATTATGCTGCATCTATGATAGAGGGTCATACAGTGTATGTTTGTTGAAATCATATGTACCAACACTGAATGACAACAATATTCTCCAGCCTGTTTTGGGCTTCCTAGTTGCACTACTGTCTTGTTGACTTTACCACTCTTTCCTTAAAAACTGCCCTGTTTTCAGACTAATTATCACACATTACTGATTTTCTATTTTGACTACAATCAGAAACTGCATGCTATCTGTGAGTTTGAGTGAACAGATCAGCATTCAGTTCGATTCAAGACAACCACCCAAACTTACACATTTCGGCGACCTCACTGATCAAGTTATATCAATCAAACAACATGTTGTGTCATTTCAGGGGCATTTCTTTATTTATTCAGTCAAATGTATCCACATAAAGACAAAGAGCGGGCTTTTTTACATTTCATATTTTATGTGTTTCATGTGACTCCTCGATTTCCTGTGAAACGAAATGGTTACAGGTATCACATAGAGTGTAATTTACTACATAATCCACGTAATGTTGACACAGTAATATCCCACAGAGCTTTTGCCCATGCTGCAGAGGTGTCTCCAGCAAATGCAAATTGACAGTAATTACCTTTTCTTCCCAGGGAGTTTGTCAGTTTAATTGTGGCGAGTATGACGGACCAGATTACATTTATGATAATGAAGCATGTAAACCTTGGGATAGATTTTACAAAATAGACATTACACAGCAGTGAATGTCATTCTCCATTACTTCAAAAAGAGTAAAACAAAAACAGTATGTGACTTCATGTAGCACGGTAATTCCTTTTTTAAAAGCTTTACGCACAGTTTTAGACAAAATAAGGGCTACCTTAAGGCCCCCAAAATGACTTAATCATTGAGATGCTTGTGTTTGGTGGGTAAATATTCAAAATTTAAAAATAGCAACAAAGCAATGATTTCTCCATCTGCTGAGGATTACTTTTAACACTCCTTTTTGGCCCAGAGCAGGACCTTCTCCACCCTTTAAAATTTCAAGACACATCTATAAAAAAAGATGACTAAAAAATAAAACACTCTGTTCATTTCTACATGTTTATGACCATTGTGCAAACGTGTCATGGCAGGCAAAGTGTTATTAACCTGCCAAATGTAACAACGCAATTTTGCCTGCCATGAACCTGTATATGTTCCCCATTGATAATGTTAAGTTGTCAGAACAGAGAGCCTTACAAAAGACTGTTCATGTTTCAACAAAAGTGGCATTATAATGAAAATAACAGCTATTGACAACAGTCATGAACATACAATTTTAATCACACTCATGGCATTTTGTGCAGCACAACATGACGCTTTTATATAAAACCACTGGACTTTACCTATTGTTGTGAGACTCATCCAGTATGCCATGAACAGGTCTGCTAGCTGATTTCTGCTCACATGAATAAAGCTTCACTTTTTGACAAATCTTTGACATCATAAGAGACCTTGGTTGTAGCTGACACGCAGTACAGCATTACAAAGACTACTGTGCTCAGTCAGTTACCGGTGGTAAAATAAAATATACAAATCTCTATTTATTTTCAGTTAAAAGCACATAAATAGTCAAATAAACAATCTTATAGCATCGTTATCTGCCAGGCTTCGGCAACGCTTTTAACCTACATACAGAAAAACAATTTGACTTTTGTGAGGTCTGTTTAGCTTTGGCTGTCTGCACACAATCCCAAACTGTTTTCATTTTGCTGCATGAATCATTACATCTGTTAGTAGAGCTCTCTGTGTAAAAAACCTCTTGAACCTGAATACTGTCATCATGTTTTGTTCAGTGGAAGCACATGGTGATGAGTAATAAGTTGTGCGTGCCTGACAGTTTTGATGGGCTGTCATCTTTCATTTTTTTAAATTACAGTAATAAAAGGCCATCTGTTTTTAGAGATAGATAGATAGATAGATAGATAGATAGATAGATAGATAGATAGATAGATAGATAGATAGATAGATAGATAGATAGATAGATAGATAGATAGACTTTATTGATCCCAAATTGGGAAAGTTTTGTGTTACAGCAGCAGGTTATCCAGGCATTGCATGGGAACAGTAAGTAAGGTAAGGGGTTTCTTGCTCATTATACCTATATATAACCTAACATAACAACTCCAAACCCATGCCTAGACACAGCTAGTCACAGCCGATCTGCTGGGACACCCATTTTGGTCAACATGTCTCTATATTCTATATTCTGTCCAAACTCCAGGGCTGCTGTGGGCTACAGTCACATCTGATGAGAGGCAGTTTCCAAAGAAGAGAGAAAACAGGGGAGAAGATTTTTTTCTCTATAGCCTGCTGTAGAAGTGTCAAAGTCCCTCCACTATTCTTTCAAATTCTCTACTCCAATTTAATCCTTTCCAGGGTCATGAAGGGCTGCACCCTATCACAGCATGACTTAAGGCTGAGGACAAGAAAGCACCGTGGAAAGTTTCCACTCTGTTTGAGGATTAACATAGAGAGACAGACAATCAAATGTAAGCCAATGGACAATTCAGTGTCTAGTTCTCCTTACTTGGGTGGTTTTAAATCGGAGGAAATGCCCGAAGAAGCCCACACATACATACATTCACACACACACATATAAATACAAAGCAGACAGACTGGAACACCTCTCCACACTTATTCTTTTATAATTGTACATGGTGATTCTCCCCATATCAATATATGAAATGTGCTCCAGGTCATGTTGTACTAATGTTAGCATAATTTTTCTCCTAGGTGCCGCTAAGATTGAGATGACAACTTTCCATTGTTCTGAGTGTCTGTCATCAGGATAGCCTTACATTGAACTGTTATAGTGCTACTTTAACACAATGGTTCTCAAACTTTTTCACATCAAGGACCCCTAAACTGACACAAATTAGACCACGGACCCCCATTTGATAAGATTTTGACCCAGGGTCTCCCATCTGATGACATATTTGCTTTTAGATGCTTTATTACAGAAAGTGTATGAAACTCGTGACCAAAATAGTCATACATTCTGTCATTGTTTTCTTTATGGATGGACAGTGAAAATGAATTATTCCACTTTTTGCTGGGGAAACCCTGGAACCCCCTTAAGGAGAACCACTGCTTTAACACTGGAAATTTTACTCTGTGGATTGCTGGTTTAAAAACTCTCAGACAAATGGGGGCAAAATCTGGGCAGCTAAGTGTCAACAAGCCGCTCTCAACAAAGGTACTTACCTCCAACTGCTTCAGCAGAACTGCTTAGAGACCAAGAGAAAACGTATTTTTTTGTACTTGAAAGATCCCGGGTGTGACAGTTTGTAAATGAAGCAAAAGAGAGAAAAGAACAAGCATAGCCTACACACTCCTAGATAAAGGAAGATAAAATTACTTGTTTAAAATCGCCAACACCATGTAATTTTCAGCTATTTGGAGAGGAACACTATTGACTGGTGTCTCTTTTGTTGCAAGATAATTGCTTGTTCTCTCTGTTGATATTTTCTTGAAAGAATTCCTACAGCAACAAAATATCTGCTATGTTTACAACATTAACATTTTTCAGAAGTCTATTGATTTTTTTTTCACCGCTTCAGTAAATACATTTTGAAAGTGTATTTGAACTGCAAAATATACTTGGACTCATCATATGTCATAGCCAATTTGAACTGGATTGAGCCACAAAGCAAGCAGCAGCCACCTTTATTGCTGGAGAGAATCTCATCAGGAATGCAGGTCATGGCTTACAAAAAACCCTTTGTTCAAGTGCGCCAAGAAACTTCTGTCTCCTTCTCCTGTCAAAGACACTCCTTGAGTTCAAGTATTCCCTGTTCAAACAGTTCCACTGGGAACCACTCCAGCACTACAGTGCTTCATTTCCCGACCCATCACCTCATCCATACCTGCTGCTGACTGCTGATCTGAAGGGGCCTTGGAGACACCCCTAGTCCTCAGGTCTCAGGTTTATACTAGTTGTACTTACATTAGCATTGCCTTGACTGGCCAAATCCTTTACATCCTTTTGTCTCACTTGCTGCTTTTCCACTATCTTAACAAAGACAAGAGGAAAAATCTGTCCGTTTTCCTTGTAAAAGGTGAAAACATTGATTGGCAACAAGGTGGAAGGCCTTCCCGCTGGGATGAAGGTGACTCCTGCAGTCAAGGACATGCTGTTGCTGCGGCCTGTGAATAGCCCGTACTCTAGGGGCAAGTCTGAATGGCAATCCAAGTTCAGAAGTCATGGCTCAGGCCCATGTCAAGAGCTCTTTGGGTGAAGGATTTTTCAGGTAAATCAGAGATGAGAAAAATGTCAAAATCTATCTACCAATCAAGAATTTTGTTAGGGGATGAGATATCCACTAAATTGTCACACCTTCTTTTACTAAACATTTGATAGCATAATATCTAAACCAGCTGATACACTGATAGTGTTTTTGTGGACTGGGTCATCTTGTTATCATTATATAAACGTATGATATTACTGATGTTTTACTCATATGTTTTTCCCTCCAAATGATTGTATAGTATTATTAAAGTCATCTCTTCAAATGCTGAAGAAAATGGTGCAGAGAAATGAGATCAATGACAAACTTAAACAGCTTTAAGCATTTTTCTTTTTTCAAAATATATTTCCAGTCTTACTTCAAAACAGAAAATGTCTTAAGGTTTATGTTCAGACAAAAATTTGCCAGTGGTCTCTTATTAATCTCAACTGAAGTGAAGCAGCTTGAGCATGAAAGCTGAATAAACAGCCGTGTGTCTTGCTCCTGCACAAACTGTGAACTCTCTTTGTATGCATAATGTGCGCTCCACACATTATTTAATACCACGTTGCAATTATTTTAAGCACTGAAAACATTGTGTCATATGAGAGTATGACTAATGGCTTTGGCCAGAGAGGAACATTATAACCGCACTATGCCACAGAAAGCTTTGTGTCATTTGTTGCAGTAATATGACAGATTTCAGATTCCTCTACTTGGTAATCGGGTCTTCTTTCCCATATTTAAAGGGTCGGTTCACTCAAAGTACAAAAGAAACAAACATGTTTTTTCACTTACCTCACATTGCACAGTATCTAGCCATGCAGATAATTTTGTTTTTATTGCTCAGGTCAGGAGATATCTGATGGAGGATATCTATACAATGGAAGTGAATGGACTTTTATTTGTGGTGCTCACAGCAAACTTTTTTTTTCCAGAGTCAGTGTCCCCATTACTTTGGATAATTCACAGACCTTGATGTGTGTAGTTCTCGTGGGGGATATTTATTCAGTAAAAAGTAGTTCCAATGAAAACTGTCTACAACAGTGTCTTTGGCTATTTAGCTTATTTCTACCAGGGAAAGAAAATAAAAATAATTGCAACTACTAAAATGCTAAAATTTCCAAGGTTGACAATCTACCTCAATACTCAAAAAAAAAAGAAAAAGAAAAAGGGATGACACGAATGACAAAGGAATGAAAAAAATGAAAATACTAAAGGTAAGGAAATGAAATCGTGTGGCATCAAGTCAAAATCTTGACTTATTAAGTCAAAGTTATGATCAATCTTAGAAGCCGGGAGTGTACCATCTGAATAATTATAGGCTTTTACTGTGTTTAATTATCTACAAATAATACATGGATTGATGTAAAAAAGGTTATTATAATTTATGTAACTAATGTAATTAATTTAATTTAAATTAATTTAAGACAGCTCTCTTTAATTGTAAGATATGTAAGCAGTACGCTGTTTAAAAATCAAATAAAATCCACCTTACAGAGCAGCATCAGGGCTCTGATTGGTCAAACTCCTTCCAATGTGTAACACCTGTCCAATCAGCAGTAGCATTTCAATCAATTTTGGTTTAGTTAGTAAAAATGTTAACTTATCTCATATTTTGCCTAAAAGGGTCAAATATTGATATGCTATCTTGTAATTTTGTCTTGCCACAAGAATATATATATATATATATATATATATATATATATATATATATATATTAACATTTCTTTATTTTTCCTGGCACAAATCGGCTTCCATACAGCACACACATACAGTGTTTATTTGTTTTTGTAGTTTGTGTGATCCATTTAAAGCTCACAAATTTCACAAAAACATTCAAGTCCTCATAGTAAACTAAAAGTATTTTGCGCGCGCTGCTATGACAGCATCCTCTCACGCTCTTTTTCTCTCCCTCTGCGCGTGCACTCAGACACAAAAACGCAGCAGCAGCAGCACCTCTGATCTCACGCCTCTATTTTTCTGGTGAATACTGCCAGCTGCAACTTTTGTCACCGCACAGCTGCCGGTGGATCCACCTCACACACAACAAGCTGGACTCATTAAAAGTCAAGAGAGGCAGCTGGATGATGTCATATCCGTGAAGAAGGTCCCTATAACATAAACGCAGATAGGATTTTCACCCCTCCGCTGCTGCATGCATGCCCACAAACTTTTTCCTCTTTCCAGTGACGAGGTTTCTCCCCGCTGCCCACATGGCATGCGTAACAGGGACGAGTGGATGGATGTGCCCTCCTCCCCGGAAAGCCTCGGTTCTTACCAGCGCGTAGTGGACGCAGTGGCGCGAGCCCACAGGCAGAAACTTGCGTGAATTTTTTTTCTGTTCCCGACAAGGAGGAGGTAGCAGCCGGCAGAATGTGGTCGCTGTCCGTGATGCTGAACCCGCTGCTGTTTCTGCTACTGTTCGGATACTGCCCTACAGTGGTGAGTTCACTGTCTTCACATTTCTCTCTCAAAAAAAAAAGATCCCACCTCTGCAGAATAAACTTCAACACGAGCTCAGTTTTTCATGTAATGCCGCTGTTGGAAAGTTCAGGTGATCGGGGATGTTTTTAATTAGGGTGGAGCATTTCTCAGCGGTTGGTGAAAGCCCAACAACACAGAAACGAGTCATTTCAGTGTCCAGCCATTATTGCATGTTTGGCTGATTCTTTGCTATTGTCATTGTATTGTGTACACACTCCAACACTGGAAATAATTAACACGAATATGCCAAAATGTTTTGGAAAAGATCATCTGAGATAGAAATACTGAATTGAAAGTGGTTGGTGGAGGAAGAGACACACTCACAGCACTCATGTTTATTGCCTACATCAACCATATAGCACTGATATCGATCCTGGAGTATCGCCAGGCATATAACTCACTTTTAAGGGAGAGTTCAATCATTGTTAAAAAAAAAAAAAAAAAAAAGAAAAAAACAATTGCTGCTGTGAATTACATCAAAATCCCTCCCAGACAGAAGAAGCTGCACTAAACATCTTCATACTGGCAAATGCTCTCTCTCTCTCTCTCTCTCTTACTCTGGAAAACTGACTTTAACTGAATTCATCCATCAATTTCTGATACTGTGTGTGTTTTCTTTTTCATGCAACCACATTATATGTTTTTTAAAATGTAGCCTAATGTTTTTAAAGGAACATTTTCTGGCAAAATAAGCTTCGGAAATGGGGATGCATTTGGGAACATTATCACACATTAGGGGGAGCAGCTTGCAGATCACCAAGCCATTTGGACAAGAACAATGGTCGATTAGGTTCATCCCACCCATGCAGAGTACAAATCCCTGTGCCAGTGTCTTGATTGCAAAGCGGTGTCCTCACATACTATCACCTTGTCGTGATTGAAAGTGGTGTGCTGAATTAATGTTGTTCGTTTGTTCATGAAAACAGAACATGTTTACAGGGCAAGGCAATGCTCGAAACTGTTTCCACATAAGCCAGGAAGTCTAAATGAATGCCCAAAACAAAAGAGGAACCAGCTGTCTGAATTATTTAATGAGAGAAAAACTCTTTGTGCAGAGTTCCTCACAAAAGCCTAGTTGGAGAGTGCATCTGGCTTGGCTGCGCTACAGATTCATTTTAATATGAGGAAATTGAAAGTGAGAAGAGGGGGAAAGGATGTGCGTCACTCAAGAGACAGAGGAGAAAGACCGTTTTAACAGATTAGCAAATCTGGCTTCTTTTTAGGAGCCTTTCAAAGCAATATAAGCAAAAGAAGAGCTGAGGTTGTTTTTTTTCTCCCCTAATTTATCCTATTTAGCTACGATGCCATGAAAGGGAGAGGCAGATTGCAGCTACATTCATGGTGTAAAAAGCCATCCACTCAGTCTAATCATTTTTTTTGGACTACTACCACACATGACCTCCTGATGTTTCAATGCAACAGCACTTTTTCGATCACCGTTAGAGTTCATAGGTGGCACATACTCTGACATTTTAAATATATATATATATATATATATATATATATATATATATATATATATATATATATATATATATATATATATATATATATATATATATATATATATTGTAAAGTTAAGGTTATTCTATTTTTGTGGCATTTATCAAATACTCATATCAGGACCAATTTATCACTAGGGCATCAGTAGAATAAGCCTCAATTCCTAGATCACAAACTTTACAAGCAACCAATAGCAAAGTGGACAAAGATCAAGGTCTGCAGTGCTTTGATAATACCTGAAACAATTTTCTTAAAATCTGATAACGGCAACATGAGAGAGTTGTGTCAGGAAGAGAATGAAAGCTCAGGAGATTGATAGCATAGAAGGGATTTTTTTTTTTTTATTTCTTGACTTCAAGATAAGAACATATCAAGGTGAAAATAAGATGTGGCAGAGGAATCATGGTGCAAGTGTTGAAAACCAACATAGTGATAAAATTTGATTCTACATTGCAAAGTACTGATTAATGGTGTGAGCAGCTATTTTATTCTTAGGAGACATGACTTTTGTGTGGAAATGACACAGTATAAACTGATAATCCATTATTAGATATTTGTAATGTAGACTACAGAAAAGCAGCCTCTCTGTCGGTGAAAATGATGAGTCAAAGTCTGTGCTTTCTCCTCGGCGTGATGTCCTCGCCTGCTCAGAGGGGACGTGATCTTTCATGGCTGATTCCAAACGCTTTTTAAACTGTTCAGGCTGACAGGCAAGGATGAATGGGAGAAGGAAAGGATGGCTGCACAATAAATAGGGCACTTCTCTTTTATATCCACAAGCTTCAAAGGCTGGTGGATACCAAAGTTCACATGTTTCACATGTTATTCTCCAGCCAGATTGAGATTTGGAATGTGAAACTAAATCCAGATAATAGCTGGTTGTGTGCCAAAGTGGCTGATAGTGCCGAGAATGTACCCTCCGCAGTCAAAGGTTGCCAGTATTTGGCTGGGGGCTTGTGTTAATTTCCCATGCTGACAGTAAACAGCAGTATTGTTCAAATACTGATGCTGTTTGTATGTCTGATAGGCATCAACTTTTCCAGCACTTCAGGACATTTAGATCAATATTTGAATCAAAACTTGTTTTTACTGTGTACAGTCTGACATTAGTTGATGGTGTCGCATTAAAATATGCTGCATAAGCTCATGATGCAAAACTTTATGTTCTTTAAGCTTTATAATGTAGCGCTGTGAAGCATATTGAATGTATTATAGAATAGGTTAAAGCTCCCACAAATCAGGTTTATCTGCGTATCCCAGCAGGACTTTCAGTTAAGGTACCGGAAGACCTAGTGAGGAGAAACAGAGGAATTTGAGCTGTTGGGTTATTCATCAAGGCCAAGAAACACTATTTATTGTTGAAGAGGAAATTCACTGGAGACCGTATACCGTGAGCGGAGGAATATCTTACAGCAAAAGCACTTTGTTCCTCCAAAGCTCAGAGTTTTTATAAGTCAGTGGAATTGGTTGGTGTCAAAGCTTTGTGTGCATAAGGCAGAGGGATGGATGACCCATGAGGAAAAAAATAAGAAACCATAACAGCTGTTTGCTGCAATTTTATGATAGTATCAGTATTTAATCCATTTCATGCGTCTGTCTGCGTGTGTGCTGTATATTTACAACTGTGCCTGTGTCTCTGCATGCAGACCATCCGGCCAAAGGAGGGGTGGCAGGTATACAGCTCAGCTCAGGATGCAGATGGGCGTTGTATCTGCACAGTGGTGGCACCTGAACAGAATCTGTGCTCCAGAGATGCCAAAGGCAGGCAGCTCCGCCAGCTCCTGGAGAAGGTTCGCACACACAGCCACACACATTCCTGTTTACATGACAACACACACTCACTCTCTGGCGTAGAAACATTCACTGTAAGCGACTGACATTTTCCATGTGCACACTTAAATTCATAAAGACATATCACATCGATTTCTATCATTATTCATGCTTCTTTGTTGCCCTAATCCTCAGAGAGATTGCACCAGCCAGGTCCATAACCCTATTTTCCACTTCTGCATACATTACATGGATGACAACAGCTGAATGGCTGCTTGTGAAGATGAGAACGCTCCCCATCTCACCTTAACAGAACTGAAGTGCCCCTGTTTTTGGCACCAAACCATTAAAGGCTATTGCTAAGGTTTCAAGTATTATCAGGTTTTAAGCATTTATGTTTGTCAGAAAGTGGACTATCCTCAAAAACATTTTTTTTTACAACTACCATCATGGATTTTTCAAATAAAAGCATGCGTTTTGAATGGATCTCCATAGTCAGTTAGCTCTGAATATACCGTCCAAAATTATGTATTGAGGTAGAAACATGAAATTTAATTCCAAATGAAACAGTTTTGTTTTTTTCACATGACAGTGATTTAATGCATTATCTACAAACAGCAAACAGACAGCGCAGCACTGGAGTCACTTTCCTCAATTAACATGCCATATAAGGAAACATTGCTTTAGTCTACATTTTAAAGTTGTACGCCAAAGGGTGTTCTCTGTCATTCACTAGTGCCTTTGACACTAATGTACTAAGCTGCCTCAGGGCTTCAGTAGGGCCATTTTAGGATCCCTCATCTACAGCCATAAAAGTATGCTGAACACAATGTGTGAATGTGGTGCCACTTTGCTAGTGCTGTGCTCCAGTAATGTTGGTTGGCTACAATTAGAGCCAAATGGAGAAGAGAGAAAGGACCACATGTCTTCTTGTTCAGATGCCCCATAAACCTAGTGAGCTTTTGTTCAACCAGAGAGAGACTTTGTGAGGTTTTGGTGACTCATATCTACCAGGAATCCTGTTTTGGGCTGTGAAATATGTAAACAGCCCCGGTTCAGTCGTTCATCCGTAACATTTAAAAAATGTGGCAATTTGTTTTGAATGAGAACTCATAAAGTGAAAAGTATTAAAAACTGAGAGAAAACAGAACTGGAGAAAAGAAGGAATCTGCAACGTCACAGTCCCATGTCCATGTAATATCCATTCAAAGCCCTATGTAGCTCACACATGAATGGTTAAAAGACAATCATGTTAGAGGTCAAAGTGTTGATTTGTTCCTTGAGAAGTTAAAGCATAGCGGGCTACCGAGCGGCTGAACATGGGGGGACATTTTAATCTCGTGGTAGAAGGAAAAATCAATGCTTCGCTGCTTCATTCTTTTCAAAAGGTGCAGAACATGTCGCAGTCAATCGAGGTGCTGAACCTACGGACGCAGAGGGACTTTCAGTATATCATGAGAATGGAGAGCCAGATCAAAGGACTGCGGTCAAAGTTCCGACAGATCGAATCGGACAGGAAGACGCTGGTCAACAAAAACTTTCAGGTATACTTTGTTTGATGTTTAAATCTGTGAGAAACATCACAGGGAAGCCTGTGAAAGTCCTCTAAAGATACCCGAGAAGCATCTGAATGGATAAACTTTCATTCCTAATAAGATCAATACAGGTCTACAAGTGCCCAGCTAAGGAGAAGCTGTCTTAAAAACTTGACATGGCTTGAAGGCAGCAGACTGCATAAATTATCAACACTCTTGTATATTAACAGATATTAATGGTCACACAAAGAAT
Source organism: Thunnus thynnus (assembly GCF_963924715.1). Lineage (NCBI taxonomy): Eukaryota > Metazoa > Chordata > Actinopteri > Scombriformes > Scombridae > Thunnus > Thunnus thynnus. Next base: position 23,016,012 of record NC_089528.1, read on the forward strand.
ATACAATTTTAACTTTAACTAAGAGCACTATACATTTAACATTATTGACCAAGGAGAGTAGTTGCATGGTTTACTAACTTTCCGATTTAAATGCCTTCCTCAAGCTCTGTGGATCAGTTTTAAGTAATAGTTTTTAGTTACATGCACTCATTGGTTATGTTTTAACTACCACTGTCCATTCCTGTCACAAACCTGCTCCTGCAGCCTTCAGAGTATAAAAAAATAGATTCTGATATTCCAATTCTGAACCCCACTATAAAAAAGATGATGATGATAGTAATGGACAATACAGTAAATTTTGTTGGGATCTGATACCAAGTGGTGCTCGGGTACGATACCTTTCATTGAAAATAACTTTGAATACTTCACTGAAAAGAGAAACCTTTCATATAATATGACATTGACATTACATAATTAGAATCCATAAGGGAAATGTGTTTGGGTCCTACTTTGTTGCAGTTCTGTGTGCCCTTTCCTCTGATAAACTTGCATGCACTGTAGCAGACAGCCTGTCCTACAAATTACCAATGTTTTTTGTAATATTCAGTCAGAAGTGAAAGAAGAATTTACATTTTGTGCAAAATAGAGGGAGAATTGTGCTAATATTCATCAAGTATTGGCCCACTACTACGGGAAGATGTAGCTATTGCAATACTTATGCATTTGGTATTGGTCCACCTATAACTAGATATATAATCTTAATTTACTCACACAAGAGAAATTAAGTGCCCGAGGGAGGAGATAATTTGTTTCAGTTTTCTTGAATCACATTTTCTGCCTTAGTTAAGGATGGTTCCTTGTACCATAAAACATCCTTAAACTGCTGCACTGAAAACAAACTGAATCATTTCGCCAGACTTAGAGATTTGTTGAGACAGTTGTTACTGCAGTGAAGTATTCTCTGTTGTATTCCAGGAGCTAAAGGGAAAGATGGAGTCCCTGCAGCCGTTGATCCCTGTTCTAGAGCAGTACAAGACAGATGCCAAGCTCATCTCCCAGTTCAAAGAGGAGATCAGAAACCTGTCTGGTGTGTTAATGGGTATCCAGGAGGAGATGGGAGCCTATGACTATGAGGAGCTGCAACGGAGGGTCCTAAACCTGGAAAATCGGCTCCGAAACTGTATGAGCAAACTCAGTAAGTCCATCGCAGAAAAGGGCATGCATGCATGCATGCAAGGGCATGGTGACCATAGATTATCAGATGACAGAGGGATCAGAGATGCATTTATTGCGGCCACCAGCAGAATGGCATTTAGATATAGAGCAGAGCTTCTAATGGAGGCAGAAATAATGTTAGTGGCTTGAGAAAACCTCCATCTGCAGAGCCAAAGAACATTTTCTACACAAAAAGTACAATCCAGGCTTATACAAAGATGTAATGGATACGATTATTTCATCTTTTCTTTTTTCTTCTTATTTCTTCTTTGCCCTTTGCAATTTGTCAATGATTGTGTGGTTCCCTCATTCTACCCATTGAGGTTTAACTCGGCTAATAAGATCACTTCTGCCTCCAGAGCAGCTTTTCCTCTGATAAAGGTTTGCATAACTAGCTCCAATTTGCCAACTGCCAGGTTTTCAATAGTGATGAGAGCTGTCAAAGTGTCAATGTAAATAGCTAACATATGAATGCTAATGGGTTGTGGCTCAAAGTCTTACTGAGCTCAAGATGATTACTTTCACATTCACTGTGCATGAGCTTTGATTGATTAGGTAAAATAGCAGCTAAATACTTAATAGGGAACTTGCAGGCTTGCGTGCAAGTGATAGCCTACTGTCATTTGGCACAATTAAAGTGTCTGGCGAAGATGAATTAAGTGCACCTCAAGTACTTCAAATATTAAACCATGTGTGATAAATGTTCACCCAGGTCTGACACATGGGAAGGGGTTTTATTAGTCGCAATCTTGCATTTTTTTCTGGTTATCCTTCGTGTTTCTGTGACAGCAGAGAAAAGCATGTGGTAGAGTCCAGATGCTGACCGCAAACCATCCAGAACATGAACTTTTTTTGTTTTGTACACCCAATTTTTAAGTAAAAAATGAGCCACTATCAGATGTAAGCGGTCCATTTCTTTGTGATTTCTTCCAGTATAGACATCATAACATTGGCTGTTGTTTTATCATTTGGAGCGGGAGCAATTTGTGTGCTGTATGTGACCAGAGTGTGTGATGTGTTCGCAGCATGTGGCAAGCTAATGAAGATCACTGGACCGCAGACAGTGAAGACTTCAGGAACCAGATTTGGAGCCTGGATGACTGACCCACAGGCGTCTCCCAAAAACAACAGGGTGAGCTGAGTTAATGTGCTTTGGTTTATGTTGCAAGCCTTTGAAGCAATATGGAGTGGTTTAATAATTTACATATAACTGCTTGCCTCCTGTTGATCAGAAGGGAGAGATGTTGTTAAACTACTGCATCACACTCACAAAAACTTTTTCGCACATTTAACTGTTAACATAAAACTTGATGTTCTTGCTGGACATTTTGATGTGCATTAAGTTGGATGGTCGAATTCTTTTATCTGAACGGGAGAAATAAGTCAACACTAACTGCATTATTTATTTCTTGGCACAGGACCTTCATCGTGGTGTTTTAGAGAATGGGTAAAAGCTGAGCCCTCGTCAATTATTTAGTGAGAATTTGGCACATTAATAGCCAGTCACTGAAGAATACTGCATTTTTAAAACAAAAAAAAAAAATCAAAGTAATGCACACAACAAACTGTTACTTGAAAAAGTAAAAACTACCTTACAAAACAGTCACAGAACAGTCAGAGAAATGAGTGTGGTACCCCGTGGAGTTTTCTTGAAAAGAAACAGTTTTGTTTACAGTATTTCTTGCCAAACTGCATTATATGTATCCTCGAGGCCTAAGAAAACGTGTTGATGCATTTCCTCCCTCATAAACATTTGAAAAGGCAATTTTTGGAATTACAAAATAACTGCAGAGGCCAAGTGCTCAATGGGTTTCACATGCAGTAAATCTAAGTTTCTCTTTGAAGTAAAACAAAACTAGTCATAGTAAAGAATATTACAAACCTTATGCCTGACTATTACTTTATCTTTTATCCTCTGCCTTTTTCTTTTCTGTGTCCAAGTTTTTAAATATTTTGAAAATTCCTTGAGGCATTGTTTCGTGCATTAGCGTGTCACCGCCACCAAACGTTGATTAATGTAATAGCATGATGTGTATCACCTGCCTGTTTGTGTGTAAAGGTGTGTCTTTGTGCACATGTTATAGCAAAGCACCATATACAAACATGACAGAGACATGGCCTACTTATCAAAATATTGCTCCATTTACAGTAATGTATGACAATTAAAAACTCTCCAATGCTAAAATCATAATTCCTGGATGTAGCTTTTTAGATTTTAAATCCAGGAAACATCTTTCTGCTCCCTAAAGTCATAAATATCACCTTCCCTCACTCCCAGATTTAATCTATAAGAGAAATCTGCCCCTTTAACAGAACTCCTGTGTTCTGTGATCCAATTTTTTTAGTGACCGATCTATTTCATGCCTTTTTGCACTACTAATCATGTAGGTCACCTTTTTTGTTCTACAGGTAATTAGGCAGATTATATTTGTAATTTCAACCTTAATCAGATGCGTAAAGCAGCTGGAACTTTTTTCTTGTAACTGAACATCACAAAAAATTGTATCTGTTTGTCTGAATGTGTCCCCAGGTTTGGTATATGGACAGCTACACCAACAACAAGATAGTAAAAGAGTTTAAATCCGTTGAGGATTTTGTGGCAGGAGTCGAGTCGAGAACCTACAACCTGCCTTTCAAATGGGCCGGCACTAACCATGTGGTGTACAACGGCTCTCTGTACTACAACAAGATGCAGAGCAACATCATAGTGAGGTACAGCTTTGAGACAGGTCGCGTTGTCACCCAGAGGGCCCTGGAGTCAGCGGGCTTCCATAACGTATACCCCTACACCTGGGGAGGTTTCTCCGACATTGACCTGATGGCGGACGAGCTGGGCCTGTGGGCCGTGTATGCAACCAACCAGAACGCTGGGAACATCGTCGTCAGCCAGCTGAATCCGGACACACTCCAGATCCTCAGCACGTGGAACACCGAATACTCAAAGAGGAATGCCGGCGAGTCTTTTATGATCTGTGGGACGCTCTACATCACTAACTCCCACCTGACCGGCGCCAAGGTGTACTACGCTTACTCCACTAAAACCTCCACATATGAGTATACAGACATTCCCTTTCATAACCAGTACTTCCACATGTCTATGTTGGACTACAACGCCAGGGACCGCGCCCTCTACGGCTGGAACAACGGCCACCAGGTCCTGTTTAATGTTACTCTTTTCCACATCATTAAAACTGAGGACGACTCTTAAAGGGAGGAACATACACATGAGAGAAATATGAAAACATGGGGAAAAAAATGTATTCTTGCACCTGAATGTTCTTATGAATTTATTTATTTATTTATTTATTTATTTATTTATTTATTTATTTGATTTATTTATTTATTTATTTATTTTCCCTGATTTGTGCATTTTATACTGTTTCATTTACTGACATCAAGCTATTTGCCTGTTTTTCATATGGAGAGTTTATTAATTGAGATATTCACAATTTGGAAAGGTAACACTTTTCTCTTTAAAATAAATGACAGCAAAGACTTAAACAGATTTGGTCCATTTTGAAGCAAATTGCAGGTAACAGATTTTTGACTAAATAATTGCACTTTTACTTGTTGAACATTGAACTTCCAGTAATTTCTGCAGGTCCTCTTTCTCTCCAAAATGAAAGCTTTTCCTAAATGAAGTCTTCATATTTATAATGGTTTTCTCATTCAGGATTACATTTATTCATGCCTTGTAATTTATTCATATTTTGACTGTGTTCGCTAATTGTTCGTTTTGTTTCCATTCTTTCCTTGCCATTTATTCATCATCATCTGCTAATTTATTCCTGCCTTTCACTGCCTCCATTTAGATTTCAAATTGTCTTTTTCTTTCAAAAGTTTTTGCACTTGACCTTGTACAAGACAATGAGAAACGTTGTGAACCATCAGGCACCTGTATAGTTACTGTACTGTACTTGGCTTTTTTCCTGTCTATGAAGATTCTCAGTCATCCAGGTCATGGGACATCTTGATGTATTAAGTTAAAGCACTTAAGCAAACAGCAAATCTGGTTGCCTTTTACTTAGTACTTTGAGATATTAGCTTTTTGGTATCTTCAGCAACAGTTTGTATGCCTTATTAAGTGCAGTACGTTCTGTAAGCCCAAGAATAACAGCTCTTGTGCATGAATGTTGGCTATCCTAATAGCATTTTTACTGTAACTGTATATCTGTGTATTTTGTATTTGCAATACATCCCATTGTCCTCTCTAGCTATGTTAATGGTAAAGATTCATTCATACAGACAGCAGTAGATGACTTTATTAAGCATTCATTTGTGTAAATAAGAAGGTATACATAATCAAAATAAAAGTATTGTTTTCATTAAGCCAGTGTTTTCTGGGTTTTTTGGGGTTTTTTTTCTCAAGATAACAGTTTGTTTGATCAAGAGGTTCTCCTGCAATTGAAAGGAAACACTGGAAAGTAATGTGGTGTTGCATCATAGTTTTATCCGATGTCACTTCACCCCTACAGACGTGAGTGCAACAATGCATTTCTGCCAGAAGGGATTATTTCATTGCCCTTTAAAAAGCAGTTCCAAAGTCAGGTTCCCCCCCCCCCCCCCCCCCATTTTCTGCACTATCTTATGCATTTTATTTCACTGTAATTCTTTTTTTAATGCTTGTTATATTAGGTATTTTCCATTTTCCCTGTTACTTTCAGTCAGGAGTAGGACATCATTTTTAAGCTGCAAATATCACTTTGTACTTGACAACAACAGCTACAACAGCTCATAAAAGCGTAATACATTGGTTTGTATGTGACTGGGTTGTGACAATTGATATGATGCTTACTTTCCAAGCAACATCTAACTACACCATATCCACAGTATATATACACAGTAGTGGAATGTAATGAAGGCATTTACTCAAGTACTGTACTGAAGGACAATAAAGTACTTGTATTTTACTTTCCGTCACGTGCTACTGAATTATTCTACAGAGGGAAATATTAGACTTTTATGTGACAACTACTGTTGCATTATGAGTTACATGGCAGACCTTAGAGAATAGAAATTAGCTTCACATCCACCAGCTATGTCAACATGCAAATTGCAGTCATGCATCAGTAGTTACTAATCCAATAATACAATATGTAATGTAGTATTTTTATGTATATATATAGTATAGTTTGTACTATGTTCTAATGATGAGAGTAGACTGCATTGGCAGTAAGGAAACATAAAATAAATGTGTTTCACCATTTTGTGGTAAATGACACATCATGGCATGCCAGTCACTCAGTGTGTGACTCTGGAACATTATTGTTAGTTTCAAAAGGTGTTGAGTGATGGAGACTTATGGGCGCAGCAAGTAGATTGTATTTCATCAGCTAAAAATACTCTGAGATGAAAATTGACATCAGAAATGCTGAAAGCATTTGTGAGGCTGACTTCATTCAAATGTTTATGACCAAATATTACTGATCTGATCATCTAATCTGAAATTCAGTTTTCACTAAAACTGGTGGATCACGTTCTATCTCATATGTTCCTAAATGTAAAGTTGTTGGAGGTGTTTGCCATTTGGAACTGAATAGAGCAGTTGCGATCCAAAACTATCTATTAATTCTTTTTTTTTTCTTCACAGACCATCATGATATGTAAGAGGAACCACGAAATTATCCAAACTCATAATAGATAATAAACCTGCTCCCTGAGACTAGCACCATTAACCACAGGCTCCCAGACCAAAAAGACAAGTTACACCTTCAATCAGGAGCCTGTAGATGACTGATGAGGCTGAACAACCTCGTAACTCAGATGGTTGAAAACTGAAATATCTGTGAATAAAACCCAACAAGCAGACATAATATAAGTTTTTATGTCACATAGACATTTTCACATGATTCTAGAAACACTCAAATCAAACAAATTGATGTAAAATAAATATCTCACTCTGTATCTCAATTTATTTGTTCTAAAATAAACATTATAATTATTGCAAGTTGAGGAGATTAGCGAGACAACAGATGGATAGCCTCTGGACAGCCTCTTGTACATACAGTGGAATCCGAGAATAGAATTGTTAATTGTGAAGCAAACACAAGGTTAATGAGGGAGGCAGATCTTTCCACAGTGTAAAAATATTCATGTTTCCAAGCAATTTAATGTTGCCTAAAATAAATCTTTGCTTCCAAGGCCATGATATTGTGAACTTTGTCTTGGGGCTGTGATGTGATGTGACAAATAACTAATGCAAACAAGTGCGATGACAAGTGACATCTCCTCACTGCATTTGATGGCATGATCACAAGGTTTGATAGTTCGATACAAACTAAACATTCCTTGTTAGCATTCACACCTTTCACAGTGATGGTCTGTTGAATCATGTGGTTGTTGACTCAATAAGGATCTGTGGCGAGGAGTGTGATGTCCTTGAGCACTTTTTTAGTCGTCCTCTGCTGCATGCCCAGAGGTAGCTGTCAGTGTTGAGCCAAGAGCCCCTACACCACAGGTACATAGCGTTCGTACAAGTATGCAAGCACACAAACACTTATAGGAAACACTGATATGCAGTGTAGGAGTACTGACCACCCACAGCTCAATCTCTGACTGGCTGGGTGTTGAAGCGCTTGTCCAGGTCAGATCAATGCAGGTCAGCCAGATAGGAAGCATTTGAAAGGTCAGACAACCAGCCACACCAACTCCATGCCACAGGAAACACAGTATGGATCTCCTCAGATATTGATCCCTGGAGTGCACTAATGTCAAGCGCCTCCCCATGTATCAACTCGTATTCTTTTTTACAGCATCAAGAGGCATTGAATCTGGATTTTATATTTCTGAAGTTACAAGAACTTCAAATCTTACAACATCACAGTTGTACTGTAGATGGAGGCGTCGCTCCTACTTCTGTTAATCCCCTACAGGACATGAATCCAATACCACCACCTGGAGCTCCACCTTGAGCTAAATGAACCACAACCCTGCCAACCCGCTATTTTTGCCAAAGGCTAAAATGAAGTTTCGTCATTAGTGTGCTCTATTCAGTGAAGCACTCTGTCTTTCATTTTGTTATTAGGGTGTTCTTCAATACATTCTTGTTCAGTTGGACTTGCTTAAATGCTCGTACCCCTCTCTCTGAACCAGAGAATGCTCAATTTTTATGTGGATCCACAAACATATATGTGAGTGTCCCACGGTCTATGGGGAATGACTAGTAACCTACTGTAAATCTAGACTACCTCTTCAGAGGAAATTAAAATGGCAATGCTAAACCAAACACCACACCTGAGCTGCACCGAGGCAATCTTCATCAACCTGCTTTTTAAAACCCTAATCTGACCTAATCTGACCTGACCCAGACAGTCCTGATGAAGCAGAAAACTGATCTCTTTTAGCGTTAAATTTTTAAGGTGGACATATTATATACATCCTTATTTAACTCCTTATTTAACTCATACTGACCCGTTATGCAGCCCCTCAGTTCAGCCTCTGTCTGAAACAGGCTGTTTTAGCTACTCTCTTACTTTGACCATATTTAGCATAGATATCAGTTTTTAGCTTTCCAACCCACAACTTTACTGTTTTGGTTCACTCTCACTGCTCTCATAGTGTCATTTTTGTCTACAGCAGGCAGCTGTTTTCAGGGGAAAAGCTCTAAAGAAACCGACTGTACATCAAATGACAAACAGACACAGTTAGCGACTAGCTTGAGAACATAATGGATATTTAATATACTGGCTCTTTAGTAGTAAAGAGCCAGATATAATTGATAGACACCTAAAACAGAGCTAAAGGAGGGTGAATATTGGACTTACATTCATCAGGTGGACAGAAACATGACTCTAAATGAATGATAATGTTGTTCAGTAACTACTGGATGTGTAAATAAGCAACTGTTTGCTAACAAGTTTGACACATCAGCTCAAAAATTGATGATTTGTCAGTGTTGTGTTCACAACTTGTGGCCAAAAAATCAGTCAATGCAGTAAAAGATTTTTTTGTAAATAAAGGCATATTAAAGCTTTCCCATTAATAGTAATAACTTCAGGTAAATTTCTGTTTGAATCACACAACATTTAAACAAATGGCGATACAGTTGACTTGGTGCCATGGCTCCACTCTTGCAAATGGTCCCTATAGAAATACAACATAACAGCATGGGACAGACAACAACACGACAAACAACATGCAGGGAGCATTGCAAATAAAATCCCAGTGTGAATTGATTTAAGAGTAAAGTCTCCCCAGGGTGCACACAAACAGAGTAGAAAAACAGGTGGGAGCTTGAGTGGAGGAACTTCTTGTCAATAATTGTACACATAAACATACAGAGTGAGTAATTGCTTTTTAACAGACTGGCAAATCACTAAAGATATGAAAGGTATGATATGCTAGTTGTCAGCTTACACAACATAGTATGTCTTGTACCAGAATTTTTCCATTTGTTTCCATTGGTGTCAATTCAAATGAACTGAAGTATACATGTGCATAGGGTATTAATGTCTAAATTAACAAAAAGCATCAAAAAACATTCAAAAACAAGAAGAGAGCACTCAGTAGAGTGCAGATTTCCGCTGGGTGTGTACAGTCGAGATGGCCGCGAAGATAACAAAAACAGGGATTTATTCATCTCGTATTATGCCGAACTTTAGTGGATCATAACATATCGGGTATGGAATTAATCTGCAGATTTTCCGGTTCAAGATGAGACCAAACTTTTCTTTCGATTGCAGTTTTTGAGCCATGACAAAGTCCAAAATGTGACCTGCAACAGACTAATCAATCGTAAAATGGCGAGGACTGACTAAAGACAAAAGTCTAAGCTTTACGATAAGGAATCTTATCAATATTTACTGTATTTGAATTTACAACACAACCCACTCCAAAATTTGGCACTAATTGATCTAATATGGCAACAAGGTATGATTGGTTGTCCCTAGCGGATACAAGATTCCAAACTGAAGTAGTTGTTGATCACTTGTGGTCCCTGCCAGCCAGTTCAGAGGAGCGAGGAGTCAGATGTCAATAGAGGTATAAAACCAAGCAGTCAATGGTATAAAGTGGGTTTTTCAAAAATTGTGAATCACTGCAACCACGAGAGATCCTTGAGCATATAGTCATAAATATGCACAAAAAAATATTAGGCTGATGGGTCTAGTAGTATGCAAGATTAGCTGTAGACAGATACACACACATGGACACACACACACACACACATGACCAAACGCATGATACCCTCCAGGCTCACGCCTGGCGAAGATAAAAATGTTAATTATGGGGCATGTGCACTGTATAGTGACAGGGTGTTACAGTGACATTGAGGATTATCCTATTCCTGAATTGTGTTGCTAGGTAACAGCTTGGGTTCAAATTTATTTCCTGTCAGCTATTGATAAACACCATTGCTGGAAATAAACCCGGGCCAATTTAGAATGCTGAAAGGGAAATCGTCTGTAGAAACGAAATAGAAGCTGTACTTAACACACAGTGCAACTTTTTGTAGAGAGTCATTACATCATTAACATAATTACTCTCGTCCATTTGATGCAATTTTATGAGCATCACAGCATATCACTGTGTGTTAAAACAGATTCAATGCTGGATTTACACAATCACCAAAGACAGGCATGGCATCAGGAAACACTGGCAAAAAGAAGAGGAACAGATCTTAACACTTTAATATGGATGGGACTATGTTTACAAGAAAAAAAGGGCGGAGGGGGGCAAGCACACTGAAAAATTAACATTCTTGAGAAACGGTATTTTTAAAAATCACTTTTTCAGTTCCTGTGCCAATTCCTGACCTAATGAGGGAAGAAGTTGCTTTTAGAAAACATCAATTCAGTTTCGATCGTGTCAGGTGTTCTCTTTTGCAATCAAGGCACGTTTGAGAACAGTGGAAAACAGGTTGAGTTCAAGATACAGCTACAGACTGATGTCTCTAAAACAAGTCGACTGTGGTGATTGAAGTCATTGAACATTAACAGATATTGGTGGCAGGGAACACTTAGACGTTACATTTAAAGCAGGACTATCACAAGGCTCAGTTTATATGTCACACCTGATAATTGCATTTGTTTCCAGGTGAGTAACAATGGAAATTGTATTCTGATTGCTGTGATACTTTAACAAATGACATTGTTGTTTTTGTTTTTTTGATAATAAACCAAGTCTTTTTGGTTTTTAAAAACATTCTGGATGAAAATGTAGATATGCTTTGCTTTCTTTGGTCCTCAATAAACCCCATATACAGAAAATAAAAAATGGCGTTGAATGATGTGAATAGTTGGAAGTGTGACATCATTGGGCAGCCAAGTGTCACTACCAACTTAAAACCTACCTCATTTCATTTGAAAAGAAAAATACATCACATTTTACTTAATATAGTAAAATTATATAGTTTACTTATATAGTTTACTTTTGTATTAAACTGTTAATCCAAAATCATATTAATATAATTCACACTGTGCATCTGTGTTGATTTCAAATTTCTAATTTTCTACCTCTAACTCAAAATCTCTTTAATTGTATTCCCAAAGACAATATATAAACTTTATATATATAGTATAAAATTTGAGTAAAATGATGTATTGATCTTAAAAGCCTCATTTGCTAGTGAACATCTTTCTAAACAATCTTCTTTCATTTTTGCCACTCGACAATTAAAAAAAAAACAATCTACATAATGAATCATCTTGATGAAGCTGTGTACAGCATAAGGTCTCTATCTTGACACCTGAACCCAGAGGGAACAAATTACCCTCTTGTGGTTTAGTTATGGCTTTTCTTAACAAACTGTAAGGAAAGTAGCCACAGGCACACAGTACCTTGAGACAACATTATCAAATACCCTGTGGACTGAACACAATGTAAACTCCACTTCAAAGAGCTGGAATGAGATGTTATCTGAATAGAAGCTTAAAAATCAACTGTGCTCTTTGACTTTTATATCAGAGAAGGTACAAAACAATCAAAGTGGAAGTGTGCAAGAATACCTACTAAACTACTGATATTATCACTAGAAATGTGATCCTTTTGGTTTGCATTGGCAATATCCTCCTACAGAATTTGCCAACTGTTAAAGGTAGTTTTGTTAAAGAACAATGGGCCAAGAACACTTCCCTGTTGAACCCCACATTCCATTGATTATGGTTCAGTTAAAATACCATTATGTACTACATTTATGGCTACATCATTAAATCCCAGGGCTGTTGAACTAGTCAATAATTTGGCACAAACATATATATTTTCTGAGGATGTTCTCTGTGTCAGATGAGTGGGATTCCCTTAAGACACAAGACATTCATTAATTATATAATAATAAGACAAATTGTGTGCCTATTCAGTAACTCTCAAGTGGTAAATGATCTTAGCCACTACCAGAATAAATGAATGATATGTGCATAAAATGGCCTTAGAAAAATGATCATTCCCGTGGTTCAGGTTATCTGACTTTTTAGACAGTATGATGACGTTATCATCATACTGAGGAAGACAAACAGATGTTTGCAGTGGTTGTAAAGAGAGAGCTAAGATACCTTAGCCTTGCCTAATACAAGAGTCTCAGGTGTTTCAGGTGACTTTCATGCTGTAGCTAACATTTTATTTATTCCTACTCACTCTCATTTTATCTTTTTAGTATTAAATATCCATATTCATTTTTAACCTTGTCTTATTCGTTTAGGTTATTTTTATAATTTATCTTTACAATTTTGTTTATACACTGAAGAACAGTGCTCTTCCCTGTGAATCCTAAATTGAAAAAGTGAGCATTGCTCGCCTTTATTCCCACAAAATATTGTTCATCTACTGTATTCCAAATATTAATTTGGACTGTCTTTTCTGAGCCAGGTTGTCAACAGCCCTAAGATATAATGCTTTACAGTGGCAAAGCCTTGTCTACATCATGATTTTAATCACTGCAGGCAAAACCACTTTGTATAAACAATTATTAGATTAAAAGTGTCAGCAACAAAATTCTTCAGAGACTTTACTATGGACTAATGGAATTATAACAGTTGGAGACGGTTAGATCCTCAGAGTAAATTTTGCATATCTTTTGAAGCAAGGGTCGGGCACAGTGGGAATTAAATCACTAGCCGCCTTTAAAATGCCAGATATTTAATACAAGAGGAAACACTTCTTAAACAAATAGGAAACAAGCATTAAAAAGACACAACAGTAACAGCATTGCTCCACATCCTGCTGAGGTTTCTAAGACTTTGATAACATGTCCCCTTATTTCTTCACAACATCACTTTATAATTTTTTCAGCAGCAGGAAAAAAAAAACATGCATTCATAAGCAGCATAAATGTCACATACCATCAAGCTGGTACAGATGATCAAAGCTAAGCGCTGTCTGTCTACCAACCTGAATTACTGAACCCACAGGCAAAAATTATCATCTGAGATTTTTAGATATCTCATGGTGGGGGATAAAGTGGGAGAGGAAATGTAACCACTTCTTCTGAATTACTCAACCTTGTGTGGAAACTGAAGGATTCCACAAATAATGACCTGAGATTCTATAGATAAACCAAGATAGTGACAGACAGATGAAAAGATGGAGAGAATTTTTTGTCCTTCACACAGTTGTTCCACACCAATCGTGTTAATGTTGAACGTCACTTGTTCTCAGGTTTGCCTTTCTGTATTTGGCTGCACTCCTCTGTAATCATTCCTTATCTGTGTGCACAGCAGCTAAGGGTTCGTCTCTCTGAATGAATTGGCACAATAAACCTGTCACAGCCCAGACTTGTTGACTCTGTATTGACTGGGGTTACAGGGATCCATCCTTTTTTATTAGCTTCAGTTTGGCTACAGATTTACAGCGTGATGTTCTACCCACACATGACAGAGACATTAAAACACAAAGTCACTCAATATGGTACAGTTGTTTGTTGTTCTGCTCAGTTGTTAGTTTCAGCTCTTAACAACATATCAGTACCTTGCTTGGTGTGTTACTTTTCAAAGGGCCTATTGTGGAGTTGTCATCTATTCATCTAACTGATGCTTTGATTTAATTGATGCTTTTGGTTAGTGTGATAATTTAAATATAATTAAATATAATCTAAGATAGTAATATATCAACTACAATAAACCTACAATGTTTTTTAGATGGGATAAAATATAGTTCACATATGGTAACATAAAAAAACAAAGTGACAACTGACGTAAGATCGTAACTGTATGAAAATTATTAGGGATTAAGGGGATGATACAATTATTCTTTATATTAATATTGTAATATTATTAACACTTTCCCATGGTATTACTATTTTAAAAACATATTAATTAATATTTGAATGCTGGAGATGGCCTTGCTTTTTCCTTTTTTTCAAGTGGAAAAAAGTCGTGTTTTGGTTTTTTTCATCAATAAATTAAACTTCTCACTTACTTTACATTCAAAATGTGAATTTACTTCAAATTATGAACTGGCCCCCTGAAAATATCCTTTTCTCTTATTATTCATTGCATTTCTCTTACATCGTAATTCATTGCATTTCTCTTACATCGTAATTCAGTGACAGTGGTAGAACTGTCAAACAACACATTATTATAGTTATGATCTTTGCATAATTTGATTAATTGTTTATAATGTAAGGGATTTACATGTAACTTAAGCTCATTAAACTGTTGTGCATATTTTTAGTGACTCTGGATGAGGGCATCAGCTAAATACCTATATTATAACAACTAGATATTAGATATTTTAAGATGGTACATGGGTTGTAAACACATTCAGATATTTTCTGTAAGTTAGTTAAAAATACACAAAATGATGATTTTCTGTTGATAACTCAAACTACTCACTCACTGTATTTGATGTCACCTCAAATTTGTTTTTAGAAATCCTTTCTGCCATACTCTTGAGTTGTTTTCACTGCACATTTCTCTTGCATCATCATTTGGTGACAGCAGTAGGATTGTCACAGCACATCATTATGGTTCTGGACTGCTATAGTACTATTGGTTGTTCATAATGGTGCATTTACGTGCATTTACAATATTAGGAGCCTGACCCCACACACCTGCCAACACATAATTTTCAATCCCACTGCTTACACATCTTTAAAATAAAGAGATAAGTCTTTGAAATTAAAGCATCCATGTAATGGAAACTTTAAATGTTAAAGCAAGAAACAAATTAATTATTAGACACACAACAAAGTAGACATGTAAATTAAGAGTGGCACACTCTGGGCCTTGTATATTCAAGCTAATATATATTGTATGTTTTTCTATGTTGCTCTGAATGTAGGTGTCATCTGTATGGGGGATTTTAAGGTTAAGTATTTTTGTGACGTATAGCATATAAGCACATATTGCACATATTAGTCACATTGTTGGTCAACCCTCAGTTGACCCAATTTTTGGTTTAATGAAGTTGATGATGACCTTCGGCAGGTCCTAGGAGGGCGATTGGGGTGTTAGCTTCTACATTTGTCAGGACAGTTGCACTGAGATCTTTGATTGACAGCCGAGCATGTTGAGGCATAGATGAACAGGCCCCTCTTCCAGATTAACTTTCTACTGCCGAGCCTCAGAGATTGATCTGTGCCAAGGACTGGCAAGGCCTTGGTGCAGGTATTGTAAAAAGAGATTGGATCTATTCTTTCAAGGAAAGAGCTCCCTGGGTTGCGAGAGAGTGCATGATAAAAGAAATATGGCACTTTTATTAAATCACTTACAATCATTGTGTGGGATATGCTCAAACACACACACACACACACACACACACACACACACACACACACACACACACACACACACACAGTTGTGTTTCCATCACTTCAGAGGACATTGCATTGACTAACAATCATTTCATGGAGACTTATCCTTACCTTAACCATAACCACTACTTGCCGAGCCCTAACCCTTACCCTAACCTGAAAATAACCCCAAATTTACCTTAACTTTAAACCAAGTCTTCATCCTAAAACTAATTATTTACAGTATGGGGGACTTGCTTTTTGTCTCCATAAGGGAGGTGAATCCCCACAACATGAGAAATACCTGCCCCCCCTCACACAC
The DNA here is from genome assembly GCF_963924715.1 of Thunnus thynnus. Taxonomy (NCBI): domain Eukaryota; kingdom Metazoa; phylum Chordata; class Actinopteri; order Scombriformes; family Scombridae; genus Thunnus; species Thunnus thynnus. The sequence continues at coordinate 23,032,151 of NC_089528.1, forward strand.
ACACACACACACATACACACACAGGATCACATGTTATGGTGCATATTGTGAATTAATCAGGTGGAAAATACTGAGGTCCATTCAACCAAGAAGATTGATCTTCTGTTTTATCTTTGTATAAGTTTAGAATTGCATGAAAACAGCATATAGCAGTTACTCTTGTGCACATACAGTAAGACTTTTTAAAAATGTGTCAAATTTTAAAAAAACAAATTCAGTCTCGCCTTTTTAGTTAAAAAAAAAAAATTCAGTATAGTTGTTTCTGAGTGAGAGTGATGAATGACAGTATTTGATTTTATCTTGCACACTAACTGGACAGTATGTATAATTAATTTGTATATGTGCGATTATCTTTAATCATTACACAGTCTTGCTGTTTGAGTTTTGTTGAGCAGGCTCCAGAGGAATAGTTTGACATTTAGGAAATTACATTAATTTGCTTTCTTAGCGAGAGTTAGATAAGAAGATTGATACCACTCTTGTCTGTGCCGTCTGTGCGCTACAGAGCTAGCTAGAGTTGGCCTTTGGCAGGTCCTATGAGCGATTAGCTTATCTTAGCTTACCCTAAAGACTGGAAGCAAGAGGAAACATCTAGCTCTGAGTTAAGAAATCCACCTACCAACACCTCTACAGCTCATGTTAACATATAGTATCTCATTTGTTTAGGAAATGTGTTACTCTCGGCAAGAAAGTGAACAAATGTTTTTCCCCTAATGTCAAACTACTCTTTTTACAGAGCCATTAGTGCAAGTTTTCTCTTAAAGCATACAATTTGTCACTGTAATGTTGTTTTTTTCTTATCCTGAAAATAGCATTTTGTATTACCCATGGATGCAATATTATTTATATATTTTATAGGTAATCAGGCAGTCTCACTGATTAAGATCTCTTTTCCAAGAAAGACCTGAGAACGCGCTATTTATGAACTGCATTCACAGCCAAATTTGTATGTATTTCCCTGCACAGCCAAGAATGGAAAATCAAACATCACAGTGGTATGGATAGTTTTCTTGATAGAATAGAGTGTAAGGACGCAGTGGCTGTAGGCTATAATGAACAATGCACAAGGAATATGTTACATGTGTGATTTCTGTCTAAGTTGACACCTCTGCTGTCTGGGTTTATGTTTAGTTACCACTTTGTGCAATAAAATAGATAATTAACAGTGCTGTGTGCTATAAAGACGATGAGCAGTCGGAACTGTATCTTAGATTGGACAGGCTATAAAAGGCCGCCTTTTGTCTGTACTGTTGTGTACAGCCTTTATAGACCAATGCTCTGTTGGTCAAGCATGTTGGATGGGCAGTGATTTGCTGTTATTGCCTTTGTGATGCAGAACGTTGCAAAGTAAATTGGTCACTCATTTTTCAGTTTGTCTATATCTGCTCTTTTTCTTCTTCTAACTTTTTATAAGTCCATTTTTTTCTGAGGAAAGATGACCCACCCACTTTTAGTATTGGCCCACCCAAAATACAATTTCTCCCTTCGCCACTGCTTCAACCATGGATGATCTATTGGAAATATGACAAGATATTTGTTTGATTTGTGGTGGGAGATATGACCATAATGAATTCTTATGAGATAGTGTTCCAAAATTTAGTGGAACTATCACAGAGCAGAGCAGATAATAATTTGATTTAGCCTTCCTATTCATGCTGGTGTACATGTTTCTTTGTTGCCTAAAGGTTAACCAGTCCTCAGGAGTGCCACTGGATCTAGCCTTGGACCGGGCTTTGTCTCTGTTGTGGATAGCATTAAAGAGTTGTGGGGAGAACCAAGGACTGTATCTGTTTTAATTCTATGTTTTTATAAGGGGCATGTCTGCCAGCAATAACATTAAAAGATAGTGGAAAGTTTTCCATTGCCACGCTAGGATCAGTGATAGAGAAGGTATTATCATTGTCAGAGATGGACAAATCCTTTAAAAAAAAAAACCTGGAGATTAAAATGCTTATAATTTCTTGTGGTGATAATTTGAGATTAAGATTTAGGGATTTTGGTGTCTCTGACACAAGTGATGGGACAGTGATCACTAACATCAAGGGCAAAAACTCCAGAGGCAGGGTATTTGTGTTTTCTGTTACTAAGCATGATATCAATTAATCGGGAGGTAAGAGGATTTTTGAAATTTGGTCTGGTGGGTTTGTCTATGAGCTGAAAAAGATTAGGTTCCAGGCACTGTTCTTTTAATTTGTCAGCGCTGTCAGTGCAATAGAAATAGACATTGATCTGCAATAAGATACAATAAGTTCTAGTGCAGACAATCAGCCTTATTGTGTTTCACTAACAGTAGGGATGGCATCACCGTCATTACACTCAGCCACTGCAGCAGGTTAGGTGTGATAAATATGCTGTCAGCCCACTCTGCATTAGGACGGATTGAAGCAGACTGTGGCTGTGTACATCAGCTATTTCTAAAAGCTGTCACTGAGCAACTATCAGCTGGGTTTTGTTTGACTGTAGTTGCCTATAAAACTGTTTGTTATCAACCTGTGATTTACTGAATGTGTGTACAGTACATACCTATTGTTTCAGTACTGTAAATATGCACATTTTTAGCTTGATGTTCTAGTGACTTTGTCATTATTTCTTCTCTAAAGTTAAATCAATTAGACATTCATGAGAGATTCATATGTATTCCCCAGGCAAATGATTCAATTATGTCCTGTAAATGAGGCGTGACTGACCTTTAAAAGGCAACTATTCATAGTTCAATTTCTCACAATTGTCTCCATGGGTCAGCTAATCTATTTTGCATTTCCTGATGTGTCAGATAGAGTTTACAATAACAGAACATTTCAGATAGTGTAAGGTGACAACACAGTCTGCAAGGATGACCTAATAACTGCCTTATAATCTTAAAAACATAATTATTGTTGATGTGGCAGTCATATTGCAAGTTCTCAGCTGTTGGGCAACTGTGATGAAAGGTTTCAAAATGTATAATTCAGTTTGACTATCTCACTAGAATTTAATAGATATAGTTCATGTTTGTGCTGTGTTTGACAGGCAGATAATCATTCCACCAATAATAATTTTGGCTGCTTGATAGTATCTGGTAGAAGTTAGTGTCGTATTTACCAAACTTTAGCAAACTCATGCTAAAATTAGCAAACTCATGCTGTGGAGCCAAACATTTTTCTAACCCATAAAACTGTATTTTAAATTCTAGTGGCAATCCCAAAGTTTCCAGAGAGGCCCAATATGTCAGCCTGAATTATGGGAAAATGTGTATTAAATGAAGAGTTGGAACAAGCTGATACATAATACAGTATGATGCTGTCAGACATTGTGGACTAAGATGATTTGTTCCCATCTTAAAGTATCTGGATGTCAAGGGGCTAAGTAGCTGCCCTAAAATGAATGATTCCTTTGATATAAAAGATGTGTGATGTAACTACAGTCCCTACAGTCCTTTTTTAAACAATCAATTTTTCCATTTTGATGATGGTGCTTCCCAAGAATTCTGACTGAATCATCCACACTGACATAAATGCTTGTTATAAATTTATACAGGCTTCTTCAAATGACATTGTTTAGTAAACTAAGACATGAGTTAATGCAAAGTTATCAATATTCAGATGAATTATTGTAGATCACCATTAAATAACCAAGACAACTTTGTAGATCTCCAGTAAAGATGAATTATTCTTCTTATTTAAAAATCAGTCTCACAAAATGTGTAAACAACACTGCACACAGAAGTTTGGAGCTTAGAAAAGTCTTCACAGCTGTTCTTTCTTTATTTTCCTGATCTCTAGGTGGGGAAAAAACAAACACTTCCTTACATGTCATGACATTTTTCATGACATGTGAATTTCAATCAATAGGCCAAGCATAGCACTTGTCAATCCATCTTTTACAATCATCTTTTCCTCTCCTACACCTGGAGTTAGTACCGCCACCTTTAGAGGCAACAACAAAGTTATTCACATCCCCCCCAGGGAGTAACAGCGTGGAGCTGAGGTGCTGTGAGGAAGCTAATGAATGTATTTGTCATATCTCTAATGGCTCACTATATCACCACAGCACCTCGGCTTCAGATTAATGGTAATCAGGACTGCAAAAACGCAAATGCATTCTGTCTCAGGATTTTTAGTTTCTGTGTAACAGCCTGCGCTGATGAGACACCTTGGGAGAACATTAAATTGACGGCATCAGAGTCGTTCTGAGCCAAACTTGTGAAAACGCTGACAATGTGCCACGGTAAGTGATAGCCGAAACACACAGAGCTGGAAAGTTGGTATTCACATCAGCAAGACTGCAAGAATGGCAAACTAATGATGAGTCAACTCTACTATTGATTAGAGCTGGCTTATTTTAGTCCCTTGGGCCCACACAAGCCCACACACCCAGACCAACAATATCTGTTTGCTCTCAAGTAATGCTGAGATGCCTCTGCAGATACCAACTTCACAAACTTTTTTTTTTTACTGTCCCTTTCTTGCCTCTCAAATCTAATCCACCAGCAGGACTTCATCTTCTTCCATTAAGTCCCAAGTAACTTCATTTTGAGACTGTGTATTTTTTTATCTACAGTATGCACTCTAAATGCAAATGACCGAGTGTGTAGGGTTCTGGCAAGTACAGAGCTCACACTGAAGATGGTGACATAGACTTGTGGTCACGAAAATATATTAAGATTAATTAAGAGATTAAAGTAATAAGTCTACAAATTAATATTTTCCACAGCTCTTTGTATGATCAATTTACAACAAATTACCAAGGGGGACCTAAGTTATTCCTCAGTGTTCACATGTTGATCAACTCCTGTGGGGGTGTTGAAGTGTGAACAACAGAAGTTTGAGCCAGCTGCATATTTGATTTGAATGGTTTTGGAGTTTCACACGTACACTATATGTAGCATGAATAATGGTGTGTGGGTGAGAGGAGTGAGAAATATATGTTGAAGGCTCCTCAAGGGCGTCTCCCTCTGCTTCTGTGGAGACAGGAGCACACACGTACAGGCAAGAAGATGCAAGCTGGCTGCACGATTCTGATGCACTTTAAAAGCACACTTGATCAGCAATTCCGTCTATGAGCCCACACATCCCACTGACTTCAAACACACTTCTTGAAGGTTCAGGGCACAGAACTGAGTAGATAACAGAGGGATACCTTAGCAGAGATACCTCACTTTGTTGACACAAGATATTAACACAAGACATTTTAATAAACCTACTGCCCTCATGTGGTTGGTTGTGCATGGGTCAGAGATAGGACAAAAACATTCTCAAAACTACTTTTCTTTAAACTATCTACAGTGAATCCACACCTTTATTTCAGTCAGTGCAGTAATTGATTGATTACCAAAAAAAGACTAATGATTCCTGCCTTCTCAGGGAAAAGGCCATGATTAGGCTAATTTAGGAAACAGCTGAGCTTTTGTTCGGTATAGACTTTATCGATGGGCATGTTCCTCTCTAAACTGTCTACACTGTGGATCTGTAAAGTACAGGTGGCTCATTGAAAGGGCTTGTCCATCTCAGTGTCTCTAGAAATCATCACAATGTATACAATTGGCTAATTTATAAAGAAAACTATAAACTATTACTGTGTTGCTGTAAAGAAATATGTCCTATGTTGTGGCAGATTTGGAAAGATCTAAAATTACAGCTATACAGTATGTGTATGACATTCTATCCTCCTAAGCACAATAACTTTCCTATATTGTAGACGACAGCAATCAATACACATACTATTCAGAAAAGGAGTAAGAAGAAGAAGTTCTGTACAACTGAGTGAACAAAAAATGTATAATTCCAAGGTCACAAAATGTATTCGCTAGCCTGAATTCTGTTCTTCTTTCCATACCTTTAATCTTTCCCACTCCATATCTCATGATGGGTAAGACCATTTTGCAGCTGATAACTTGCACATAAAGCTGCAGACATCTATATGGTAAGCTACTTGAATGCACAGTGATTGAATGCTGAAAGTGTATTCAAAGAGTGACAGTTTTGGTGCTCTTATCCAATGCAATCAAGACATTTTCCTGTTATTGTACATGTGAATCTTTATCTCTCTTTCTCTGTACATCTCTGACGCACTCTCACACAATACACAGTGAAGTACTCCACACACCAACCTTAAAGCACAATTTTCCTCCTCTTGGCCCTACACATACAGCGACTTTGTCTCTCATCCAGTAGCTTATTTTTGCCCACTTTCTATATAGTAGATACACCAGTAACCTTTGCTAACTCCATCCTTCAACCATGCCCCCAATTAAACTTATGACCAAGAACGTCCGCCGCACTGGCTCACAAGCTAAAAACTTTAAAAAGTATTAAATAATGTAACTAAAAATAAGAGTCAGACATATTCCTCCTCTGAGAAACCCACCCATCACTCTCACAACAGCAAAACCTAAAGATATTGAAGTTTAAGCAAGTATCATATGCAAACTATGCCTTGCAAAGAAGAATAGAGACACATATTCATGCATAAATAACACTAATTTACAATAATTCACATTATTGACCATGATGAAACATTTATCATCATCAAAACTTTCATTCAACACTCATTTTCATCCATTCATTCTTAGTGATTATACAAGTTTAAAACTTGACTAAGAGGTCACTTGGAAAATATTATATAACTTTTAAGCTCCTTTATCACTCATGAATTCCAAATTTATGCCACTAATTCTGCTGGGTAGATTTTTTTTATCTTGACTTGACTCCTGAAACCGACATTTTCCATAATACAACTCAACGGCGTCTTTTCTTGTCTTTTCCCTGCCAAAAAACACCCCATGTCACAGGCTGAAAAGTACTCCCTGTCACTAATAAATTGGCATATAAAATTGTTGGAGTGCCCCTTTAATATGTAGATGGCTTGGCCCGTGTGCTGCTTATTCAATCACATCATCACAAGAGGCTATTTGAGATTATCTCCAAATGTTGTTTTTAATCATACCTTTAAGGATCTTTCTGAAGGGAAGTTTTTCACAGGGTATTTTTCTGATGCTTAAAAGTAAGCAGCAATCAATAACAAGCATTAAGTTGTGTCAGTTTTGTTTATATTCCACATTCAATACAGAGGGAAACTCAACGTGCTTCACATAAAGGTTCTTTGTTTTTCGAACATTTTCATTTGAAGCCACCAAATATATCAAGGGAAGTTTTACCTGTATGTTAATCACTGCTGTAGATAATGGATTTTTACAATAAACACAATTTATCACGTAGTTAACTGCATATCCAAGGATGGGAGTCTTGGATCAATAAACTGTGTGTATGTATGTATTAAATTGTCTATTTTATATAGACTTCTCTGAAGCATATGGTCATGTGCCAAAAGGAAAAATGTTTCAAAATCATGGGCTGCATTATGCTTAAGGCTCACACCAACCATTCTAGGATCCACCATAATCCACAACAGGTGTGTGACAAGTGTCTCCTTCATCCATGTTTCTTGTTTCCATGTTGCTTTGTACTATTTGTGGACTACTAAGAATGCTTGAATAAACATGTGATGTAGAGAGGATGATTTCATAAAATGCCTTCATGCTCTAATGCTAATGGAGAACAGTCATTTTGGCAGCGTCGTGAGAAAAAAGTAGTGAAATACTTGGAGATGTCCTGACCTCATTGAACCAACTTGGCCTGTTAGAAGCAGGGTTTCCATCAGTACAGGTTGAAAGTAAGAGAAAATCAGGCCAAACTCCTAGTGATGGAAGTGACAGAAACTATCAGTAGAGTTGATGAAAAGGGTACAAGCAAAGGGAGGGAAGCAAACATTGCATAAGACATAAACTAAACCCTGAATAAACTACTTGTGCTGTATAAAAACAACCCTACAATTTATTGAAGATCATCATACACTAGCTGAAAATTGTTGTGCACGTGTGGCACTGGTATACTGGACAAAAGACATGTACTTTTATGTCCTCACACTCATCAGATATGATTAGTGTTGATATGAACTACCTATGTGATTAGAAGAGACTAAGGAAGTTGAGGCTACAGAGCTAATTAAGCTGGTAGTCACTGGTCCTGTCAAACTATTAGAGGTCAGATTTCCAGGATAAACGGTTTTCTCTACACTATCATACAAGCAATGAAGTTCATATGGCTTTCATTATGTTGCATCAGCCCATATGGCATCCGAATAACAGGAGAATCCATGTGCAAGGATACCTGTCAATCGGATTATGAGAGCAAAACTGACTGAGAGCTTTATTTTTGTTATCACAATAATCATAGAAAAAAAAGTTTCATATTCTTTTTCTCAGAACTGTTATATCGCCGGGGATTTGCTGCTACATCGATCTCCCGCTGTGCACACCACCAGGTGAGCCTGACCATGAAATGTGTCTTCTAAAAACAGTATTTCAATAACAGATGGAAAACATGCTGTCTGGGGGGATTATCTGTCTTTTACAGCATAGTGTTATATATTTGTTTCATACTTTGCACAGAAATCAATATGGTCTTTTCAGTGTTTTGTTGTGTATGAGACTGATATGCATGTCAAAACCTTTCTTGGTTAATTAAAGTTACGTGACTCAGGCAACTTTCCATTAATTTAAGTCTCAGTAATTTGGGCGGCAGCAGTAATTACTATTCTTATATTTGCATGTATAATATTCAAAGGTCACATTCACGTCACTTTTCTCCTGTAGCTGTTGTTCTGCTAGTGATTTTGGGCTTTCTTAACACAGTTAAAATTTCATTAAACTTCATTATATTCAAATTTCAGCCATTTAGCTAATAGAGGTGATGGAGAAGTATCAAATTAAAACAGTGAGAGCCAAGGAGTCTGAAGTCAACAGTAATTATGCAACAGTTCCAGTAGAATGAATCAGGGGCAGCCCTAGGGCACCAAATGAGGAATGGGGCACCAAATGAGTGGGTGTACTTGTATGTAGCTTTTGGAAATATGCATTTGTTATCTCTTCTTATTCCTCTTTTTTTCACCATTGACTTGCATGGTTCTCGTCTGGTCCGTCAGTCAGTTTTCGCCTGACCACCACCAACCACCAAACTTCATGTCCTTCCTCAGGCAATGCCATCAAACACTCATTGAAAGGCGCCTTGACCCCCACTTACCTTTTTGTCTTGAGGACCGGGAGGACTTCGTCTGGGCTGGAGGTACCACTGTTGCACTTCATTTTAGTGTGAGTTCATTTTTGAAGCTCTAGGACTGGAGGTACTATTGTTGCACTTCTTGGGGGTTCCGGCTTCAATCTAAAATCTCGCCTAAGGCACCAACGTAGTCAGGGCTGGCTCTGGTATGAATTTTTACCGCACTGAAAAAAAAGGCAGTGGAAAGGGTAACAGTTGAGTAGAGAGAGAATAACAGCTGTTCACTGATGTATGGCATGTCCTGATGGTTGACCTGATCCCAAACATGTTGATCACGCTTCTCGTCTCAGTCACTTAGCACAGAGAGAAAATATTTCCATCACGCAGTAACAGTCTCCCAGTTCTGTTGTGACAACAGATTCTTGACCCAGACTAAGAAACCTTCACTTGCAGTTATGGCAAGTAACAACACATACTAAAACAATGAATGTGAGTACAGTGTTTAAGTTCCACTGTACTTCATTTCAGTTTATGCTACTTAAGATTTTACTCCACTATATTTCAGAGAATATTGTGCTTTTTTATCCACCTATATATATTTGACAGCTACAGTTAGTTACTTTGCATATCAATATTTTACATACAAAACAGATTAAACTACCCAACAGTGTATAAAATACATAAACATGGCTCCACTTCCATCAGGTGCAACATTAAAATGCTGCTTAATGCGTCAGAAAGAACCCGATCAAAACAATATGTAGTCGTTGATTTCCCAGTACTCTGAGAAGCTGTTCTGCATAATGAGAATCTACTTACTGTACATTTTCTGACTGACATTTTGCTACTTACTTAAAGCAAATATGTAACTTTTGAAAGAAGAAATAACACATTCTTCACACTATGAAACAGGAATCCCTTAAAATATCATTCATTACTTTGTTTATTATTTTGGTCAATTTTAAGGTTTTTTTTTTAAGGAGAAACATGGAACATAGAAAAAAAGCTATGAAAACTTAGTCTCGCAATACCAGACAATCGCAGAACTCTGCCTACCAAAGTCTGGGGATTTATAAATGCACGGTAGTTGCTTGCACAGCAGCGGGAAAGGCCACTAACAAACCTTTACATTTTGTCAAGGACATGCCTTACCAGAAATGATGCCCCCCTCTCCCTCCATATTCCTCCATAGTGAATTGCATGTCCGACTTGGTGATTAATCACCACTTACACTATGTTTTAGCATTTATTATTACACTGAAATGATAAATGCTAACAGTGATTTATGCTAACATGATCTAGCATTGTGGCCGCAGTGGTTCTGTTTAGCAAAAGTTACATAGTCTTTCTTAAGTATTGAATCAGAATACTTCTTCCACCACTCTTCACTTGGCATTTTCTCCTTTGTGTTATACGCAAATTACTCATGTCAGTCAAGTTGAATGCGCATGCAGTCACAGAATGTTAAGTTTGTGTTTTAACTATATCTACCCACAACGGTGTTGTTATAATTTATGTACATTTACAATCCTTACTAATGAATGGATTTTTGTTCTCATTACACAGACAATGACTATGTTTTTGTCTACTGTGCTCAAAGTTATCCTTATTCTGCATTCAGTTAAACAGTCAGATTGCTCAGCCTATTATAGTATGACTGTTTTGCTCTCCCATGGCAGCACTACTCATGCTCATCAACTTCATCTAGATGATGGGCAGGAGAGGAGCATGACATCCACACCAGAGAATTCATTAGCAGCCTTGAAATGCACTGTGCCATCATCCCTCTGTTTCTTTGAGGTAGCCAATGAAATTCAGGCTAGTGGGCGGCCTGAGGCAATGACACCAGCACTTGTGGCAGGAGAACAGTAATTGGACGGTGTGTCAGATGAATCCAGGTTGTGACAAGCCACTGGGCACAGAGTCGCCTTGGCCCTGATGCAAAGCTATCTCTCAGCCACTCCACTGACCTCCCGTAGCTTTCTTAGCTTTTCAGTGAAGGTCAGTGGAGTTATTGTAGGTCAGCAGAGGAAAAAGCCTCTAAATTCTTCTTATCTCAAAATAACTCACAGCAGCATCCCGCAGCTTTATAGGAGAAGCAAGGGAGGGCACAGTGGTCTGTGCTGAAATATTAAATATGAAATACTGCATTTCACAAATACATTATGAAACTTTGAAGTTTTTTATTTGTGACTGATGATGAGGTGGTACAAATCAGCTAGGCATGACTGCACAGTATAAAGCATGGTAAAAGGTTTTTTTGGTCAGATGCAAAATATCACTCCTCTTTTTCTACAGATTTACTCATCTAGTATAGTTTTTTTTTTCTCTAATCCAAGTCCTCAAGAGGAATATTTTGTGCTATTTTGCACTGACACTGGATAACAACATGAGATGGCAATGTGTGAAACACAGCAGACAAATACTTGAATGTGCAACAGTGAATGACTGAAAAGAATAGAAGTAATAGTAAACATGTTTTGGAAAAAAAAAGATAAGCAACATTAAAGTGTGCTTCATTTAAACATGTCACATTAATACTGAGGTGTGTGTGTTAATGTAGACATTAAAAAAATACTGCTTCTAAGGTGCTTATGTATTCATTTCACATTCAATATATACATATTTATACATGCCAGTCAGTCTGAGCAAAAATATCTTCTTTTTCCATATTTCAGATGAAAAACCAGATGTGGCTGCTGCTCAAAACACCACATATGATTTAAAGTCTAAGTAATGTGTCAGATATACTTGGTTTATGATAATATGGTGGAGGATGAACTCCTGTTAGCAGCCAAAGGCTTCTAAATTTGGCTGTGGCTGGAAAAATGAACTGTTCTACAGTACCAGTCACTTTGGCAGGTAACTAACCAGGCTTGTCTCTACTCTAAAAGGTTAGTAAAATAGTAACCGTGGCTTTTGAATCTTGAAATGTGGAAAGTTAGTTTACTCCCCGGCAGAGGAACACCTTTACATTTGTGTCTGTACATTTGCAGTTTACATTTTCATGTTTTCCTCTTCACCGGTGAGATCTTGATGTCTTTTCGTCCGACTGCAGTTCGTTTGTGTAACGTGACGTCCTCCTCTTCTTCTGTTTGTTGCTTGGCAAAGTTGACAAACACCTGCACAACAGACATACTGATTAAGTGAACTTATTTAGTTGAAGGAGTGGTAAGAACATCTTTTTTTACTGCCTTATGGTACAAAAAGACTATTAAGCCCTCAGCATTGATATTCATAGTTGATTTTGATCTGAAGCATTACTTGGTGATGTTAAAGCTATGTTCAACAGTTGGGTTTCGGTAAAAGTAAATGGTATATTCAAATTGAACATATTCATACATGAATTAAAAGTAAAGACATTCATTAAACATAGTGAAGTTTCTAATGAACAGTCTTGGGAGTCACTTCTCAGTCTTCTCATTGTCTTTGTTTATACGTACCTGGTCGAGTGTTGTCTGGGAAACAGAATAGTCTTCGATGCTGAGCCTGTCTTTATTGGCCACCACCAGCTGAAAGATCCTGGCAAGGGAGGAGGAGGAGGCAATCTCATACTGCAGCGTGTTGTAGTGTCTCTCCCTCTGAACGCAGCCTGGGAAGCAGCTCTCCATGAAGTTCTCGACAGGCTCCAGCTCGGGGGACAAGCCGGGTCTAGCTGCCTTGATTTTCATGGTCACTACGTAGCCGTCACCAAATCTGGATGAAGGAAACACCATGTAAAGATATTCTATATTTTCTCAAATTTCCTTATAATTCTGGTATTTGAATAGTACATTGAGACTGGAAGGTCATTCTTTGATATTGAAAACAGTACGTGGTGATTTAGAAGCTGTTCTGGAGCGATTCGATTGTATCACCTGATCTTAATCAGCAGTCATTGAATTTGAGGCAAAATCTAATCTGCTGAGGAAGATTGTGTGATACAGCTGAACTGCTACAGCTTCTAAATGGACCTTGTGGTGTGATTGTTTTCTCAAGTAACTTAACAGTTAACAAGCCTGCTCAAATACGGAAAGCATCTTACTTGTACTTGAGATGCTGAATGGTCCCCAGACACTTGAAGGTCCCATTGACCATGATGGCCAATCGAGTGCAGAGGGCCTCACACTCCTCCATACTGGTGGAAAACAACAGTAATCAATCTAATTTTTAATGCTGCTACTTCATATCTATGAGTAATAAATCATAATTTCACAGATTGCAATAACAAAATCATGCAAATACCAATCTAGTCATCATTTCAACAATAGTTCTTGGCAGTACAATTAACTGTATATATAGCTGTATTGGTCAGCTGTTGCAGCAAATGTGTGCAGTGGATTAATATCATTATTTGATATTGAACCTGTGTGATGTCAGCACCACGGCCCTTCCATCCTGAATGACACTCATGATGGCATTCCACAAGAAGCGTCGAGAGTGGGGGTCCATCCCTGTTGTGGGCTCGTCCTTAATACACACACACCGACAAAAAACAACAAACTTGACTCTCTGAGCACATAATTCCATATGAACAGAGACCAAATCCTTATCTCTATCAGCATATGGCAAAAGATCTCAGATTCATGCCAATTTGAATTGAACTGTGCAGTTGCCTGCCAATGTATAAAACATTCGAGGCCAGGCTTGACTGAACCCATATGGCTTCCCATCTGGATCCATAGACCATTTCATTGATAAATCCCTGCATAAAACCCAAAAATCCAAACAATGAGCTCATGAGCTCGTCCTCATTGGCTAACTCACCAGCAACACCAGAGCTGGGCAGCCAATCATTGCAATCGCTGTGGAGAGTTTGCGCTTGTTGCCTCCACTGTAAGTTCCTGCACAGTGGCCAGCGTACTCTGTCAGACCCAGCTTCTGGATGCCCCACTCTGCCACCTACAGGGGGAAAGGGAAACATATGTTTAGTGGCTACATACCATGGATTTAACCTCACAATTTTATTCCACCTGCCAAAACATCCTGGATACTGGTGCTCCATTTATAATCATGCGTTCCAAACCTAAATCTGAACCATGGTTGACTGACACTACTTGTGCTGTCAGACAAGAATGCAGGAGAGCTGAACGCAATTGCAAAAAAGACAGGTTGCAAATGTTTTTTGACATTTGACAGCCGGTGCGGATATCAGAAAATTGTCAAAGCTGAAAAGACAAAATACTTTTCTGATATTATTTCAAATAACTGTCACAAACTTCTTGTTCTTTTTATTACCATTAATGCTATTCTTAATTCCCCCCAAACTTCTTGTCTGGATGTTTGCTCAGAGACCTGTGACCCCCCCCCCCCCCCCCCCCCCCCCCCCCCCACCCACCCACCCATGACCCATCCATCAGGGTCACTTGCTCTGCTGTTTTTTTACCAGTTTGAGCCTGTGTCTCTCTCTCTTCTAAAGGAGATTTTTGATAATATAAAATCTTCAGTTTGTCCCACAAATATTGTCCCCCCTCACTTTTTAAAAGAGATTTGTGAGACTATTGGACCAAACATCCAAACAACAGCAGCAGTCTCACTTCAGGTGTTGTACTAGCAAATTTTAAGCATGCAGTAGTGCAACCATTGATCAGAAAATCTAATCTGGATACCTCAGCCTTCTCCAATTTTAGACCAATTTCTAAACTCCCATTCCTTTCAAAAATGTTGGAGAAAGTTGTACTTACAACAATACAATTGCAATCTCTTTTAGACATACACGGCATTCTTAAGGTATTCCAGTTTTCTAGCCCTTCACAACACTGAATCTGCACTTTTAAAAGTTTTCTTTATCTTTTATTAGCTACTGACTCCGGGCACTCTGCCATTCTTATGCTTTTAGATCTCACAGCTGCATTCGACACAGTAGACCATAGTATCCTTATCTATCGCCTGGAGCATTGTGTTGGCATTAAAGGTACTGTTCTGTAGTGGTTCAGGTTGACTGTCGACAGTTATTCGACTGACAGAAGTTTTCTGTCAGCGCTGGTGACTCCGTATCAGTGCCTCTTCCTTGTGGAGTCCCTCAGGGTTCTATTCTCAGGCCGTTCCTATTGTCCCTTTATGTGCTCCTCTTGGGGTCTGTTCTTAGAAAAGACAGCATCTCGTTCCACTGTTATGCAGACAACACTCAAATTTATCTGCCTTTGAAGGACATAAAAGCTTGGATGGCCTTAAATTTTTTAAATGTTAACGAGAGTAAAATGAAGTCCTGATATTTGGACCCAGTGGTATCTGTGAGGCCCCTCACATGGACCTGTGTTCCCTGGGACCATACATAAAACCCACTGTAAAAAATCTGGGTGTGATAATGGATGGTGATTTTAAATTGGACAAACAGATAAACTCAGTGATCAAATCAATCAGTGATCTTCACTGGCTCCCTGTACGTTTTAGGATTGATTTTAAGATTTTATTGTTTGCCTACAGATCATTAAATGGGCTAGCTCCAACCTAGCTCTCTGACATTTTACATCCACTAGTTCCATCAAGGTCACTCAGGTCCACTGACCAGTTGGCACTGGTTGTCCCGAAGTCAAGGTTGAAGCACAGGGGAGATCGTGCCTTTGCAGTTGTAGCCCCCAAACTCTGGAACGAGTTGCCTCTACATGTTAGGTTGGCCCCTACACTGCCTGTTTTTAAGTCCTGTCTTAAAACATATCTTTGTTCATTGACTTTTAACTCAATATGAGAGTTACCTTTCTTTGTCTTTTTGTCTGTTAAACTGGTCTTTGTGTGTTTTTATTGAGTTGTTTTATGGCTTTTGCTATTTTGATTGTACAGCACTTTGGCCAACTGTTGTTGTTTTTAAATGTGTTTTATGAATAAATTTGACTTTGACTTTGACTACATTAATCCAAAGTGCCAGGGCGCATACATTTTAGAATGGAGAACCCCACTGTTAGCTGAGCCTTTCATAATGATGTTACAGCAAAATTGAAAGGACAAAACAGACATTAGTAAACACTGAGCAAGAGTAAATTAAGGAGGATGCACAAAACAAAATAAAGTCAACAAAACAGATATCAAGCTCTCTATGCAGTGCTTAGACAAACAGTAGCTTCGGTGCACATACACTGAAAATTGACTTTATAGTGAAGTAGGAGACATCTTCCTTCTAGCAGTTAAACTTCAGAAGTGAAAAATATTTGTATACTCATAGATTTTGGATTTTTCAATGAGGGAGAAGAATTTTTAACAAGGCAATCGAACTTTTTTAGTGGAAAAACATATCAGACACAAATTATTATCCAAAGCAGAGTTAAACTTAAACATGTCTGTGGGGAATCTTTAAACTTAGTCAGTTTAAGATGTAAAGCAGATGGATTTTCACTCACTCTGGGGATCTCTGACTCAGGCACTCCTCTGAGACGAGCGTAGAGGTAGAGATGCTCCCTGCCGGTTAAAAGCTCATCGATGGCATCAAACTGCGGGCAATAACCCATGTTCTGGTGCACGTCCAGAATCTCTGTCAGAATGCTGCAAAGCAAACCACAAGATGTCACTCATTGCATTGAGCTGACAAAGCACGTAACATGACAGAAATAACAAAACATCAAACAAATCCAAATGTGGTTTAATGGATAATATTCATTATTTAAAACATGTCATCAAAAGCTGGGAGGAAGCTGATTCCTCTGAACAAAATTATATAAAAACTGAACTATACATTAACAGCATAAGAATGACATTAAATCTTCTTGTCAGTTGTATTAATCAATTTAATAGATTGATGGTTTATTAAATAGCTTTTAACCCATGCTTTCTTTAATCTGGGTTTCAACTGAGTATTTAGTATCCCATGGTGGTGCAGATGAAGTTTGAGAGGCTTTTCCACTCTGACAGAACAGAACTTTAAGAGGAAAACTGGGTGCTTTCAAATTGTTGGCATAAAAATTGGATATTTAATGGATAAAATATTGGCACACTGGCTCACTTTGCAACACCTCCGCTCCAAAAACTAATCTGGGACTTCAAAAACTAATTGTCGATCAAGCCCTAGTCCCAAGTGATTTTTTTTTTTCTTTTTAAAGACACGCGTGGGTTTTAGTCACAGAATGATTCAGATAGTTCCCTCTCACAGAATTATGTTAGAATGACCTTCTGGTTGTTTAAACTTTCTAAATCATTGGACTGTTTCTGATTCAGTTACCCGTCTGGAACTCAGTGCAGGGAAAAACCAAAGGCAAAGATCTAGCCGCTAACATAGTTTGTGTTATATCACCCAGGGACAAATTTCTTTTTGACTGATCTTTATGTACCTGTAACCAGCCACAGTAGCTTCCCCAGAGGTGACATCAGTGTCACCAGTCAGCATTTTGAAGGTCGTAGTCTTTCCAGCGCCATTAACTCCCAAGAGACCAAAGCACTAACAGGAGAAAAGACAAACAGGCTGTTGATATCAGGATACATTCAGCAGGATTAATGAAAACGAAAGGCTGAAATGCACTCAGTATTACAGAGTATGACTTTTAATAGCCCTATTAAGGTCTAATTTTCATATCGTGAATAGAAATGGCCATGTACAAGCATGTATTAATTAACAATGTGAGAACGTTAACACACAAAACAAGACCAGATACAAATAAACTTCAGTATCCTTGCTGGTGTTGGTCAATGACTACTGCATATTATGTGCATCTCCAACAGTCTCTAACAGTCTGAGTGGCAGTTTAATCAGTATGTATGTTTACTTCAGCTAGCACAAAGAGAGAAATTTCGAATATTGGAAATAAAAAGAGAGTAGTTGCTCTTGATGCAAACAAACTCAGTGACTTTACCTCTCCTGCAGGGACACCCACACAAATCTGGTCCACAGCTGCCCTCTTCCTGCCCGCATACATCTGTGCAGAAAAGGCAGGGAGACAATAACAACTGAATGTTTTGCTTTGTTTAGCACTTTTTAGGGCAGTGACAGAATAAATTCAAGAAGTAAAGTTT
Organism: Thunnus thynnus; assembly: GCF_963924715.1. Lineage (NCBI taxonomy): Eukaryota > Metazoa > Chordata > Actinopteri > Scombriformes > Scombridae > Thunnus > Thunnus thynnus. The sequence continues at coordinate 23,050,102 of NC_089528.1, forward strand.
CTTTAAATGAAAAGCAATATGATAAACTGGAAATACCGCCTCACAGTCATAAACCTCCGCCGACCAGTCAAGTGGCGGTTTACACCCATGTCTGTCCAGACTCATATAATAATTGTAGTGAAGACTTTGAAGGAATTTAATAAAATGTATTAAGTGTATTTTCCTTGTATGTGTTCACATATTCGGCCAATAAAGCTGATTCTGATAGAGCACAAAGCTGTAGCCGTGACAGTAGACGATGCTTCAGATATGGATGTTGGTGCAAAGAAGCTACAAATTCTATAACATGGATGCTTCACACACATCTTCAACACGGCAGCACAGAAGATCTATACAGTCACCAGTTTCAAGGTGAGCATCCAAGATTAGTGTCATCAATTCAATTTCTGACCAAATGCAAAATATAGTCATAATCTCCCCTTCTGTTCCTGAGTGATGGCGTTGAATAATGGCAAGAAAGGTGTTTTTGCAGAACTTCATGATGTCACAGTGAAGTTGACCTTTGGCCTTTTGGATATATTTTATCCTATTAGACATTTATGTGAAATCTGGTCATAATTAGCGTATGAATTCTTGAGTTATGGCCAAAAACTTGTTTTATGAGATCGCAGTGACCTTTGACCACCAAATTCTAATCAGTTCATCCTTGAGTCCAAGTGGACATTTGTGCCAAAGTTGAAGAAATTCCTTGAAGGCGTCCCTGAGGTATCGTGTTCACTAGAATGGGATGGTCGGACGGACAGCCGGAAAACATAATGCCTCCAACCACGGCTGTTCCGTAATTTTAATTCAGTCATTAACAAAACTGAGAACAATATTTTAATCCTCCTATCATCTATTATTTTTTTATCATGTGAAGCCACATTTAATCTTTATACATGCCTGTTAGGGACTTGCTTACATGTAATGTGTAAGTTGTGTTTTGTCTGTGTTGTTGTGTTGTGTCTTCTTTTTGATTTCTGGATGGCCTAGTCTATATAAAGTTTAATATGGAATTGAGATATCATGAAGTTATGTAAAGTCAGACATGGTTGTCTTTTACCTTAGAGAGGTCTCTGATCTGCAGGATGTCTGACTTGCTTCCTCCATCATAAATTCTCTGCCTTTCTGCTGCCACATCGTCGTCTTCATCTTTTACTGCAGTCTGTTTGTAGTCTGATAACCTGAAGGGTGTGAGAAAAAATATCTGTCGAGAAGCATCTAATACAACAGAACTGCACTTTGTCTGCCAGTTACTTGGTTCTGACCCTGTTTTGACCTGGTGTAAAAGAACTCAGCAAGGAAAGGTCAGGACCACTGGTGTAATAACAAAAGTTGAGATGTTATGAATGTGAAGTTGTATGCTGATCTGTGTCAGCTAGTCCCTTACCAGTGGTCCAAGAAGAAACGATACTGGATCAGAAGATTGAGAATAAAGTAGACAAAGCCTTCCACTGCCATGAAAGCAACATTTTTCCCCACAAAGTCCCACCGGAAAGGGTCCGCTGTGTACTCCTCACCTGGAAACAGAAGCAAGGTCTATACTGAAAATGAACCCTTTGTTCAGTGAGTAAAAAGAAAAACCCACAGGATTTTATTTTATATAAACTTGGAGGCTGTACAAACATAATTTTCTGGACAGCAAGGACAGTGGTAACTCAAGACATGTTTTCTATTGTAAGAGTTTGTACATTTTTACCACAGTCTCACAAATCTGATATGACTCAGAAGCAACTGGTAATAGATTGAAATTGAGAGTATTTGATAGTACAATTTTATAAAAATTGATTGAAGAGATTATTGTCAAAACCAGATTATTAACCAAAACATGTATTTGTTGTATTCTATATTTAGTGATGGAAATTATCCTACATATAATGAAATAATGACACAAGACTCCTGGAACTTTGTCAAGTAAAATGGCCCATAAGTATATAATACTCACCAAATCTGGCATAAACATCAGTAACAGCCTGGTTCATGGCCATGTCTATAAGGCCTCGCCCCAGGCAGAAGTGAGGGAACACCAGCAGGCCTTTCTTCAGCCACTCATTAAACATCAGCAAAGACTGGTAAAAAAAACACACACACACACACACACATATACACTCAATCCATGTCTCACAAGTGCAGGACTGATTATTAACACGATGAACATATAAGCGCAGTATACACAATTATAAGACAAGATTTTGTTTACCATTGTGAGAGAAATTATTTGGGCTAAATTAAACTTATCAAAGATTGGACTCATTTCTAATGCTCAGTATTGTTTTATATGATGTGATGTGTCCTATACATGATGTCATGTCAGTGAAAACTGTTCAGGTTTGTTTTGCATACATGGACAAGAATAAACCAACACTATATACCAATATCAATAATAATACCAATCATTTTTGCCACCAGTGGAAAAGTATTCTCTTAAACAGAATTATCATGCTAATCTTATGCTTAGTGCATAAAGAAAACAAAGAAGATCTAAGTTTATGTGTCACACCAGCTCCAATGATTCTCTTATGACTCATCTGTTGTAGGATTCATCAGTGAGAGCAGAACAGAGGAGTACAGATGTGCGGTGGAGATAACCATCTGGTGAGAAGAACCATCTCCATTTTTTGACGGAGCAGGAAGTCACCTGTCACAATGACAGTAGCATCTGTGTTCTTTTTCCCTACTTCTGTCTGATCCTTTTCCACATTGTGTCTGTGTGTGTGAGTTGCCTTTTTCACACCTGGCCAACCCTCAGCAATCCACCAGGTACTCTCAGTGTGTTCAACTGCACGGCCTGTGGCCTACACTGTCTTCTTGTGAGCAATGGCGCATCAACAGCTGCGCTACAATATTTATTAGTCTATGTGTATATTTGGTGGTGTTCTATTCAGTCATTTTTGTCAGATTGTATACAACTGTTTCCACAGAATCTACTAGCTTTTGCAAAAAGTAGAACGGGAGGCAGAGCATTCAACTATCAAGCTCTTCTTCTGTGGAATCATCTTCCAGTTTCGGTCTGGGAGGGAGACACCCTCTCTACATCCAGCCCCTAGTTATGCTGCTGTAGGCCTAGACTACCGGGGGACTTCCCACGATGCACTGAGTTCCTCTCTCTTCCTTTCCCTCTCCATCTGTACGCATTCATGCCCCATTAATGCATGTTACTAACTTGGTATCTTCCCTGGAGTTTTGTGCTTTCTCGTCTTGCAGGTGACCTTTGGTTGCAGATCGCCTGCTGTCCCCTTGGTCCAGCTTGACGCCCACTGCTACCACTATTATTATTAGTCATATTTTCCCACTGCTACCACTATTAAGTAATATACATACAAGACCAAAGAGGCAATGAGAGATTCAAGTGTGTATATATTGCAGTGAAGGATTTAGAGCCCTGGGAGAAATTTTGATTCACAAATCAGATATTGATTCTGTATCAACAGGTGACTTTTTATACTTTTAACGATCTTTTAACACAGATGGATATGTCCTTACGCGATTGTTTTCAAAAAGCTCCAGGATGAAGGTGATGGCGCTGCTGTTGATGCCTATGAACAGGTTGATGCAGGACAGAGAGACATACGCAGTACTTGGGATGTTGAATATGTAGGACATCGGATACATCATGGGTGTAACTGACCACCTATAAGACAGGGGAAAGAGAAATATTTCAAAATGAACTCCACTTTTAGTTTTTTCTCTTCCCCTTGATGTCATTTATGCATTTTGTTCTTCTGTAGATTTCCTTGTTGTGTAAATTGGTTACTTTTCAGTTACTCTTGTTTCATTCAGTTATGAATTTGTTGTTGTTGGTTTTTTCAGAAGTGACATACCCTAATAAGGCCCTTTGGGTGCTCTCACAGCATAACACCTGCACAATCTGTTCTTCCCTTTAATACATTTTTTGTGTTTTATTGTTTTAATATTCTAAGCACAAAACAAAAATGAACCAAATAAATAAGCAAAGCCTTACCCATATAATAGAAGCAGTGCTATTAGAGCTGGCAAGTTGGATGGTGATGTGTAACACTTTTTGTTAAAAGCCATGAAAATGCCAACCACCATTGCAGTGCTGATAGTGTAGTTCATCTAGGGGTCAGATAAAGCATTCATATGAGAATATTGATTAGTATACAAAACTAATCAGATGTAAGAAAGACACAATCCAAAACATCTATCTGTGGGAAAATATATGAATAAACCATTTATTGCTTAAAATCAGTGTATAACGGAAGCTCTTTTATCAATGTCAATATTATGGGATGTACTGTATATCCTTACTCTAACCTCACTTCACTTACCATGTCCCAGAAGAAGTTGGCCACCCAGTAAACTAAAGGGCTGACCCCACTGACAAACTGCAGGTGTTTGGCCTTGGTCACACGCTCCTGGATGAGGTAGAGGACGAAGCTGGCAGGGATGAAGGACATGGCAAAAATCACACAGATCGCCACCACGGCGTCTACTGAAGTGGTCAACCTTTAAAAAAAAGAATCAGATAAGGTCATTATGGTATATTCTGGTCTGGCAATGTGAGGTCAACATACTAAAATGCCATATTTTAAGAAAGGTTGTTACACAAACTTACATTTGAATGATACATAGTAAGACACAGGATAAAAACTATATTTTTGGCTAAAAGATGCACATACAAGGTTAATTAAAGGATCAGTGCTAAGACACTATTTCGGATGAGATTTGATCAAAAAGTAGTTCTGTGTATTATTATTGATTGAAGTTTGGACATTCCTCAAAGTTGATCAGTTTATGACAAATTAAATACATTAAATTCTGCAATTCTTAATGTATTTGCATGCTACATGAAATCCAACATGGTGCCATAACAGAAAATTAAGCTCTTCCATATGAAGACGCTTGAAGCTACAGCCAAATAACACTTTGTAGCTAAAAATAAAACTAAGGCAGTAATTTGCACATATGGGCTCAGGGGGAACTTCAGATAAAGAAGTCATAATTATAAAATCATATCTATAATTTACTTTAATAGGTCTTATGAATAGGTCATGTAAAACTTACATCCAATCCTCATCCAGACTTATTTATATATATTTTTTTAATCATGGGAAACTAATATTGAAATGTCTAAGAGAAGCAGGTGTTTTAGCTGCTCAATAATCTACAATAATCAACCATAATCTACTGAGCTCTTGCGATTATAAATACTCACACAGTGACTTCAGAAAGCTGCTCTTTGGTGAGGTTTAGAGGATGATTGATGGCAGTGATGCCGAACTCGACAGGTTTGGCAGTTGGGGGTAGGAAGGCCCGTAGAATGGCATTATTGGCCACATTCATGAAGGCCACCATGGCGTGCCAGCCTTTGTTATTGTACCATACCTGACAGAAGAGAGCAGAGTTAATTGAACACATCTCACAACCTTCTGACTTGCTAATTGCAGTCCTGAGCATCACTAATGCACAATACAAGGACTTGTAAGCTGACTTTCCTCATGTATAACCTTCATTACTTTGAGTGGGAAGCAAAGCTATTAAACCAAGCACTTACAGCCATCAGTCAACGTCCCTGTAATATCACAGATGTTAAAGTTTGTAATGTAAAAGAAAAATGTCTCAAGTAGACATCAGAAAAGGGACAAGTGTTTGCACATAATTTCTGCCGCTTGCTGATTTGCTATTTCTGGAAAGAAATGCTCCTGCGTCACTGACGAACCACAGTGAAAATCGAACCACATACCTTTATGTTGAATTCACTTTCCATGTATCTTAAGAAAGGACCGATCTCTTTGAGTGCAAGTCCAGAATAGTAACCCTGCGAGAGACAATGCCCAATTGATTTTGTGGATTTCACACACTACTGCCTGTACATGTCTGTAATGAACAACAAGGCAATAATTACCCCTGTGATGTTCAACATTCGTCCAAGTTGACGGAAAACACTCTGAATGTCTTTGGGGTTGACGTCTAGGATTGGAAGCTGTCCTCCTACTGACAGACCGCCATATCTGAGGATAGAGAAGATTCACACTCTCTATCCCACATCAACTTGTCTTAAAATTGTGTTTCTTATGTAAACTTATCAACTGCACAAAAGGGAGATGAGATGGTACAAAATGATTACCTTTGTTCATTCACCCAGTATTTGCTCTTCAAACTGTGTAAAAAAAATCAGACATGATTTAGGAGAGAGGTAGTTTTTCAAATTATTTATTTAATTTCTCCTGGTTTTATCATTTGAATGCACATGTAAACTACTGTACATTAAAACCTACCTGGTTCTGATGAGATCAGGATAGGTTTTGACCAGGTAGTCAGAGATGTTCCTGTCCGTCAGATCCAGCATCGTGTCTCCTGTTGCTTCAGCCCGTTGGCGAGGGGGTAGGCCTCCTGCTCCGATCGGACAGATGGGCATCATGGTCAGCTTCTTGTTGGTGCTGCACTGGCAGGAAGGCGAGGGGTTTCTCTTGTTCCAATTAGGATTCAGTAAGATGTTGCTGAACACAGGGGAGACGTCAGGATTCTCCCACTCTGATGTATTGTTACTGCAGGGCATTCTGGATGTAGGTGAGTAGAGAAATACACATGTGAAAAGATAAAATTAGTCAGCATTGAGCTGCAGTATGTATGTATCTACTTGATACAGCCAATAGTTGATTAAATTAGTCTCTGTCGTCATTCACTGAATAAGCGAGGTCCAAACAACCAGTGTAGTTTTTTTTTACTGTAGTGATACTCACCCCAGTGGTTCTCCGTCCATGCAGCGGGTCCCCAGACCCGGTGGGTTAAACAAGCGCTCTGTGAAGCGTTTCATTGTGGGGTCAAAAGGTTGCTCATTACTAAATTGGAAAGACAAAATATAAAAGAAGAAAATCAAATTAATGAAATAACAACCAATGTTATTGTAACACATGACCGTGGGTTCATATAAATATGTATATGTTTATGGATCATTTGTTTGATAGTGTTCGTCATGAGATCTGACCTGAAGAAGGTGAACTGTGGCCCGTACATCCAGGGGGTCAAAGTCAGACTGGGATACTCCCCGAATGGAGGGACGATCATTGTGAAGATGAGAGCGATCAGGACAAAACTGGCAGGCAGGATGATCTATACATCCACAAAGATAAGTAAGTCATAACACTTTTGCACATCTATTATAAATGTAGCTGAAAAATGTAAAACATTGTAAAAAATAATACTGACTCATTTGCATGGGCATTATTTTTTTCCACCAGATTTAGATCAAATAAAGGTTTGTCAAAAACCCTCTGGCATTCAGATCAGATGTGGGGTTTTTTTGTTTTGTTTTGTTTTTTTGGTGTTTCTTTGATAAATAACCACTCGTCTGTTACCAAGTGCATCTGTTATCCCCCCTACCCCACCCCAAACGCTCACAAACACACACACACACACACACACACACACAATTAGTATATTCATCACATAATTCAAGTCTCAACATTTAATGTCCAACAAAGACAAACAGAAAATTCCATCCACCTATCCAGTCATTGTTGCATCCCTGTACCTGTGCCAGGAAGTCCTTCTGGCTTCGTGTGGCATGGTGGAACCTTTTCACTAGCAGAGCATGAAACTGCTTCAGGATCAGTGTTGTCCCTTTCACCTGGCTGGAGCCCTTCCCTGCACTGCTGTCTGATGCACCAGGGGTAGTGCCGTTAGTTTCCAACACGCCATTATGTTCTGTGGTTAACACACAAACAGCCTGTTAGACATAAGCACTGTGCATAAAATATACTGTATATGGAAGGAAAAACCATTGCTCCAGGGGCGTCTAAAGCACAGAGAGGAAGTGGTAGCAAGTTGGAGAAGCAGGCTTTGGATCAGCAGCCACACTGCTGAGATCTCACAGAGCAAGGCAGCTTAACTTCATTTGAAGTCGAGAGACATAAATGTGAGTTAATGTGTGAATTTGAAAGCATTGCTGTGCTAGAAAAGAGCACGCAAGCAGCAAAACTCTTCTAAATACTCCCTGCATTCTTGTTTATTTTACAAGCTGAACTTCCCAGACCTGGGTCACTTGAAATGCTCGGAGCTCCAGATGGATGAGACTTCACATAATTATAGCCATAAAATTTAGATGGTCACAAAATATGTAAATCATCAGTTTACTGAACTTTTCTGTGATGGATATATTACTTAACAATAGTCAGACTGTCCTCATGTGACAAAACTCACATAGAAAAGGGAGTAATATAAAATCTAATTGATAAATACCAAAAATTCCTTGCAAATACTGATTGACCCAAGTCCAGTTGATTCAAAACAGCTTTTATATTGCCAGAATTTTGTCGAATTACTCTCAAGACTCTGACCTTCATTTCCCTCTGCACCAACTTTAGTGCCGTTGCTTCTCTGCTGTAACATCCACTGTTCTAAAGGTAAGAGTGCACAGGTGAGACACAAACACACACAAACTAGGGGGTTAAAACTGACAAATGATGCATCAGACCACATGTAAAGACTAGACAAGTAGTTGATGTTCAAGTTAGGGAAGTCACAATAAACACATAATAAAACACAGGCGTGAGGCAAATGGATTAACAACACAAGAGAGAGACAGGGCACCAGGTCAGAAATTCAATTCCAGGAAAAGGCTGTGTGGAATATCAGTGGTGGTATTTACCAGGAGTGGTGGCATTATTCGCTGCTTCTCCATCTGCAGTGACCTTTATGAATATCTGGAAAGAAAAAAGAAAAAAAACTTCCTTAACTTTCAAAACTTTTCATACATTAAATATGAGTTCTTCCTTTAACTTCAGGAGTTATAAGAGATAACGTTTTCATTGTCCTTTGTTAAACTTTCACTCCATAAAAAATGAGATGTATTAAAATCTGGACAGGATGTGGTCACACGCAAAATCCTCTATCTTACCGGTAATTTTTATCTTTCATTGAGTGAAAAAAATGTCATATTATTGTCTTGATTGTGTTGAATATTGATTGTGTTGATAATTTCAACCTGTTTCCGAAACAAATCAACAACTCAGGAATGTTTTAGAATTAAAGTGAGATTATATAACTTTCCATAGAAAAAAAATCACATTCTTCCTCTTAAAAATAAAGAGTTGAATTTATCAGCATTAAAATGCACCTTTGCTCAATTCAATACACTCTTTACACCTTTTTCAATTTTACCTGATCTAACATGAACAGTACCTTACAATGGTTAAAGCTAATGTTAGCAAATAGATTTAGTTGTGAAACTGACTTTATTGAGTATGTTCACTGATTTTATGAATTCATATCTAGGTTTGCTATTTAATATTAATTGTTATGGTACATTTTAGCATTTTAAAAGTATCATGCATTTAGTACTTGTGATCAGAGTGTCCACTGTTCAAAAACAAGTTCACTTTTTCTTTCTTCTTTCTTCTTCTGCTTTTTTTGTTTTCTTTCAAGCTACTGAAACAAATTTCTTCTTTAAACAAATTGTATCTGTAGTGGAAACAGGTTGAAATACTCTCACATACCGGCAGAAAGATGACAGATTTTTAGGACTCAGTAAAATAAATTACTTGATAAGATAGAGATTTTTGCATCGTAGTCAAAGCTTTTCAGCAAATCAAAGATTGTAGTACCACAGAAGGAATATGCACCGCCACCCAATTTCTTCAGCTCAAGGTGCTTTCATGAAGCTGAAGAAATTGGGATCCACCACAAAATCCAAACTACCCAAAAGGAAGCTCTTATTTATCTTTTTTGATTCAATGTAAAAACAGGATGTCAACAGATGGAAACTGAGACGTCCCTACCTCCTCTAGTGATGTATCTGAGATGCCAAAACTGCTGAGGCCCATGTCAGCAAGAGTCTCCTCCAGTTCCCTAAATAGGCTGGCATACGCCCGATGCTTGAAGCCCTTATTGGGGAGCAGATAGGTCAACTCCTGGCCGATCATCTCGATCAGCTTGGCTTCGGGGACGTGGTGGTGGATGAGGCTTGTTATGCTCTCAATATCCCCTGGGAAGAAGGACAAAATCATACAGAGAGGAGGTAGTGAAGAGGAAAATGTTCCAAAAATACAGAAACAATACAAGGACAAATTATGCAAAAAAAACAAACAAAAAAAAACACTATTATTCAAGTGCTAAAAATGCATGAGTAATTTTGTGCTTGACAACCTTGTGGCATTGCATCAAAAACAGCGTCCTCAGGCAGAATCAGGAGGACAAGGCACATGGGTCAATATCTCCACTAAATTATTAATGTGAAACAATAGTGTATTCTGTTCCTGGCTCTGTTATACAAGTTTGGATGACACTCTATCACGCACACACATACACACATCCCTGCAGAAGGATTTTCTCCTGCAGATGTAACAAAAAAAAAAAAAATAGATTGACACTTACCATCCAGAACTCTGTCGAGATGCTGGGACTGGTACTGAGACTGATCTTTGTATCTGGTACATATGGAGCAAGAACAGGAGCAGTCTGAGGCACAGTCGCAGTCGTTCTAATGGAAACAAGCAAAAATAAGAATACCTTTGACAGTGCAAAAAAAACCTTGAGAGAAAGCTGACACTTAAACGGAATGGAAAAGCAGGTATTTTCTAATGCAGGATAAACCGACAGGGCAGAGATTATGCAGATTATGATTGGGCTTTTGGGTGATTTTGTGTCAAAAGTAGAATTTACCTCCTTCTTTCTAAGATCCTTTATGCGGCGTACGAGTGTCAGATAGAAGCCCACTCCGAAACAGTTTTTGAGAAAGAGGGGGGAACCGCAACAGTGGAGTTCTCCTTTGGAGATGATGGCGATGCGGTCGCTCAGCAGGTCGGCCTCGTCCATGTGGTGAGTGGACAGAATCACAGTACGGCCTGCACAAGAGTACTTTTATTGGCATGTCATCAGAATCAAAGGACGTTTTCAGCACATTCCAAGTGAACAAAAAATTATGGGTCACCACAGCTTTCAAGTGCTTTGCCAACAGATGCTAAAATGTATTGATTTTCTGACTACAACTTTTTCTTTTGTTGTAGCAGTGTAGCTGAATTTTTCCGTTTGATCAGTTCACTACTTAATGCAAGTGCCTGAGGAGAGCTGTGAAGCTGCAAAAGATTTGGCTTCATTCTTCAGTGTCGTCAGTGCAACAATAAAATGTTTCGGGGGTGAAATGTACATCTAGACAGTTAGCGCATGGAGCTGAAGAGATAAAATGTTCACTTGAAGGGGATAAAATGTGGAGCTAAAGGGATGAAATGTGAATCTGCATCCGTGACATTTTTACCAGTTCTGTATTTCAGTAGGAGGTCCCAAATGGATCTCCTGGAATAGGGGTCCACTCCTGAAGTAGGCTCGTCCAGGATGACAACCTTTGACCCTCCGACAAACGCCATGGCAACTGACAGTTTCCTCTGCATACCACCTGTAGTGTTTGTGAGGGAAAGATGGTATGACAAAAGAAATTAATTACATTCTTTTTTTCATTTTCTCAATGAAACACACACATAGAAACCAGCGGTCCACCTGAGAGGTTCTGAGCCTCGTCATCTCTCTTGTGAGGCAGTCCCAGGTCCACCAGCATGTCCTCAACCTCCCTCTCCGCCTCCTCCTGACTCCGACCCTTCAGCAGTGAATAAAATAGGATGTGCTCCTCCACTGTGAGACTGGAACAAAAACAGGGCAGCAGTAATAACAATGTTTACAGAAGAGGACTGTAAAATTGTTGTTTTGAGATTTTTTTGAATGTATAAATGATTTAAAAAGATGGGAGTCTGGATGGGGGAAGTAAATCAGTAACCCTGGCTTTCAACAGCCACTGTCAAAGCCACTGTTTTTGATTTTTAAAGAATATGCATTGATTTTAACAAAGTCAGCGCCTCACTCTATTACAACTGAAGACACTTTAAACTTTCAAAGTTCAATTAACAACTTTTAATAAACAATTTTTGTCTGGTCTTCAACGTGAATCGTTTCCCTTCCTTCTTTCATTCTTTCTCGCTGTATATCCAAATGAAATACTGTGTGAAAGTAATGTTTTGCTTTCAGTGAACTGTATATTCACATTAAACTGACTTGAGCACTGTTGTTTGCATCTGAAAGGAACTCACTGCTTGAAGAGGATGTTGTACTGAGGACACATCCCCATAGAGGAGCGGATGATATCCATGTCAGTCCTAATGTCTCTTCCATTAATGTAGGCTGTGCCAGATGTCGGAGGGAAGAGACCAGTCAGGATGGACCTGGACAGAGCAGAAAAACACATACAGTACCAGTGCCATGACAAATACAATTCTGTGCTGGGACCTCGTGTGTGAGGATAGACTTCTGAATCGCCACCCACATTCAGTCTGAATCTCTATAAAAGGCTATGAAAATGATGTCTCTAAGAAAAATAGCCAATTTAAAAAGAAGTAAATATCTGATTGTCCTGTTCAAATGAAAAATTATTGCCAGCAGCTCAGAAAACTGGAGGCTGCTGTGAAAAGCCATGCAAGTATGAAAAATTGTTAAAGCACTGTAAATGTAGGAGATATGTTCTAAATGCACCAGCTAATCTCTGAGACTGCATAAAAATTCTAAATCTTTGACCTCAATCCTACCGACTGGGGTACCCGCAGACCCCAGAGGTACTGTATACTGTTTGTCATATCTCACAGGTGCCTTATTTTATCATTCCAATTTTTCATGACTTTGTCAATCAATTTGTTCCTAATGACTTCATGTCATTGTTTTCTGTTTCTGTTTTAATTAATGCTTTTTAAAAAATACCAATGTATTGGGGTCCTGGGGGACCCCAGTCAAAAGCACCCAAATCCACCTATTCAGTTTTAATAGATGGAACTATTTATCGAGGGTCTTAATTCAAAGTATCACACATTATCAGGGGGGTAGGGGCACTCTGTCAGTCATTTTGAAGGCTTTGTGGAAAGACTGTACTTGGGATTAAAACTGCAATTTGTATTAAAGACAAGTATATATTTTCATTTTGCACAATATGCAAATTAACTGTAACTTTCCTAAAATAATAATAATCTGTTGTTGTTTTTTCAGACGACATGAATAACATACAGACGGTGGGCAAATTAAATGAAAAACCTGAATAAAAGAGTGAAGAAACATATGAAATGCAGATGCTTCCATGCACCATTTAAATAAAATGCAAGGGCCTTTACAGTCACCAGATCTAAACCAAGTTAAACACCTATGGAAGATTTTGGACCAATGTGTAAGACAATGCTCTCCACCACCTCCTCCATAAGACCAAATGATATAATATAAACTTTCATCTTCAAATCTATTTAGTGATGTCTGTGATTGTCTCTGCTATGTTTGTTTTTCTTTCTATCTGCTGTACTCAGGTCTCTCTTGCAAAAGAGATCTTGATCTCAATGAGATTACCTGATTAAATAAAGGTTGTATATATAAATGAGGGACTCTTGTGGAGGAATGGTGTTCATCCCTCCGATAGCATCTCACAGACTCACAGCACTGAAGCTATTTTGGAGGCTCATGGTGGCCTGACTCTATACTAAGACACTTCATGTTGGTTTTTCCTTTAACTTGTCATCCATCTATAACTAATAATGCTTTGAGAAGAGATAAGTTAACATTTTGCTATGATGGTTGTTTCTTACAGTAGTTTATTCTTGGGGTCTCCAGGGACCCCAGTCGCTAGCCCTTGTATGTCAAATATGTTGGTAGGATGAGAGTTAAAAAACTTAACATCTTTCAATATTGTTTTAATATTTTTTTAAACAAATGCTATGAATTTGTGAACATTGCATTTAGTAACTTAGGTGATTCATATATTCATGACTTCAGCTTACATGGTGGTGGTTTTTCCAGCCCCATTGTGCCCCAAGAAGGATGTGATCTGGCTCTCGTAGAAATTGATATTGAGACAGTTGACAGCAGGACGAGACCTTCCGTGAAACACCTTCACCAGGTCTTGGATCTGTACCCCCAACACCAAGCCTACTGGGTCAGACTCAAAGAACAACTGGCCTGTGTGGGGAAAAGGATAGAGGAGGATTGAGGATTTTACAGTTTTGTGGGGCCACAATCACTCTGTAAGAAAGGCGTAGTTTTCTGTTAGTTCAAAAACTAACAGTCAAAAGAATGACCTGTTTTAATTAATCTCCTTTCCCCTATTTTCCCTTGCTTTACTTAGCCATGAAAGCCTAACACATGTATGTACCTTAAGGTACAACTAACATTAGCTTGGTTGGAGTTTTTATCTGGTTTGACACTGAGGATTGGTGTTCAGTATCCTAGAAACTTCTAAAACTTTTAACTATTTAACCTTTTAACACTTGCAGAGGATAGCAGCAACACCCTGCCTGTCCACCAGATGTCCTCAGTGTGTTACCCACATGCAGTTTGGCCTCGCCTCCTTTTCAGTTCTTACTACTTCTTCCCGAGCCTCAGTTCTCTTTGGTTCCTCACCTTCCTTCACTGAGTCCTGACCCTCCTCCTCCTGATTTGGAGTTTCCTCCTGTCGTCTCAGCAGCTCCTTCTCTCTCTCCAGTCGATCCCTTTTACTTTGGTGCTTACAGGCTTTCCTGCTGGCTGCGCCGTTACAGGTGTATGTCTCTGGTGTGCCCCTGCTTTCAACATCCTTCTCCATGTTTTCTGGTTCAAGTCTCTCAGGATCTGGAGGAGACAGACAGGAGAATCGTTTTCTGATTGTGTTTGGTTTAATTGAGAAAAGTTCTCCTCTCACAGCCAACTACAATGGACTGGTGGGGTACATGTGCTGTATCTTGCTCTTTGCTTGCTGCATTTCATGCTTCTTAACACCATCAGTATGAAAACTTAGCAGAGGAGATGGATATTTATATTTGTGCACTCTCGATATGCAGTTACATAGCTTGAAAAATACTTTGCTTGTATGGGAATTAAATGGAAATATAGTTTTCTTATCCTGCTTGCATGTTTTTATTTATTAGCTTGTTTCCTGCTTGCTTTGAGATGTCCTTATCTCTACTTGTATTTATGAAATACGATAAAATGCTATGAGCAGTAGTAACAAGTTTCCTCAGTTTCATTTTCCTGGGAAAGCTGTGAGTAATTTTGCTCTTCTGTTTATTCATACTTTGTGACAGTTTAGCCTGTGGTTGGACAGACCAGGGTTCGGGCCCTGAGCCGCCAAGAATGCACCGCATAAAACTGTCTTTTACCAAGATACTGATTAAGTTCCAGCTCCAGGCGTGCTGTTTCACAGTGTAATGGAGAGGACAAGAGAGAAAATCTTTCTTTTGGAGCCTCAACTCATTATATACCTGATATTAACCTTTCCGATACAACAACAGTTTTCAAGTGGGCATTAGATGCCTTTTCTACAGGCAATTAGTTTTGAAGCAAACGATAAGAGCAGGCATTCACTTCTGACACTACTTGCAAATCTGATGAAGTGACAACCCTCCAGTCACAGAGTGCTCTACAGTTAACATATATAGTACATATATGAAGCGTATCAGTCAGTAATGCTAACCTTGATCAGCCATTTCTCTGTTTGCGGATGCAGCTCTTTGCCAGTATGACGGCTGGAATGGGAAGTAGAATGGCCGACCAATGCCGTACTGTCCTGTGGAGGAGAGATTTAGTATAATTCTCACTCAAATAAACTCTTTCCACCCACAAAGTCTTAAAATATACTGTATAGTATTTTAGGAGCCCAACCTGGGAAGACATTATCCAGATACCAGGCCAGGACAGCGTAGAGGACAGCATCAATTATCATCATGAGGATGGAGGTGAGGAAAGAGTAGGAGTCTTTCTCTAGCGGGCTGGTCTGGATGTTATCCCACTGCAGACCCAAACCTTGCTCCTCGTACCGTGACAGGTATTCTGTCCCAAAGCCAAAGGCCACTGGAGACAAAAAGCTCTAGAGTAGCAGAGGGATGCAGAAAGGATATTAATTCTATTTTGTGACTAGAAGTGGAGAATATCTACATGAAGGAAAATTTCAACATTTAATGTCTTAAGATTCAATTTATCAATATGTGTGTTGAAAACAACTTGGAAATTTACATATATATTCCTATGTTGGGAGTAATCCTGTCTGTTCAAACAATGATAAACATTTGTCTGTATTTTAGCACAGTTATTGAACTAGTAAGAGGGGTTTATGATGCATTTTTCTGTATTTGTATAATCCCTTAAACAAAAAATCAAATCGACATACAGCAGCCATCTTCATGTTCACGGTGATGCGGTCCTGCCAGGCGAAGCAGAGGATGTGGGGCAGGTAGAGGGTGAAGTAGATGATGCCGCTGCAGGCAGCTGCCAGGTTGGCCTTGTTGAAGAACACACTCATAAGGAAACACTGCATGATGGTGGTGACAGTGAAGGTCAGCAGGAAGAAGAAGACAAGGATGGGGTTGCTGTAATTCAGCACCTTTCCACCCTGAGACACACAAAAAAGAAGATATTTACTACACGACAATACCCGATGTGACTTTCACTTACAAATTGGAAAAGACAGATGTGAACAAACAGATGCAGGGCAATAAATACTCCTGATATGCACTAGAAAATTAAAAGAAATTATATAACTACTCATCTAGACACCAAAGTGAAACATTAAACAATTTCTTGGAGATATATTAGAACGGAATAGCTACTCTGAAGTAATAGTTGTGTCATGTGCAGAGCAATAGCAGAAGAAAGGTAACTCCACCGGCTGTTTGAGTAATAACTAAACAGAGCTTTTTAAAAGCATCCACAAGAGGTCACCATTACATGCTACTAAACATTAATCCTCCAAACCAGCAAATAAAACTTGACTCTAGTTTCACTATCAGAATAACCTCCTCCTCTCTTCAGCTGCCCCTGTTTTCTCACCATGACGATGGAGGTGAGCAGCGCTGTGCTTGCAGTCATCATGATGAAGCTGTCAATGAACCAGGTGTACCAAATGACTCCGTTGTCAACCCCCATTGCTTTGAGAGTCTCCTTGAGGCGCAGCTCCTTCTCCAGCACGATGCTTTTCACA